>NC_090933.1:1247251105-1247551105 GCF_040938575.1 Ambystoma mexicanum | reverse complement strand
CCAGGCCCTCACTCATGGCCCCTATTACCCCCACCCCCAGCCACCAGGGGCAGCCTCCACCAGACCCCCACTCATGTCCCCCTGCACCCCCACCCCCCAGCCACCAGGGGCAGCCTCCACCAGGCCCCCACTCATGTCTCCCACCACCCCCACCCCCCAGCCACCAGGGGCAGCCTCCACCACGCCCCCACTCATGTGTACCACCACCCCACCCCTCAGCCACCAGGGGCAGCCTCCACCAGGCCCCCACTCATGTCTCCCTCCACCCCCACCCCCAGGCACCAGGGGCAGCCTCCACCAGGCCCCCACTCATGTCTGCCACCACCCCCACCCCCCAGCAGTGCAGGGGCAGCCTCCACCAGGCCCCCACCCATGTCTACCACCACCCCCACCCCCCAGCCACCAGGGGCAGCCTCCACCAGGCCCCCACTCATGTCCAACTCATGTCTCCCACCACCCTCACCCCCCAGCCACCAGGGGCAGCCTCCACCAGGCCCCCACTCATGTCTCCCACCACCCCCACCCCCCAGCCACCAGGGGCAGCCTCCACCAGGCCACCACTCATGTCTCCCACCACCCCCACCCCCCAGCAGTGCAGGGGCAGCCTCCACCAGGCCCCCACTCATGTCTAAACCCCCCAGCAGTGCAGGGGCAGCCTCCACCAGGCCCCCGCTCATGTCTCCCACCACCCCCATCCCCCAGCAGTGCAGGGTCAGCCTCCACCAGGCCCCCACTCATGTCTCCTATTACCCCACTCCCCAGCCACCAGGGGCAGCCTCCACCAGGCCCCCACTCTTGTCTACCACCACACCACCCCCACCCCCCAGCAGTGCAGGGGCAGCCTCCACCAGGCCCCCACTCATGTCTCCCACCACCCACACCCCCCAGCCACCAGGGGCAGCCTCCACCAGGCCCCCACTCATGTCTCCCACCACCCCCACCCCCCAGCAGTGCAGGGGCATCCTCCACCAGGCCCCCACTCATGTCCCCTATTACCCCCAGCCCCCAGCCACCAGGGGCAGCCTCCACCAGGCCCCCACTCATGTCTCCCACCACCCCCACCCCCCAGCAGTGCAGGGGCAGCCTCCACCAGGCCCCCACTCATGTCTCCCACCACCCCCACCCCCAGCAGTGCAGGGGCAGCCTCCACCAGGCCCCCACTCATGTCTCCCACCACCCCCACCCACCAGCAGTGCAGGGGCAGCCTCCACCAGGCCCCCACTCATGTCTCCCACCACCCCCACCCCCCAGCAGTGCAGGGGCAGCCTCCACCAGGCCCCCACTCATGTCTCCCACTACCCCCACCCCCCAGCAGTGCAGGGGCAGCCTCCACCAGGCTCCCACTCATGTCCCCTATTACCCCCACCCCCCAGCCACCAGGGGCAGCCTCCACCAGGCCCCCACTCATGTCTACCACCACCCCCACCCCCCAGCAGTGCAGGGGCAGCCTCCACCAGGCCCCCACTCATGTCTACCACCACCCCCACCCCCCAGCCACCGGGGGCAGCCTCCACCAGGCCCCCACTCATGTCTACCACCACCCCCACCCCCCAGCACTGTGGGGCATCTGCCAGCAGGCCCCCAGTCATGTCCAACTTATGTTCCCCTGCACCCCCACCCCCAGCACTGTGGGGCACCTGCCAGCAGGCCCCCGCTCATGTCCAACTCATGTTCCCCTACACCCCACCCCCCAGCACTGTGGGGCACCTGCCAGCAGGCACCCACTCATGTCCAACTCATGTTCCCCTGCACCCCCACCCCCCAGCACTGTGGGCACCTGCCAGCAGGCCCCCACTCATGTCCAACTCATGTTCCCCTGCACCCCCACCCCCCAGCACTGTGGGGCACCTGCCAGCAGGCCCCCACTCATGTCCAACTCATGTTCCCCAGCCAACATGTCATCACAATCTAGATCCCCGGTCCCTATGGTCAGCCTCCAAATGCAAAACACCCACCCGAGTATTGCATCCACCCACTCAGAAATGGCAATAACATGATAGAACTGCAATTGCAAGTTTGGAAATGAACACATGTCCCTCACATACACCCAATGGGTGTCAGTGAATCTCAAAACCCATATCATGATATGCATGAAACCAATGAGATGATACTACACATTGAAGTTTGATAAAAAAATATGTATTAAAGAAAACATGAATTGAATCAAAAATAAACTAACAGAAATGGGAATGTAAAAAAAAAAGAAGCATGTCCATGAAAAAATGCAAAACCAAAAATCAGAATCCAAAGGAATGGTGTCCGAAGTCACAGTACAGAAAAGAAAATCCAATGGGAAATTATAATTGAAAGCCATTGCTCCGTGGGTAAATTGTAAAAAGAAAAGAAAATCCAACAGTGAACTATGTACAGGTGAACAAGCCAGGGTCCATGATCCCAACAAAAGAAATGAAACCTATCTAACAACACTACCTAATAAAATATAACTATATACAAAAATGTGGCCCATTGTCCAAAAGGTCCAAAGAAAATGCAAAAACAAAGGAAACCTAACACTAACTACATAACTATTTACATGGGCAGCGGGCTAGTCCAACGGCTCACTGGATGTTGTCATGAGCCAGGGCATCATCGAACTCCTGTTCAATGGCTAGGAGGCGGGCATGTTCCCTGGCCCCGAGGTCTTGCAGGGATAAAGCAGTGTCGAGCTCCAACTCCCTGCGTAGACCCTCGAGGCACTCAGCCCGCCTCAGCGCCCTCCGCATAGAGTTCTCCGCCCTGACCATTGTGAGCCGTTCCTCCTCTGCCCGCTGCCGCTCCGCACCTATCTGCTGGCCCAACCGCTCCCACACGGAAGCCACTCCCATTCCAGGGTTCTCCTGCCCTCCGGCCGATGCCTGCACCCCTGATGTTGATGGCCCGAGCCATGATGCCTCCCACGTCGAGCCTGCCGCTGCCTACGACGCAACCGCCTGTGCCAGCACGACGGCATCCAGGCTGATGGTATCCACCGACGCCGTCGTGCACGTGCCCTGCCCGATGATGCCGTCACATCCTCCATCTGCTGGGGTCCAGTTGTTGGTGTGTCCACCCCTGCTGGACCTCCGACTCCCGACTTTGGCAGGGATAGGATCCCCACCGAGCCGGCTGCATTGGTCGGGGCAGGTCCACAGGGGGCCCTGGTGGCATCTGGGCCGGAAGACGGCATGGAGAACGACTGGTGCATAGTCTCCACAGAGGAGGAGGAGAGGGTCGCCAGATTGGACGACACATGTAGGAAACCCCCGACCATGGCCGTTCCTAACTGGGCCACGTCGGCACGGTGCTCTCCGTGATGACGTGCATGGTCCTCCCGGGAAGCACGCACCTCATCACGAATTGCACCTGTCCGCAACGCGACACCAATCAGGACCATCTCCCCTCGTACGCAGGTGGAGGGGAGTCAGATGACATGGACATCCCCCTACCTGCGGACGGGCCTGGGATGGGAATCCCTGCTGGTGCATGGTGGTGCAGTCACAGTGTCAGGGTCAGTGACATGCACAGGCCCCTCCACGGTGACCTGTGCTGCTTCCTGCCCCTGCCCCTGGACTGCAACGCTTGCACCAGCAGGGATGCCCCCACCAGGCCCCATGTGCGCCTCAGTCGCGGCCTCCTACTCCTCTGTGGAAACCACCAACCTGGATGGCTCCACCCTGTCTTCTGCCGTTGCAAGCCCCTGTGGGGGCTCACCCACCCCTTCCGCTGCAGCCATGGGGGCATGCCTGCCGCTTTGCTCCACAGAGCCGTCTCCGCCCTCTTCTTCACGTGGCGCTGTGTAGAGGGAGACATAGAACACAAGCATCAGGGTACTGTACAATGGTCCCCTAGACAGGAAGCAATAGCAGATGAGTGGCACTGTCAAAGATCACTTTCATCATGTCCCTCCACAACACATGGCTCAGTGCATGTAAAACACATGCGGTAACAGGCATGGCGCATGCTATGGACATTAGCATACATGTCCAAGTGATTCTTGAAACATACACTGTTGTTTTGGAACTCACATGCATCATGTGCCATGCCTACCACATGCACACACTTCACCCTAGTTTCATCCATCTGGCCTCGTACACCAGAGACACAGTGGATACAAGGATGACTAGGCTGCATCAGTGAACCTGAACATTGCGACAGACATGTGTCATGCATCCCTGGCATTCACAAGTCACAGACACGCAGGTCAGACACACAGACATGGACAGCATACATGTACATGGCATCAGCACCCATCCCTCACCCATGTCCAGGAACAGAGACTGGCATGCTTTCATGTGGCCATTCCGCATAGGGCAACCCATGTTGCATTAGAACACATGCACCAACCGTGTGGTTCACACATTACTGGTCTCACATGCATGATGTCCCTGCACACACACATGCATACATGGCCTATGTCACACATACAGGCAAGTATCAGACAACCAGCACACTGCGACATGCCCTGTCTCACACAGCAAAACTTGGCCACTTACCGCTCAACTCCAGACGGGTCTGCCTCTCAAGGATCTGGGCATGGAGCGCTGGGCCTACGCGTTCCAGGACCCTCATCTGGATGGTACTCATGCGGCCCCGGCCCCCCTCCATGAGGCGCCGGGCCTTCAAGAGGGTCCTGGACCTGCAGTCATCCCAGCGCTTCTTGACATGATGGTAGTCGCGGACTGCCACCCCCTCCGCGTTGATGGCAGTCACGATGTCCGTCCAGATCCGAGTCCGTCCTTCCTTGTTGGCGCGCTTACTTCCGAAGAGTGCATCATACTGCCCCAGGACTTGCTCCACCAGGACACCAACTTCGGTGGCAGTGAAGCTGCTGCCCCTCTGCCTCTCTGGCCGGGAGTTGCCAGTGGTGCCAGATGTTGCAGTGCCCAACATGGCAACCCCAGAGGCAGGAGTGGGTGGGAAACTGGGTCCTGGCGCTGGGCTGTGGAGCGATGGTACCCCAGTCGGGAGTCTTCTGTTCCAGCAGGGATGGACACAGCAAATGGACCCCTGCAGATGGCTGATGTGCAGGCACCAAATGGCAGGGCACGGTGGCAGCAGGCAGGCAGGCAGCAGCAGATGGCTCGTGGGAGGCTGCTCGGGGCTCTGGCGGGCAGTAATTCAGCCTTTTGGGCAGGAGCGTGGTCTTCCGTGTGCTTACGCGTGGCCAGCTTGATACGGAGTGATTTGGCACGTGAAAATCCTGCACGTCTGCGTGTAAATTGAGGAAAGGCCCTTAGCGTGTATGCACGTCAGCACACATATGCAATTTCATTGGACCAAAGGCCCTTAGCGCCTGAGCGCGTCTGTGACGTGAGGCGCGCGAGTGTTTCCCTCATTACACGTGATGACAGAGCACACGTGGATTTCCACCAATCGCGTGTGGAACTTCCTGCGCACCCCAGAAATACACGTACCCAGGCCAATCGCGTGTACGCTCACTTCCCTCCGATTACACGCGATGACACTCGGACGTGCAGTTTTACCACGTGTGCTCACATATGCGATTTCATTGACCCAAAGGCCACCATGCGCAGCTGTGACATCACGCGCATGGCCGTAGAGAATGGCGCGTGTAAAAATGAAGAGATACACGTCCGAGTGTCAAAGCGCGTAATTGGTGGAAATGGCCTCATTGCGTATGCGCGTCTGTGACGTGTGTATAAAAGGTACGTGTAGAATGCCATTTCCTTGTACGTGCTTTTCGTGGAGAGCGAGTGGGTGAAATCTGTACTTCTTGTCGGTTCACACGCGATTTACTTCACAGCGTTTCCAGTTCGTACTCCCTGCTACCTCTGACAGCTTTTTCTCTTTTCCTCTTTTTCCTGGGCCTGTTTCCTCAAACAGCGTTCCCTACTACTGTTGTCCTGTCTCTTCAGACAGCGTACAATTCTTCTTTTGGCGGGGGTGTTGCCAACGCGCACATGCGCCTATTTTTCACGCTTTTGTTCCTGGCGGACGGTGAGTTGCGCACGTTTTTAACATCTGTGCTTGCCCCGCGTGTCGCGTACCCCTTCAGAGGTCATTCTAGGCTGCGTGTGACACGCATACCTTCATTCTTGTGTTCCTGGGTGCCACAGCGTAGTGCAGGTTTATTTTTCCACGCACGTGGTCTAGGAGGGGTTGCGTGCACCTTACTTCGCTTTTTTGGGGTGCCTGTGCATTGCGTGACCCGTCATCTTTCCCCAGGGGTGACATACAGCCTTGCTAGAGCACTAGGGTACGATTACCATCTGGTACCCAACCCCTTTTACCCCCAATTGCCCAGGACAATAGTTCACATCGACTCCCATACGCACAATAACATCAGTGCCATGGCTGGGAGGCGAACAAGCCGTAAGGGTGGCAAAGGTGGCCGAGCCCCAAGTGGTGGCCATGGTGGATCCGGTAGGGGACGTGGCCGTGACTTGCAGGGTGCCCCTAGCCCCCCATGTGTGGAGGAGCAGTCAGGGACACCCATGCCCCCCCCTGGTTAAGGTTACCGTGGCTGACACCATCCATGCTCAGCCCTTGTTGGACCAGCCCACTGTGGAACCAGGCCTGGCACAGGGTGACTCCATGGCTGACTTCGAGGTCAGCAGGTCTAGGCCACGTGCGCCGGTGAACATTGGTGTCATCAGGCCACGTGGATCAGGGGCAGCTAGGTCATCTGCTGCCCCACGTAGGCAGGCTGTGGAGGCTGCAGGGGCAGCTGCGGCTCCATCCACCCCACCTCTCACACACCCATCCAGGACAGTGTCGGTCCAAGTCCATCATGCTGACATTCCCCCTGACACCATCACACTTGAGATAATGCCTGCACCAACTCCCATGCTGAGTGTGCAATCCCACGCTCCTGCCCCTAGCGTCCAGAGCGGCGCAGGACACTCCGGATCCCCACCACCTTCCAAGCGGAAGAGGAAGAGTGCTCGTCCAGTAGAGGCTGATGCCCCAGACACGGCTACACAGTCCGGCCCGTCAAGGAAGCCCAGCTTCAATGAGGCCAAACTGAATGCACTTGTAGAGTATGTGTCCGCCCATGACCGCAGGATTGTTGCAGGATCCAAGACCACACCTGCACAACGTCAGGCACACTGGCAGATCATTGCGGACATCATAAGTGCCCTTGGAATCGTGAGGCGCACAGCTAATGAATGCTACAAGCGCTGGAATGACCTGAAGCGCAGGGCAAAGAATAAGCTGGCCTCAAGTCATGCCGCAACTCTAGTGACTGGAGGTGGGTCTCCAGCAGACGACATAGAACTCACTCCACATGAGCAGGTTGCTGGGACCTACGTCACGGAGGAACAGATCCAAGGCGTGGGAGAAGTGGCAGATTACGAGGCATTGTCCGGTGAGTGCACATGCATGTGTGTGTCATCCATGTGCATGGTGTGTGTGGGAGGGCTTCCGTTTGGGTGCCAGGGGAGGGTGTGTGTGCCTGAGTGGTTCGGCTCACCCATGTGCCTCTTCCTATACATTCTTGGCAACAGCATTTGGGTATAGCAGCATACCTTCGGCCAACATTAGACATCCAGCCCAACACCACGCCAGTTGCCCTTGGAGTGTCATCTTGCCACAACACTGTTGCTTATTTACCTCTGTTTATTCAGGCAGATTGTTTGCATACCACCACTTTTACTCGGGATTTCTCAGTCCTATTGTCACATGTCTGACATGGCTATGGTACAGTGGACTGCCTCAGTTTCGTGGACATGATTAGTTTGGACATGTCCCTGTGCTATAGGACCATTTTTGACTGGCAGCTGCAGGTTAAACATTTGAACCATTACAATGAAAATAATCAATTATATGAACAAACTGGACTGAATGAACAATTGGTGACCTCCTCTACCTCTTCACTTCATGGCTAGGGTACATGCCATCTGTGTGATGGCATGTGTATTTGACCTGCCAATAACTGGCCAATGTGTGATGCCACTGCTAGGCAGCATGCAGCAAATGTGTTCATCTTCCATCTTGGTGTCATCAATGTGTGCCATCTGCCTCCCCATCACACGCAGTGACGGTGCATGCATGGGAGTGTTTTAGTCATGTGGGACATGTGTCAATCAAGTACTGTTTCTGTAGCCTCTCAGCCCTAATTGTGTGCCATAGTGCTAATGCCTGTTTCCATTTGTTTTCTTTCATGTCTTTGCAGGGGAAGACGCACTTGATACTGCTGGGGTTGTGGAGATGGTGCAGACCCAGGAGGGGTCTGAGGGCCGACCGACCACCAGTGAGGGAAGTGGTGTGGTGGGTGAGAACCCACAACTGCTGCAGGTCGTGCTCTCAAGGGGTGTCTCTGGCTGCACCTCCCCCGAGCTGTACTCAGGTGTTGATTCGGATGATGAGACCTACGTGCCGTCGCAGGTGAGTGTTCCTGGGAGGGATTCTGTTCTGTCCGACCCACCTACACCAGGGTTAGAACCCTCAATGGGGATGTCAGTGTTGGCAGGTACGCCTTTGGTGGTTACGGATGCAGGGTCACACTCCGCGACATCTGATCCTGTTCCTGGGCCAGCAGAACAGAGGGGGAATGCAGTCCTGCAGCGTCAGGCAGTGCCGGCACAGCAAGGCGCAGTTCGCCTTTCCCCAGACAGGTGTGGTGCCCGCCGACGTGGTGGCCGTACGCCACCTGGCAATACCGCATGGGAGCAATCCATTTACGGTATGGCAACCCAACAGGCAGCATCATCAGAGATGATGGCTCAGGCCATGGATAGGGTGGCCACTTCCATTGTCCCCCCCGAAAGGCTGATGGAGCGACTACAGCAGGCAACCGACTCCATCTACCAGTCACACAGGGAGGACATGTTGGCGTCCGACAGGGACAGGCGGGCGGCACTGGCGACTCTGCAGGAAGCCATCTCCATAGAGTCCCAGGGCCACAGGGAAGCCCTGAGGCTGGAACTCCTTCACCTCAGGACGACTCTTGTTGAGCTTGAGGCTTCAACAAACCGAAGGACAGAACAGCAGCTGGAGCGTCTCACCCGTACGCTCTCAGCTGAGATGCAGGCAACTAGGGCGGAGGTCCGGGCATCCCGTGAGTTGTTGCATGGGGACCTCCGCACACTAATCCTCCAGAACGAGACCTACCACACCCGCATGCTTGCAGTCATGGAGGAACAGACTAGGGCTTTGCGTGGGCTGCCTCCCATGGTGCCACCACCTCCGGATGCAGCTGCAGAGGGTGAGGATAGCGACAGCAGTGATACTCCCACAATAGGGTAGCCGTGTAGGCCATGAGCCCATGGAGGTGTTTTTTTTTCGCAAGATCCACACAGGTGGGTTTTGGTGGGCACCCTGTCCTCGGACCTCCTGGGTGGCCTCCCCAACTCCCCCGGGCCCATTAATGGCCATTTTTGATTTTTTTTTGTTTTTTTTTTGTTTTTGTTTTTTTGGGACGGTGTGTTGCCTTGTGTGGCTCCCGTGGGCATACGCAGCATTGTGGCTGGGCACATGCAGGCTTGTCATGGATTTGGTTCAGATGCTTGGGTTTTTGTCACACACACCCCTCCTGCTTCCCGTTTCCATGGGCTTGCAAAGGGTGTGCCCAAGTGACATTGACGTACATGGTGACATTGGACTCCCATGAGCTGTGTGGGCAGTCTGTAGTCAATACTGTGTATACATTCATAGTGCATATTGTTGTTGTATTGTACACTGCGTGGTGTATTGATATGTGCCTCTGCATCCATCTCATCCTCCATATTTGCAGGTCCATTCCTCATGTCTTCACAATGCGGTCCACCTTGGAACTGGAGTCCATGTTGTAAGCAGTGCACCTACACTCTTGCGTGGCGCTAACACTGTATACTTGGAAGTGTTTGGAGGGCTGTCATCATCAGGTGGTGAGGCTAGCTAATTTTTAAGTCTGTAATGTCATGTTTAAGGTAGGTTGGAGGTTGTGTAGGTGATTGGTATTCTTGGTAAGTATTTGGTAATGTGGGTTGTAGGTCCTGCATTACTGTGAGCATTTCATGTGTGGACATGTTTCCATTAGGGACACTGTAGCTACTGACACTTGGGGCATGTTGTGGGGAATAATTTCTTTCCTCTCACATTGCATGACATGCCATGGTGTGTTGTGTGGCCGTGCCGGGGAGGGGGTGGGTGACATGGCACTGTTTTCATGTAGTATTTTGCAAGTGGGTATTCATTTCTGCAGCATGGAAGTGTCTTTTCATGACACTGCATTGGTGGTGTTTGTGTAGGTAGGGATGCACACATTGTGACACTTCCACATGAACAATCTCAGGCTGCTATGGTTCTGACAGTTGACAGTCCCTTTGTTGGTCTTAATTGTCAGGTCGAGTCATCATTGCTTATCAGATGGCATGTGCCAGGCCTGTGTGTACTCCACTGGGGTGTGATTTCTATGTGAAGTAATTAGCCACCAGCTGCGTACGGGCTGCCTCACCCCGTGCACTCTCCCCTCCTATGCGCAGCGGGTGTGCATGTGGTTGGGGATGTGGGGGCACCACCATGTCCACGGCCAGGCCCCGGCGTGTTGCAACATTGTGCAGGACACATGCTGCCACTATGATCCTGCACACTACTGGGGGCGCATATAACAGCTGCCCGCCAGAACGGTCAAGGGAGCGAAAGCGTGACTTGAGCACTCCGAATGTGCGCTCCACTATGCCCCGGGTTGCAATATGGGCTGTGTTGTATCTTACCTCTGGAGGCGTGATGGGGTTCCGAATTGGCGTCATCGTGTGGGTGCTCAGAGGGTAGGCACTGTCCCCTGGTGAGGAGGTGATGGGTATCATTCGTGGGGTAGTGACATAACTCTGCATCTGACATGCATGCATGTGCAGTGGCATTCATACTCACCTAGCAGCCATGTATCGCCATGCCGCCCAGCTTCTAGGTCCCGGCTTAGGGTAGACATTCGGTAAATGAAGCTGTCGTGGGTGGACCCTGGATAGTTGGCATATACTGAGGTGATGATTCCCTTAGCATTACATACTACCTGCACGTTGATGGAATGCCAGTGCTTGCGGTTCCTATAGATGTGCTCAGATGCCCTGGGGGGACGTAGAAATCGAGGGTGGCAGTCTGCCTTTCTGCAGGTGTCCTGGGCAGGTATATGTGCCTACGGACTGATGGGCGTGCAGTGATGATTATCAAGACCTGGTGTAGGCAGCGTGACTGCGTGGCCTGTGACACCCCACCCACTATGGCACTTGTCCGCTGAAATCATCCTGTGGCCAAGAAGTGCAGTACATTGAGGACCTTCTCCAGGGGACTGAGTGCTTGGGAGCACAGGGTGGGTGATGTGAGGTCATCCTCCCACTCACTGACCAGGTCCAGTATTATGTGTGGGGGAAACCTGTACCTCCCATACACCTGGTCATCAGGCATCCCAAAAAGGCTGGTTCTGGGAGTGAAAATTCGGGCCCTCACTATCCTCCTCCTCCTCCTTTGGTAACCCACGGCCACTGCTGCTAGGCATGGTATATTCATCCTGGCGTATGAGCTTGTTTGTTGTTTGCGCGCACTTTTATGCTGCGCGGGTCGACGTACGCCTGCTTCATGCTGGCGTACGTGTCTCAGGATTGGAGCATTTATTTTTCGGCACGTCGTAGGAGAACGTGTGAATCTTCCCACCCACCCCAGGAATACACGTAGCACACTCTCACAGGCACAGTCGCGGGTAAATATTCTCGCCCACCCCTGGAATACATGTACCCCACTCTCACAGGCCCAATCGCGTGTGGAAGTTCACACGCCCCCCGAAGTACACGTACCCAGGCCAATCGCGTGTGGGACTTCCCACGCACCCCGAAGTACACGTACCCAGGCTAATCACGTGTGGAAGTTCACGCGCAGCCCGAAGTACACGTACCCAGGCAAATCGCATGTGGAAGTTCACGCGCACCCCGAAGTACACGTACCCAGGCTAATCGCGTGTGGATCTTCCCGCGCACCCCGAGGTACACATACCCAGGCCAATCGCGTGTGGAACTTCCCGCGCACCCCGAAGTACACCTACCCAGGCAAATCACACGGCTGGGGGATGGGGGTGGTGGGAGACATGATTGGGGGCCTGATGGAGGCTGCCCCTGGTGGCTGGGGGGTGGGGGTGGGGGGAGACATGAGTGGGGGCCTGGTGGAGGCTGCCCCTGGTGGCTGGGGGTGGTGGGAGACATGAGTGGGGGCCTGGTGGAGGCTGCCCCTGCACTGCTGGGGGGTGGGGTGGTGGGAGACATGAGTGGGGGCCTGGTGGAGGCTGCCCCTGGTGGCTGGGGGGTGGGAGTGGTGGGAGACATGAGTGGGGGCCTGGTGGAGGCTGCCCCTGGTGGCTGGGGGGTGGGGGTAATAGGGGATATGAGTGGGGGCCTGGTGGAGGCTCCCCGTGCACTGCTGGGGGGTGGGGGTGGTGGGAGACATGAGTGGGGGCCTGGTGGAGGCTTCCCCTGGTGGCTGGGGGTGGGGGTGGTGGGAGACATGAGTGGGGGCCTGGTGTCCCTCACATACACCCAATGGGTGTCAGTGAATCTCAAAACCCATATCATGATATGCATGAAACCAATGAGATGATACTACACATTGAAGTTTGATAAAAAAATATGTATTAAAGAAAACATGAATTGAATCAAAAATAAACTAACAGAAATGGGAATGTAAAAAAAAAAGAAGCATGTCCATGAAAAAATGCAAAACCAAAAATCAGAATCCAAAGGAATGGTGTCCGAAGTCACAGTACAGAAAAGAAAATCCAATGGGAAATTATAATTGAAAGCCATTGCTCCGTGGGTAAATTGTAAAAAGAAAAGAAAATCCAACAGTGAACTATGTACAGGTGAACAAGCCAGGGTCCATGATCCCAACAAAAGAAATGAAACCTATCTAACAACACTACCTAATAAAATATAACTATATACAAAAATGTGGCCCATTGTCCAAAAGGTCCAAAGAAAATGCAAAAACAAAGGAAACCTAACACTAACTACATAACTATTTACATGGGCAGCGGGCTAGTCCAACGGCTCACTGGATGTTGTCATGAGCCAGGGCATCATCGAACTCCTGTTCAATGGCTAGGAGGCGGGCATGTTCCCTGGCCCCGAGGTCTTGCAGGGATAAAGCAGTGTCGAGCTCCAACTCCCTGCGTAGACCCTCGAGGCACTCAGCCCGCCTCAGCGCCCTCCGCATAGAGTTCTCCGCCCTGACCATTGTGAGCCGTTCCTCCTCTGCCCGCTGCCGCTCCGCACCTATCTGCTGGCCCAACCGCTCCCACACGGAAGCCACTCCCATTCCAGGGTTCTCCTGCCCTCCGGCCGATGCCTGCACCCCTGATGTTGATGGCCCGAGCCATGATGCCTCCCACGTCGAGCCTGCCGCTGCCTACGACGCAACTGCCTGTGCCAGCACGACGGCATCCAGGCTGATGGTATCCACCGACGCCGTCGTGCACGTGCCCTGCCCGATGATGCCGTCACATCCTCCATCTGCTGGGGTCCAGTTGTTGGTGTGTCCACCCCTGCTGGACCTCCGACTCCCGACTTTGGCAGGGATAGGATCCCCACCGAGCCGGCTGCATTGGTCGGGGCAGGTCCACAGGGGGCCCTGGTGGCATCTGGGCCGGAAGACGGCATGGAGAACGACTGGTGCATAGTCTCCACAGAGGAGGAGGAGAGGGTCGCCAGATTGGACGACACATGTAGGAAACCCCCGACCATGGCCGTTCCTAACTGGGCCACGTCGGCACGGTGCTCTCCGTGATGACGTGCATGGTCCTCCCGGGAAGCACGCACCTCATCACGAATTGCACCTGTCCGCAACGCGACACCAATCAGGACCATCTCCCCTCGTACGCAGGTGGAGGGGAGTCAGATGACATGGACATCCCCCTACCTGCGGACGGGCCTGGGATGGGAATCCCTGCTGGTGCATGGTGGTGCAGTCACAGTGTCAGGGCCAGTGACATGCACAGGCCCCTCCACGGTGACCTGTGCTGCCTCCTGCCCCTGCCCCTGGACTGCAACGCTTGCACCAGCAGGGATGCCCCCACCAGGCCCCATGTGCGCCTCAGTCGCGGCCTCCTACTCCTCTGTGGAAACCACCAACCTGGATGGCTCCACCCTGTCTTCTGCCGTTGCAAGCCCCTGTGGGGGCTCACCCACCCCTTCCGCTGCAGCCATGGGGGCATGCCTGCCGCTTTGCTCCACAGAGCCGTCTCCGCCCTCTTCTTCACGTGGCGCTGTGTAGAGGGAGACATAGAACACAAGCATCAGGGTACTGTACAATGGTCCCCTAGACAGGAAGCAATAGCAGATGAGTGGCACTGTCAAAGATCACTTTCATCATGTCCCTCCACAACACATGGCTCAGTGCATGTAAAACACATGCGGTAACAGGCATGTCGCATGCTATGGACATTAGCATACATGTCCAAGTGATTCTTGAAACATACACTGTTGTTTTGGAACTCACATGCATCATGTGCCATGCCTACCACATGCACACACTTCACCCTAGTTTCATCCATCTGGCCTCGTACACCAGAGACACAGTGGATACAAGGATGACTAGGCTGCATCAGTGAACCTGAACATTGCGACAGACATGTGTCATGCATCCCTGGCATTCACAAGTCACAGACACGCAGGTCAGACACACAGACATGGACAGCATACATGTACATGGCATCAGCACCCATCCCTCACCCATGTCCAGGAACAGAGACTGGCATGCTTTCATGTGGCCATTCCGCATAGGGCAACCCATGTTGCATTAGAACACATGCACCAACCGTGTGGTTCACACATTACTGGTCTCACATGCATGACGTCCCTGCACACACACATGCATACATGGCCTATGTCACACATACAGGCAAGTATCAGACAACCAGCACACTGCGACATGCCCTGTCTCACACAGCAAAACTTGGCCACTTACCGCTCAACTCCAGACGGGTCTGCCTCTCAAGGATCTGGGCATGGAGCGCTGGGCCTACGCGTTCCAGGACCCTCATCTGGATGGTACTCATGCGGCCCCGGCCCCCCTCCATGAGGCGCCGGGCCTTCAAGAGGGTCCTGGACCTGCAGTCATCCCAGCGCTTCTTGACATGATGGTAGTCGCGGACTGCCACCCCCTCCGCGTTGATGGCAGTCACGATGTCCGTCCAGATCCGAGTCCGTCCTTCCTTGTTGGCGCGCTTACTTCCGAAGAGGGCATCATACTGCCCCAGGACTTGCTCCACCAGGACACCAACTTCGGTGGCAGTGAAGCTGCTGCCCCTCTGCCTCTCTGGCCGGGAGTTGCCAGTGGTGCCAGATGTTGCAGTGCCCAACATGGCAACCCCAGAGGCAGGAGTGGGTGGGAAACTGGGTCCTGGCGCTGGGCTGTGGAGCGATGGTACCCCAGTCGGGAGTCTTCTGTTCCAGCAGGGATGGACACAGCAAATGGACCCCTGCAGATGGCTGATGTGCAGGCACCAAATGGCAGGGCACGGTGGCAGCAGGCAGGCAGGCAGCAGCAGATGGCTCGTGGGAGGCTGCTCGGGGCTCTGGGGGGCAGTAATTCAGCCTTTTGGGCAGGAGCGTGGTCTTCCGTGTGCTTACGCGTGGCCAGCTTGATACGGAGTGATTTGGCACGTGAAAATCCTGCACGTCTGCGTGTAAATCGAGGAAAGGCCCTTAGCGTGTATGCACGTCAGCACACATATGCAATTTCATTGGACCAAAGGCCCTTAGCGCCTGAGCGCGTCTGTGACGTGAGGCGCGCGAGTGTTTCCCTCATTACACGTGATGACAGAGCACACGTGGATTTCCACCAATCGCGTGTGGAACTTCCTGCGCACCCCAGAAATACACGTACCCAGGCCAATCGCGTGTACGCTCACTTCCCTCCGATTACACGCGATGACACTCGGACGTGCAGTTTTACCACGTGTGCTCACATATGCGATTTCATTGACCCAAAGGCCACCATGCGCAGCTGTGACATCACGCGCATGGCCGTAGAGAATGGCGCGTGTAAAAATGAAGAGATACACGTCCGAGTGTCAAAGCGCGTAATTGGTGGAAATGGCCTCATTGCGTATGCGCGTCTGTGACGTGTGTATAAAAGGTACGTGTAGAATGCCATTTCCTTGTACGTGCTTTTCGTGGAGAGCGAGTGGGTGAAATCTGTACTTCTTGTCGGTTCACACGAGATTTACTTCACAGCGTTTCCAGTTCGTACTCCCTGTTACCTCTGACAGCTTTTTCTCTTTTCCTCTTTTTCCTGGGCCTGTTTCCTCAAACAGCGTTCCCTACTACTGTTGTCCTGTCTCTTCAGACAGCGTACAATTCTTCTTTTGGCGGGGGTGTTGCCAACGCGCACATGCGCCTATTTTTCACGCTTTTGTTCCTGGCGGACGGTGAGTTGCGCACGTTTTTAACATCTGTGCTTGCCCCGCGTGTCGCGTACCCCTTCAGAGGTCATTCTAGGCTGCGTGTGACACGCATACCTTCATTCTTGTGTTCCTGGGTGCCACAGCGTAGTGCAGGTTTATTTTTCCACGCACGTGGTCTAGGAGGGGTTGCGTGCACCTTACTTCGCTTTTTTGGGGTGCCTGTGCATTGCGTGACCCATCATCTTTCCCCAGGGGTGACATACAGCCTTGCTAGAGCACTAGGGTACGATTACCATCTGGTACCCAACCCCTTTTACCCCCAATTGCCCAGGACAATAGTTCACATCGACTCCCATACGCACAATAACATCAGTGCCATGGCTGGGAGGCGAACAAGCCGTAAGGGTGGCAAAGGTGGCCGAGCCCCAAGTGGTGGCCATGGTGGATCCGGTAGGGGACGTGGCCGTGACTTGCAGGGTGCCCCTAGCCCCCCATGTGTGGAGGAGCAGTCAGGGACACCCATGCCCCCCCCCTGGTTAAGGTTACCGTGGCTGACACCATCCATGCTCAGCCCTTGTTGGACCAGCCCACTGTGGAACCAGGCCTGGCACAGGGTGACTCCATGGCTGACTTCGAGGTCAGCAGGTCTAGGCCACGTGCGCCGGTGAACATTGGTGTCATCAGGCCACGTGGATCAGGGGCAGCTAGGTCATCTGCTGCCCCACGTAGGCAGGCTGTGGAGGCTGCAGGGGCAGCTGCGGCTCCATCCACCCCACCTCTCACACACCCATCCAGGACAGTGTCGGTCCAAGTCCATCATGCTGACATTCCCCCTGACACCATCACACTTGAGATAATGCCTGCACCAACTCCCATGCTGAGTGTGCAATCCCACGCTCCTGCCCCTAGTGTCCAGAGCGGCGCAGGACACTCCGGATCCCCACCACCTTCCAAGCGGAAGAGGAAGAGTGCTCGTCCAGTAGAGGCTGATGCCCCAGACACGGCTACACAGTCCGGCCCGTCAAGGAAGCCCAGCTTCAATGAGGCCAAACTGAATGCACTTGTAGAGTATGTGTCCGCCCATGACCGCAGGATTGTTGCAGGATCCAAGACCACACCTGCACAACGTCAGGCACACTGGCAGATCATTGCGGACATCATAAGTGCCCTTGGAATCGTGAGGCGCACAGCTAATGAATGCTACAAGCGCTGGAATGACCTGAAGCGCAGGGCAAAGAATAAGCTGGCCTCAAGTCATGCCGCAACTCTAGTGACTGGAGGTGGGTCTCCAGCAGACGACATAGAACTCACTCCACATGAGCAGGTTGCTGGGACCTACGTCACGGAGGAACAGATCCAAGGCGTGGGAGAAGTGGCAGATTACGAGGCATTGTCCGGTGAGTGCACATGCATGTGTGTGTCATCCATGTGCATGGTGTGTGTGGGAGGGCTTCCGTTTGGGTGCCAGGGGAGGGTGTGTGTGCCTGAGTGGTTCGGCTCACCCATGTGCCTCTTCCTATACATTCTTGGCAACAGCATTTGGGTATAGCAGCATACCTTCGGCCAACATTAGACATCCAGCCCAACACCACGCCAGTTGCCCTTGGAGTGTCATCTTGCCACAACACTGTTGCTTATTTACCTCTGTTTATTCAGGCAGATTGTTTGCATACCACCACTTTTACTCGGGATTTCTCAGTCCTATTGTCACATGTCTGACATGGCTATGGTACAGTGGACTGCCTCAGTTTCGTGGACATGATTAGTTTGGACATGTCCCTGTGCTATAGGACCATTTTTGACTGGCAGCTGCAGGTTAAACATTTGAACCATTACAATGAAAATAATCAATTATATGAACAAACTGGACTGAATGAACAATTGGTGACCTCCTCTACCTCTTCACTTCATGGCTAGGGTACATGCCATCTGTGTGATGGCATGTGTATTTGACCTGCCAATAACTGGCCAATGTGTGATGCCACTGCTAGGCAGCATGCAGCAAATGTGTTCATCTTCCATCTTGGTGTCATCAATGTGTGCCATCTGCCTCCCCATCACACGCAGTGACGGTGCATGCATGGGAGTGTTTTAGTCATGTGGGACATGTGTCAATCAAGTACTGTTTCTGTAGCCTCTCAGCCCTAATTGTGTGCCATAGTGCTAATGCCTGTTTCCATTTGTTTTCTTTCATGTCTTTGCAGGGGAAGACGCACTTGATACTGCTGGGGTTGTGGAGATGGTGCAGACCCAGGAGGGGTCTGAGGGCCGACCGACCACCAGTGAGGGAAGTGGTGTGGTGGGTGAGAACCCACAACTGCTGCAGGTCGTGCTCTCAAGGGGTGTCTCTGGCTGCACCTCCCCCGAGCTGTACTCAGGTGTTGATTCGGATGATGAGACCTACGTGCCGTCGCAGGTGAGTGTTCCTGGGAGGGATTCTGTTCTGTCCGACCCACCTACACCAGGGTTAGAACCCTCAATGGGGATGTCAGTGTTGGCAGGTACGCCTTTGGTGGTTACGGATGCAGGGTCACACTCCGCGACATCTGATCCTGTTCCTGGGCCAGCAGAACAGAGGGGGAATGCAGTCCTGCAGCGTCAGGCAGTGCCGGCACAGCAAGGCGCAGTTCGCCTTTCCCCAGACAGGTGTGGTGCCCGCCGACGTGGTGGCCGTACGCCACCTGGCAATACCGCATGGGAGCAATCCATTTACGGTATGGCAACCCAACAGGCAGCATCATCAGAGATGATGGCTCAGGCCATGGATAGGGTGGCCACTTCCATTGTCCCCCCCGAAAGGCTGATGGAGCGACTACAGCAGGCAACCGACTCCATCTACCAGTCACACAGGGAGGACATGTTGGCGTCCGACAGGGACAGGCGGGCGGCACTGGCGACTCTGCAGGAAGCCATCTCCATAGAGTCCCAGGGCCACAGGGAAGCCCTGAGGCTGGAACTCCTTCACCTCAGGACGACTCTTGTTGAGCTTGAGGCTTCAACAAACCGAAGGACAGAACAGCAGCTGGAGCGTCTCACCCGTACGCTCTCAGCTGAGATGCAGGCAACTAGGGCGGAGGTCCGGGCATCCCGTGAGTTGTTGCATGGGGACCTCCGCACACTAATCCTCCAGAACGAGACCTACCACACCCGCATGCTTGCAGTCATGGAGGAACAGACTAGGGCTTTGCGTGAGCTGCCTCCCATGGTGCCACCACCTCCGGATGCAGCTGCAGAGGGTGAGGATAGCGACAGCAGTGATACTCCCACAATAGGGTAGCCGTGTAGGCCATGAGCCCATGGAGGTGTTTTTTTTTCGCAAGATCCACACAGGTGGGTTTTGGTGGGCACCCTGTCCTCGGACCTCCTGGGTGGCCTCCCCAACTCCCCCGGGCCCATTAATGGCCATTTTTGATTTTTTTTTGTTTTTTTTTTGTTTTTGTTTTTTTGGGACGGTGTGTTGCCTTGTGTGGCTCCCGTGGGCATACGCAGCATTGTGGCTGGGCACATGCAGGCTTGTCATGGATTTGGTTCAGATGCTTGGGTTTTTGTCACACACACCCCTCCTGCTTCCCGTTTCCATGGGCTTGCAAAGGGTGTGCCCAAGTGACATTGACGTACATGGTGACATTGGACTCCCATGAGCTGTGTGGGCAGTCTGTAGTCAATACTGTGTATACATTCATAGTGCATAATGTTGTTGTATTGTACACTGCGTGGTGTATTGATATGTGCCTCTGCATCCATCTCATCCTCCATATTTGCAGGTCCATTCCTCATGTCTTCACAATGCGGTCCACCTTGGAACTGGAGTCCATGTTGTAAGCAGTGCACCTACACTCTTGCGTGGCGCTAACACTGTATACTTGGAAGTGTTTGGAGGGCTGTCATCAGGTGGTGAGGCTAGCTAATTTTTAAGTCTGTAATGTCATGTTTAAGGTAGGTTGGAGGTTGTGTAGGTGATTGGTATTCTTGGTAAGTATTTGGTAATGTGGGTTGTAGGTCCTGCATTACTGTGAGCATTTCATGTGTGGACATGTTTCCATTAGGGACACTGTAGCTACTGACACTTGGGGCATGTTGTGGGGAATAATTTCTTTCCTCTCACATTGCATGACATGTCATGGTGTGTTGTGTGGCCGTGCCGGGGAGGGGGTGGGTGACATGGCACTGTTTTCATGTAGTATTTTGCAAGTGGGTATTCATTTCTGCAGCATGGAAGTGTCTTTTCATGACACTGCATTGGTGGTGTTTGTGTAGGTAGGGATGCACACATTGTGACACTTCCACATGAACAATCTCAGGCTGCTATGGTTCTGACAGTTGACAGTCCCTTTGTTGGTCTTAATTGTCAGGTCGAGTCATCATTGCTTATCAGATGGCATGTGCCAGGCCTGTGTGTACTCCACTGGGGTGTGATTTCTATGTGAAGTAATTAGCCACCAGCTGCGTACGGGCTGCCTCACCCCGTGCACTCTCCCCTCCTATGCGCAGCGGGTGTGCATGTGGTTGGGGATGTGGGGGCACCACCATGTCCACGGCCAGGCCCCGGCGTGTTGCAACATTGTGCAGGACACATGCTGCCACTATGATCCTGCACACTACTGGGGGCGCATATAACAGCTGCCCGCCAGAACGGTCAAGGGAGCGAAAGCGTGACTTGAGCACTCCGAATGTGCGCTCCACTATGCCCCGGGTTGCAATATGGGCTGTGTTGTATCTTACCTCTGGAGGCGTGATGGGGTTCCGAATTGGCGTCATCGTGTGGGTGCTCAGAGGGTAGGCACTGTCCCCTGGTGAGGAGGTGATGGGTATCATTCGTGGGGTAGTGACATAACTCTGCATCTGACATGCATGCATGTGCAGTGGCATTCATACTCACCAAGCAGCCATGTATCGCCATGCCGCCCAGCTTCTAGGTCCCGGCTTAGGGTAGACATTCGGTAAATGAAGCTGTCGTGGGTGGACTCTGGATAGTTGGCATATACTGAGGTGATGATTCCCTTAGCATTACATACTACCTGCACGTTGATGGAATGCCAGTGCTTGCGGTTCCTATAGATGTGCTCAGATGCCCTGGGGGGACGTAGTGCCACATGGGTGCAGTCAATGGCACCTAGCACTTTTGGGAATTGTGCCACACCGTAGAAATCGAGGGTGGCAGTCTGCCTTTCTGCAGGTGTCCTGGGCAGGTATATGTGCCTACGGACTGATGGGCGTGCAGTGATGATTATCAAGACCTGGTGTAGGCAGCGTGACTGCGTGGCCTGTGACACCCCACCCACTATGGCACTTGTCCGCTGAAATCATCCTGTGGCCAAGAAGTGCAGTACATTGAGGACCTTCTCCAGGGGACTGAGTGCTTGGGAGCACAGGGTGGGTGATGTGAGGTCATCCTCCCACTCACTGACCAGGTCCAGTATTATGTGTGGGGGAAACCTGTACCTCCCATACACCTGGTCATCAGGCATCCCAAAAAGGCTGGTTCTGGGAGTGAAAATTCGGGCCCTCACTATCCTCCTCCTCCTCCTTTGGTAACCCACGGCCACTGCTGCTAGGCATGGTATATTCATCCTGGCGTATGAGCTTGTTTGTTGTTTGCGTGCACTTTTATGCTGCGCGGGTCGACGTACGCCTGCTTCATGCTGGTGTACGTGTCTCAGGATTGGAGCATTTATTTTTCGGCACGTCGTAGGAGAACGTGTGAATCTTCCCACCCACCCCAGGAATACACGTAGCACACTCTCACAGGCACAGTCGCGGGTAAATATTCTCGCCCACCCCTGGAATACATGTACCCCACTCTCACAGGCCCAATCGCGTGTGGAAGTTCACACGCCCCCCGAAGTACACGTACCCAGGCCAATCGCGTGTGGGACTTCCCACGCACCCCGAAGTACACGTACCCAGGCTAATCACGTGTGGAAGTTCACGCGCAGCCCGAAGTACACGTACCCAGGCAAATCGCATGTGGAAGTTCACGCGCACCCCGAAGTACACGTACCCAGGCTAATCGCGTGTGGATCTTCCCGCGCACCCCGAGGTACACATACCCAGGCCAATCGCGTGTGGAACTTCCCGCGCACCCCGAAGTACACCTACCCAGGCAAATCACACGGCTGGGGGATGGGGGTGGTGGGAGACATGATTGGGGGCCTGATGGAGGCTGCCCCTGGTGGCTGGGGGGTGGGGGTGGGGGGAGACATGAGTGGGGGCCTGGTGGAGGCTGCCCCTGGTGGCTGGGGGTGGTGGGAGACATGAGTGGGGGCCTGGTGGAGGCTGCCCCTGCACTGCTGGGGGGTGGGGTGGTGGGAGACATGAGTGGGGGCCTGGTGGAGGCTGCCCCTGGTGGCTGGGGGGTGGGAGTGGTGGGAGACATGAGTGGGGGCCTGGTGGAGGCTGCCCCTGGTGGCTGGGGGGTGGGGGTAATAGGGGATATGAGTGGGGGCCTGGTGGAGGCTCCCCGTGCACTGCTGGGGGGTGGGGGTGGTGGGAGACATGAGTGGGGGCCTGGTGGAGGCTTCCCCTGGTGGCTGGGGGTGGGGGTGGTGGGAGACATGAGTGGGGGCCTGGTGGAGGCTACCCCTGCACTGCTGGGGGGTGGGGGTGGTGGGAGACATGAGTGGGGGCCTGGTGGAGGCTGCCCCTGGTGGCTGGGGGTGGTGGTAGACATGAGTGGGGGCCTGGTGGAGGCTGCCCCTGCACTGCTGGGGGGTGGGGGTGGTGTGAGACATGAGTGGGGGCCTGGTGGAGGCTGCCCCTGGTGGCTGGGGGGTGGGGGTGGTGGGAGACATGAGTGGGGGCCTGGTGGAGGCTGCCCCTGCACTGCTGGGGGGTGGGGGTGGTGGGAGACATGAGTGGGGGCCTGGTGGAGGCTGCCCCTGGTGGCTGGGGGGATGGGGGTGGTGGTAGACATGAGTGGGGGCCTGGTGGAGGCTGCCCCTGCACTGCTGGGGTGTGGGGGTGGTGGGAGACATGAGTGGGGGCCTGGTGGAGGCTGCCCCTGGTGGCTGGGGGTAGGGGTAATAGGGGACATGAGTGGGGGCTTGGTGGAGGCTGCCCCTGCACTGCTAGGTGATGGGGGGGGGGTGGGAGACATGAGTGGGGGCCTGGTGGAGGCTGCCCCTGCACTGCTGGGGGGTGGGGCGGTGGGAGACATGAGTGGGGGCCTGGTGGAGGCTGCCCCTGGTGGCTGGGGGGTGGGGGTGGTGGGAGACATGAGTGGGGGCCTGGTGGAGGCTGCCCCTGGTGGCTGGGGGGTGGGGGTGGTGGGAGACATGGGCGGGGGCCTGGTGGAGGCTGCCCCTGCACTGCTGGGGGGTGGGGGTGGTGGGAGACATGAGTGGGGGCCTGGTGGAGGCTGCCCCTGCACTGCTGGGGGGTGGGGGTGGTGGGAGACATGAGTGGGGGCCTGGTGGAGGCTGCCCTGGTGGCTGGGGGGTGGGGGTGGTGGTAGACATGAGTGGGGGCCTGGTGGAGGCTGCCCCTGGTGGCTGGGGGTGGGGGTAATAGCTGGTGGAGGCTGCCCCTGCACTGCTGGGGGGTGGGGGTGGTGGGAGACATGAGTGGGGGCCTGGTGGAGGCTGCCCCTGGTGGCTGGGGGGTGGGGGTGGTGGGAGACATGAGTGGAGGCCTGGTGGAGGCTGCCCCTGCACTGCTGGGGGATGGGGGTGGTGGGAGACATGAGTGGGGGCCTGGTGGAGGCTGCCCCTGGTGGCTGGGGGGTGTGGGTGGTGGTAGACATGAGTGGGGGCCTGGTGGAGGCTGCCCCTGCACTGCTGGGGGGTGGGGGTGGTGGGAGACATGGGTGGGGGCCTGGTGGGGGCTGCCCCTGGTGGCTGGGGGGTGGGGGTAATAGGGGACATGAGTGGGGGCCTGGTGGAGGCTGCCCCTGCACTGCTGGGGGGTGGGGGTGGTGGGAGACATGAGTGGGGGCCTGGTGGAGGCTGCCCCTGGTGGCTGGGGGGTGGGGATGGTGGGAGACATAACTGGGGGCCTGGTGGAGGCTGCTCCTAGTGGCTGGGGGGTGGGGGTGGTGGGAGACATGAGTGGGGGCCTGGTGGAGGCTGCCCCTGGTGGCTGGGGGGTGGGGAGGTGGGAGACATGAGTGGGGGCCTGGTGGAGGCTGCCCCTGGTGGCTGGGGGGTGGGGGTGGTGGTAGATATGAGTAGGGGCCTGGTGGAGGCTGCCCCTGGTGGCTGGGGGTAATAGGGGACATGAGTGGGGGCCTGGTGGAGGCTGCCCCTGCACTGCTGGGGGGTGGGGGTGGTGGGAGACATGAGTGGGGGCCTGGTGGAGGCTGCCCCTGGTGGCTGGGGGGTGGGGGTGCTGGGAGACATGGGTGGGGGCCTGGTGGAGGCTGCCCCTGGTGGCTGGGGGGTGGTGGGAGACATGAGTGGGGGCCTGGTGGAGGCTGCCACTGGTGGCTGGGGGGTGGGGGTGGTGGGAGACATAAGTGGGGGCCTGGTGGAGGCTGCCCCTGCACTGCTGGGGGGTAGGGGTGGTGGGAGACATGAGTGGGGGATAGTGGAGGCTGCCCCTGGTGGCTGGGGGGTGGGGGTGGTGGTAGACATGAGTGGGGGCCTGGTGGAGGCTGCCCCTGGTGGCTGGGGGGTGGGGGTAATAGGGAACATGAGTGGGGGCCTGGTGGAGGCTGCCCCTGAACTGCTGGGGGGTGGGGGTGGTGGGAGACATGAGTGGGGGCCTGGCGGAGGCTGCCCCTGGTAGCTGGGGGGTGGGGGTGGTGGGAGACATGAGTGGGGGCCTGGTGGAGGCTGCCCCTGCACTGCTGGGGGGTGAGGGTGGTGGGAGACATGAGTGGGGGCCTGGTGGAGGCTGCCCCTGGTGGCTGGGGGGTGGGGGTGGTGGTAGACATGAGTGAGGGCCTGGTGGAGGCTGCCCCTGCACTGCTGGGGGGTGGGGGTCGTGGGAGACATGGGTGGGGGCCTGGTGGAGGCTGCCCCTGGTGGCTGGGGGGTGGGGGTAATAGGGGACATGAGTGGGGGCCTGGTGGAGGCTGCCCCTGGGGCTGGGGGGTGGGGGTGGTGGGAGACATGAGTGGGGGCCTGGTGGAGGCTGCTCCTAGTGGCTGGGGGGTGGGGGTGGTGGGGGACATGAGTGGGGGCCTGGTGGAGGCTGCCCCTGATGGCTGGGGGGTGGGAGACATGAGTGGGGGCCTGGTGGAGGCTGCCCCTGGTGGCTGGGGGGTGGGTGGTGGTAGACATGAGTAGGGGCCTGGTGGAGGCTGCTCCTGCACTGCTGGGGGTTGGGGGTGGTGGGAGACATGAGTGGGGGCCTGGTGGAGGCTGCCCCTCATGGCTGGGGGGTGGGGGTAATAGGGGACATGAGTGGGGGCCTGGTGGAGGCTGCCCCTACACTGCTGGGGGGTGGGGGTGGTGGGAGACATGAGTGGGGGCCTGGTGGAGGCTGCCCCTGCACTGCTGGGGGGTGGGGGTGGTGGGAGACATGGGTGGGGGCCTGGTGGAGGCTGCCCCTGGTGGCTGCGGGGTGGGGGTAATAGGGGACATGAGTGGGGGCCTGGTGGAGGCTGCCCCTGGGGCTGGGGGTGGTGGGAGACATGAGTGGGGGCCTGGTGGAGGCTGCTCCTAGTGGCTGGGGGGTGGGGGTGGTGGGGGACATGAGTGGGGGCCTGGTGGAGGCTGCCCCTGATGGCTGGGGGGTGGGGGTGGTGGGAGACATGAGTGGGGGCCTGGTGGAGGCTGCCCCTGCACTGCTGGGGGTGGGGTTGGTGGGAGACATGGGTGGAGGCCTGGTGGAGGCTGCCCCTTGTGGCTGGGGGGTGGGGGTGGTGGGAGACATGAGTGGGGGCCTGGTGGAGGCTGCCCCTGGTGGCAGGGGGGTGGGGGTGGTGGGAGACATGAGTGGGGGCCTGTTGGAGGCTGCCCCTGGTGGCTGGGGGGTGGTGGGAGACATGAGTGGGGGCCTGGTGGAGGCTGCCACTGGTGGCTGGGGGGTGGTGGGAGACATAAGTGGGGGCCTGGTGGAGGCTGCTCCTGCACTGCTGGGGGGTGGAGGTGGTGCGAGACATGAGTGGGGGCCTGGTGGAGGCTGCCCCTGGTGGCTGGGGGGTGGGGGTAATGGGGGACATGAGTGGGGGCCTGGTGGAGGCTGCCCCTGCACTGCTGGGGGGTGGGGGTGGTGGGAGACATGAGTGGGGGCCTGGTGGAGGCTGCCCCTGGTGGCTGGGGGGTGGGGGTGGTGGTAGACATGAGTGGGGGCCTGGTGGAGGCTGTCCCTGGTGGCTGGGGGGTGGGGGTAATAGGGGACATGAGTGGGGGCCTGGTGGAGGCTGCCCCTGCACTGCTGGGGGGTGGGGGTGGTGGGAGACATGAGTGGGGGCCTAATGGAGGCTGCCCCTGGTGGCTGGGGGGTGGGGGTGGTGGGAGACATGAGTGGGGGCATGGTGGAGGCTGCCCCTGGTGGCTGGGGGTGGGGGTGTTGGTAGACATGAGTGGGGGCCTGGTGGAGGCTGCCCCTGCACTGCTGGGGGGTGGGGGTGGTGGGAGACATGGGTGGGGGCCTGGTGGAGGCTGCCCCCGGTGGCTGGGGGGTGGGGGTAATAGGGGACATGAATGGGGGCCTGGTGGAGGCTGCCCCTGCCCTGCTGGGGGATGGGGGTGGTGGGAGACATGAGTGGGGGCCTGGTGGAGGCTGCCCCTGGTGGCTGGGGGGTGGGGGTGGTGGGAGACATGAGTGGGGGCCTGGTGGAGGCTGCTCCTAGTGGCTGGGGGGTGGGGGTGGTGGGAGACATGAGTGGGGGCCTGGTGGAGGCTGCCCCTGGTGGCTGGGGGGTGGGGGTGGTGGTAGACATGAGTGGGGGCCTGGTGGAGGCTGCCCCTGGTGGCTGGGGGGTGGGGGTAATAGGGGACATGAGTGGGGGCCTGGTGGAGGCTGCCCCTGAACTGCTGGGGGGTGGGGGTGGTGGGAGACATGAGTGGGGGCCTGGTGGAGGCTGCCCCTGGTAGCTGGGGGGTGGGGGTGGTGGGAGACATGAGTGGGGGCCTGGTGGAGGCTGCCCCTGCACTGCTGGGGGATGGGGGTGGTGGGAGACATGAGTGGGGGCCTGGTGGAGGCTGCCCCTGGTGGATGGGGGGTGGGGGTAATAGGGGACATGAGTGGGGGCCTGGTGGAGGCTGCCCCTGGTGGCTGGGGGGTGGTGGGAGACATGGGTGGGGGCCTGGTGGAGGCTGCCCCTGGTGGCTGGGGGGTGGGGGTAATAGGGGACATGAGTGGGGGCCTGGTGGAGGCTGCCCCTGCACTGCTGGGGGGTGGGGGTGGTTGGAGACATGAGTGGGGGCCTGGTGGAGGCTGCCCCTGGGGCTGGGGGGTGGGGGTGGTGGGAGACATGAGTGGGGGCCTGGTGGAGGCTGCTCCTAGTGGCTGGGGGGTGGGGGTGGTGGGGGACATGAGTGGGGGCCTGGTGGAGGCTGCCCCTGGTGGCTGGGGGGTGGGGGTGGTGGTAGACATGAGTGAGGGCCTGGTGGAGGCTGCCCCTGCACTGCTGGGGGGTGGGGGTCGTGGGAGACATGGGTGGGGGCCTGGTGGAGGCTGCCCCTGGTGGCTGGGGGGTGGGGGTAATAGGGGACATGAGTGGGGGCCTGGTGGAGGCTGCCCCTGGGGCTGGGGGGTGGGGGTGGTGGGAGACATGAGTGGGGGCCTGGTGGAGGCTGCTCCTAGTGGCTGGGGGGTGGGGGTGGTGGGGGACATGAGTGGGGGCCTGGTGGAAGCTGCCCCTGATGGCTGGGGGGTGGGAGACATGAGTGGGGGCCTGGTGGAGGCTGCCCCTGGTGGCTGGGGGGTGGGTGGTGGTAGACATGAGTAGGGGCCTGGTGGAGGCTGCTCCTGCACTGCTGGGGGTTGGGGGTGGTGGGAGACATGAGTGGGGGCCTGGTGGAGGCTGCCCCTCATGGCTGGGGGGTGGGGGTAATAGGGGACATGAGTGGGGGCCTGGTGGAGGCTGCCCCTACACTGCTGGGGGGTGGGGGTGGTGGGAGACATGAGTGGGGGCCTGGTGGAGGCTGCCCCTGCACTGCTGGGGGGTGGGGGTGGTGGGAGACATGGGTGGGGGCCTGGTGGAGGCTGCCCCTGGTGGCTGCGGGGTGGGGGTAATAGGGGACATGAGTGGGGGCCTGGTGGAGGCTGCCCCTGGGGCTGGGGGTGGTGGGAGACATGAGTGGGGGCCTGGTGGAGGCTGCTCCTAGTGGCTGGGGGGTGGGGGTGGTGGGGGACATGAGTGGGGGCCTGGTGGAGGCTGCCCCTGATGGCTGGGGGGTGGGGGTGGTGGGAGACATGAGTGGGGGCCTGGTGGAGGCTGCCCCTGCACTGCTGGGGGTGGGGTTGGTGGGAGACATGGGTGGAGGCCTGGTGGAGGCTGCCCCTTGTGGCTGGGGGGTGGGGGTGGTGGGAGACATGAGTGGGGGCCTGGTGGAGGCTGCCCCTGGTGGCAGGGGGGTGGGGGTGGTGGGAGACATGAGTGGGGGCCTGTTGGAGGCTGCCCCTGGTGGCTGGGGGGTGGTGGGAGACATGAGTGGGGGCCTGGTGGAGGCTGCCACTGGTGGCTGGGGGGTGGTGGGAGACATAAGTGGGGGCCTGGTGGAGGCTGCTCCTGCACTGCTGGGGGGTGGAGGTGGTGCGAGACATGAGTGGGGGCCTGGTGGAGGCTGCCCCTGGTGGCTGGGGGGTGGGGGTAATGGGGGACATGAGTGGGGGCCTGGTGGAGGCTGCCCCTGCACTGCTGGGGGGTGGGGGTGGTGGGAGACATGAGTGGGGGCCTGGTGGAGGCTGCCCCTGGTGGCTGGGGGGTGGGGGTGGTGGTAGACATGAGTGGGGGCCTGGTGGAGGCTGTCCCTGGTGGCTGGGGGGTGGGGGTAATAGGGGACATGAGTGGGGGCCTGGTGGAGGCTGCCCCTGCACTGCTGGGGGGTGGGGGTGGTGGGAGACATGAGTGGGGGCCTAATGGAGGCTGCCCCTGGTGGCTGGGGGGTGGGGGTGGTGGGAGACATGAGTGGGGGCATGGTGGAGGCTGCCCCTGGTGGCTGGGGGTGGGGGTGTTGGTAGACATGAGTGGGGGCCTGGTGGAGGCTGCCCCTGCACTGCTGGGGGGTGGGGGTGGTGGGAGACATGGGTGGGGGCCTGGTGGAGGCTGCCCCCGGTGGCTGGGGGGTGGGGGTAATAGGGGACATGAGTGGGGGCCTGGTGGAGGCTGCCCCTGCCCTGCTGGGGGATGGGGGTGGTGGGAGACATGAGTGGGGGCCTGGTGGAGGCTGCCCCTGGTGGCTGGGGGGTGGGGGTGCTGGGAGACATGAGTGGGGGCCTGGTGGAGGCTGCTCCTAGTGGCTGGGGGGTGGGGGTGGTGGGAGACATGAGTGGGGGCCTGGTGGAGGCTGCCCCTGGTGGCTGGGGGGTGGGGGTGGTGGTAGACATGAGTGGGGGCCTGGTGGAGGCTGCCCCTGGTGGCTGGGGGGTGGGGGTAATAGGGGACATGAGTGGGGGCCTGGTGGAGGCTGCCCCTGAACTGCTGGGGGGTGGGGGTGGTGGGAGACATGAGTGGGGGCCTGGTGGAGGCTGCCCCTGGTAGCTGGGGGGTGGGGGTGGTGGGAGACATGAGTGGGGGCCTGGTGGAGGCTGCCCCTGCACTGCTGGGGGATGGGGGTGGTGGGAGACATGAGTGGGGGCCTGGTGGAGGCTGCCCCTGGTGGATGGGGGGTGGGGGTAATAGGGGACATGAGTGGGGGCCTGGTGGAGGCTGCCCCTGGTGGCTGGGGGGTGGTGGGAGACATGGGTGGGGGCCTGGTGGAGGCTGCCCCTGGTGGCTGGGGGGTGGGGGTAATAGGGGACATGAGTTGGGGCCTGGTGGAGGCTGCCCCTGCACTGCTGGGGGGTGGGGGTGGTTGGAGACATGAGTGGGGGCCTGGTGGAGGCTGCCCCTGGGGCTGGGGGTGGTGGGAGACATGAGTGGGGGCCTGGTGGAGGCTGCTCCTAGTGGCTGGGGGGTGGGGGTGGTGGGGGACATGAGTGGGGGCCTGGTGGAGGCTGCCCCTGATGGCTGGGGGGTGGGGGTGGTGGGAGACATGAGTGGGGGCCTGGTGGAGGCTGCCCCTGCACTGCTGGGGGTGGGGTTGGTGGGAGACATGGGTGGAGGCCTGGTGGAGGCTGCCCCTTGTGGCTGGGGGGTGGGGGTGGTGGGAGACATGAGTGGGGGCCTGGTGGAGGCTGCCCCTGGTGGCAGGGGGGTGGGGGTGGTGGGAGACATGAGTGGGGGCCTGTTGGAGGCTGCCCCTGGTGGCTGGGGGGTGGTGGGAGACATGAGTGGGGGCCTGGTGGAGGCTGCCACTGGTGGCTGGGGGGTGGTGGGAGACATAAGTGGGGGCCTGGTGGAGGCTGCTCCTGCACTGCTGGGGGGTGGAGGTGGTGCGAGACATGAGTGGGGGCCTGGTGGAGGCTGCCCCTGGTGGCTGGGGGGTGGGGGTAATGGGGGACATGAGTGGGGGCCTGGTGGAGGCTGCCCCTGCACTGCTGGGGGGTGGGGGTGGTGGGAGACATGAGTGGGGGCCTGGTGGAGGCTGCCCCTGGTGGCTGGGGGGTGGGGGTGGTGGTAGACATGAGTGGGGGCCTGGTGGAGGCTGTCCCTGGTGGCTGGGGGGTGGGGGTAATAGGGGACATGAGTGGGGGCCTGGTGGAGGCTGCCCCTGCACTGCTGGGGGGTGGGGGTGGTGGGAGACATGAGTGGGGGCCTAATGGAGGCTGCCCCTGGTGGCTGGGGGGTGGGGGTGGTGGGAGACATGAGTGGGGGCATGGTGGAGGCTGCCCCTGGTGGCTGGGGGTGGGGGTGTTGGTAGACATGAGTGGGGGCCTGGTGGAGGCTGCCCCTGCACTGCTGGGGGGTGGGGGTGGTGGGAGACATGGGTGGGGGCCTGGTGGAGGCTGCCCCCGGTGGCTGGGGGGTGGGGGTAATAGGGGACATGAGTGGGGGCCTGGTGGAGGCTGCCCCTGCCCTGCTGGGGGATGGGGGTGGTGGGAGACATGAGTGGGGGCCTGGTGGAGGCTGCCCCTGGTGGCTGGGGGGTGGGGGTGGTGGGAGACATGAGTGGGGGCCTGGTGGAGGCTGCTCCTAGTGGCTGGGGGGTGGGGGTGGTGGGAGACATGAGTGGGGGCCTGGTGGAGGCTGCCCCTGGTGGCTGGGGGGTGGGGGTGGTGGTAGACATGAGTGGGGGCCTGGTGGAGGCTGCCCCTGGTGGCTGGGGGGTGGGGGTAATAGGGGACATGAGTGGGGGCCTGGTGGAGGCTGCCCCTGAACTGCTGGGGGGTGGGGGTGGTGGGAGACATGAGTGGGGGCCTGGTGGAGGCTGCCCCTGGTAGCTGGGGGGTGGGGGTGGTGGGAGACATGAGTGGGGGCCTGGTGGAGGCTGCCCCTGCACTGCTGGGGGATGGGGGTGGTGGGAGACATGAGTGGGGGCCTGGTGGAGGCTGCCCCTGGTGGATGGGGGGTGGGGGTAATAGGGGACATGAGTGGGGGCCTGGTGGAGGCTGCCCCTGGTGGCTGGGGGGTGGTGGGAGACATGGGTGGGGGCCTGGTGGAGGCTGCCCCTGGTGGCTGGGGGGTGGGGGTAATAGGGGACATGAGTTGGGGCCTGGTGGAGGCTGCCCCTGCACTGCTGGGGGGTGGGGGTGGTTGGAGACATGAGTGGGGGCCTGGTGGAGGCTGCCCCTGGGGCTGGGGGGTGGGGGTGGTGGGAGACATGAGTGGGGGCCTGGTGGAGGCTGCTCCTAGTGGCTGGGGGGTGGGGGTGGTGGGGGACATGAGTGGGGGCCTGGTGGAGGCTGCCCCTGATGGCTGGGGGGTGGGGTTGGTGGGAGACATGAGTGGGGGCCTGGTGGAGGCTGCCCCTGCACTGCTGGGGGTGGGATTGGTGGGAGACATGAGTGGGGGCCTGGTGGAGGCTGCCCCTGGTGGCTGGGGGGTGGGGGTGGTGGGAGACATGAGTGGGGGCCTGGTGGAGGCTGCCCCTGGTGGCTGAGGGGTGGGTGGTGGTAGACATGAGTAGGGACCTGGTGGAGGCTGCTCCTGCACTTCTAGGGGGTGGGGGTGTTGGGAGACATGAGTGGGGGCCTGGTGGAGGCTGCCCCTGATGGCTGGGGTGTGGGGGTAATAGGGGACATGAGTGGGGGCCTGGTGGAGGCTGCCCCTACACTGCTGGGGGGTAGGGGTGGTGGGAGACATGAGTGGGGGCCTGGTGGAGGCTGCCCCTGGTGGCTGGGGGGTGGGGGTGGTGGGAGACATGAGTAGGGGCCTGGTGGAGGCTGCCCCTGGTGGCTGGGGGGTGGGGGTGGTGGGAGACATGAGTGGGGGCCTGGTGGAGGCTGCCCCTGGTGGCTGGGGGGTGGGAGTAATAGGGGACATGAGTGGGGGCCTGGTGGAGGCTGCCCCTGAACTGCTGGGGGGTGGGGGTGGTGGGAGACATGAGTGGGGGCCTGGTGGAGGCTGCCCCTGATGGCTGGGGGGTGGGGTTGGTGGGAGACATGAGTGGGGGCCTGGTGGAGGCTGCCCCTGCACTGCTGGGGGTGGGATTGGTGGGAGACATGAGTGGGGGCCTGGTGGAGGCTGCCCCTGGTGGCTGGGGGTGGGGGTGGTGGGAGACATGAGTGGGGGCCTGGTGGAGGCTGCCCCTGGTGGCTGAGGGGTGGGTGGTGGTAGACATGAGTAGGGACCTGGTGGAGGCTGCTCCTGCACTTCTAGGGGGTGGGGGTGTTGGGAGACATGAGTGGGGGCCTGGTGGAGGCTGCCCCTGATGGCTGGGGTGTGGGGGTAATAGGGGACATGAGTGGGGGCCTGGTGGAGGCTGCCCCTACACTGCTGGGGGGTGGGGGTGGTGGGAGACATGAGTGGGGGCCTGGTGGAGGCTGCCCCTGGTGGCTGGGGGGTGGGGGTGGTGGGAGACATGAGTGGGGGCCTGGTGGAGGCTGCCACTGGTGGCTGGGGGGTGGGGGTGGTGGGAGACATAAGTGGGGGCCTGGTGGAGGCTGCTCCTGCACTGCTGGGGGGTGGAGGTGGTGCGAGACATGAGTGGGGGCCTGGTGGAGGCTGCCCCTGGTGGCTGGGGGTAATGGGGGACATGAGTGGGGGCCTGGTGGAGGCTGCCCCTGCACTGCTGGGGGGTGGGGGTGGTGGGAGACATGAGTGGGGGCCTGGTGGAGGCTGCCCCTGGTGGCTGGGGGGTGGGGGTGGTGGTAGACATGAGTGGGGGCCTGGTGAAGGCGGCCCCTGGTGGCTGGGGGGTGGGGGTGGTGGGAGACATGAGTGGGGGCCTGGTAGAGACTGCCCCTGGTGGCTGGGGGGTGGGGTGGTGGGAGACATGAGTAGGGGCCTGGTGGAGGCTGCCCCTGGTGGCTGGGGGGTGGGGGTGGTGGGAGACATGAGTGGGGGCCTGGTGGAGGCTGCCACTGGTGGCTGGGGGGTGGGGGTGGTGGGAGACATACGTGGGGGCCTGGTGGAGGCTGCTCCTGCACTGCTGGGGGGTGGAGGTGGTGCGAGACATGAGTGGGGGCCTGGTGGAGGCTGCCCCTGGTGGCTGGGGGTAATGGGGGACATGAGTGGGGGCCTAGTGGAGGCTGCCCCTGCACTGCTGGGGGGTGGGGGTGGTGGGAGACATGAGTGGGGGCCTGGTGGAGGCTGCCCCTGGTGGCTGGGGGGTGGGGGTGGTGGTAGACATGAGTGGGGGCCTGGTGAAGGCGGCCCCTGGTGGCTGGGGGGTGGGGGTGGTGGGAGACATGAGTGGGGGCCTGGTGGAGGCTGCCCCTGCACTGCTGGGGGGTGGGGGTGGTGGGAGACATGAGTGGGGGCCTGGTAGAGACTGCCCCTGGTGGCTGGGGGGTGGGGTGGTGGGAGACATGAGTGGGGGCCTGGTGGAGGCTGCCCCTGGTGGCGGGGGTGTGGGGCTGGTGGTAGACATGAGTAGGGGCCTGGTGGAGACTGCTCCTGCACTGCTGGGGAGTGGAGGTGGTGGGAGACATGAGTGGGGGCCTGGTGGAGGCTGCCCCTGCACTGCTGGGGGGTGGGGGTGGTGGGAGACATGAGTGTGGGCCTGGTGGAGGCTGCCCCTGGTGGCTGGGGGTGGTGGGAGACATGAGTGGGGGCCTGGTGGAGGCTGCCCCTGGTGGCTGGGGGTGGGGGTCGTGGGAGACATGAGTGGGGGCCTGGTGGAGACTGCGCCTGGTGGCTGGGGGGTGTGGGTGGTGGGAGACATGAGTGGGGGCCTGGTGGAGGCTGCCCCTGCACTGCTGGGGGGTGGGGGTGGTGGGAGACATGAGTGGGTGCCTGGTGGAGGCTGCCCCTGGTGGCTGGGGGTGGGGGTGGTGGGAGACATGAGTGGGGGCCTAGTGGAGGCTGCCACTGCACTGCTGGGGGGTGGGGGTTGTGGGAGACATGAGTGAGGGCCTGGTGGAGGCTGCCCCTGGTGGCTGGGGGGTGGTGGTAGACATGAGTGGGGGCCTGGTGGAGGCTGCCCCTGGTGGCTGGGGGGTGGGGGTAATAGGGGACATGAGTGGGGGCCTGGTGGAGGCTGCCCCTGCACTGCTGGGGGGTGGGGGTGGTGGGAGACATGAGTGGGGGCCTGGTGGAGGCTGCCCCTGGTGGCTGGGGGGTGGGGGTGGTGGGAGACATGAGTGGAGGCCTGGTAGAGGCTGCCCCTGCACTGCTGGGGGTGGGGGTGGTGGGAGACATGAGTGGGGGCCTGGTGGAGGCTGCCCCTGGTGGCTGGGGGGTGGGGGCGGTGGTAGACATGAGTGGGGGCCTGGTGGAGGCTGCCCCTGCACTGCTGGGGGGTGGGGGTGGTGGGAGACATGGGTGGGGGCCTGGTGGGGGCTGCCCCTGGTGGCTGGGGGGTGGGGGTAATAGGGGACATGAGTGGGGGTCTGATGGAGGCTGCCCCTGCACTGCTGGGGGGTGGGGGCGGTGGGAGACATGAGTGGGGGCCTGGTGGAGGCTGCCCCTGGTGGCTGGGGGGTGGGGATGGTGGGAGACATGACTGGGGGCCTGGTGGAGGCTGCTCCTAGTGGCTGGGGGGTGGGGGTGGTGGGAGACATGAGTGGGGGCCTGGTGGAGGCTGCGCCTTGTGGCTGGGGGGTGGGGTGGCGGGAGACATGAGTGGGGGCCTGGTGGAGGCTGCCCCTGGTGGCTGGGGGGTGGGGGTGGTGGTAGACATGAGTAGGGGCCTGGTGGAGGCTGCTCCTGCACTGCTGGGGGGTGAGGGGGTGGGAGACATGAGTGGGGGCCTGGTGGAGGCTGCCCCTGGTGGCTGGGGGTAATAGGGGACATGAGTGGGGGCCTGGTGGAGGCTGCCCCTGCACTGCTGGGGGGTGGGGGTGGTGGGAGACATGAGTGGGGGCCTGGTGGAGGCTGCCCCTGGTGGCTGGGGGGTGGGGGTGCTGGGAGACATGAGTGGGGGCCTGGTGGAGGCTACCCCTGGTGGCTGGGGGGTGGGGGTGGTGGGAGACATGAGTGGGGGCCTGGTGGAGGCTGCCACTGGTGGCTGGGGGTGGGGGTGGTGGGAGACATAAGTGGGGGCCTGGTGGAGGCTGCACCTGCACTGCTGGGGGGTGGGGGTGGTGGGAGACGAGTGGGGGCCTGGTGGAGGCTGCATCTGGTGGCTGGGGGGTGGGGGTGGTGGTAGACATGAGTGGGGGCCTGGTGGAGGCTGCCCCTGGTGGCTGGGGGGTGGGGGTAATAGGGGACATGAGTGGGGGCCTGGTGGAGGCTGCCCCTGAACTGCTGGGGGGTGGGGGTGGTGGGAGACATGAGTGGGGGCCTGGTGGAGGCTGCCCCTGGTAGCTGGGGGGTGGGGGTGGTGGGAGATATGAATGGGGGCCTGGTGGAGGCTGCCCCTGCACTGCTGGGGGGTGGGGGTGGTGGGAGACATGAGTGGGGGCCTGGTGGAGGCTGCCCCTGGTGGCTGGGGGGTGGGGGTGGTGGTAGACATGAGTGAGGGCCTGGTGGAGGCTGCCCCTGCACTGCTGGGGGGTGGGGGTGGAGGGAGACATGGGTGGGGGCCTGGTGGAGGCTGCCCCTGGTGGCTGGTGGGTGGGGGTAATAGGGGACATGAGTGGGGGCCTGGTGGAGGCTGCCCCTGCACTGCTGGGGGGTGGTGGTGGTGTGAGACATGAGTGGGGGCCTGGTGGAGGCTGCCCCTGGGGCTGGGGGGTGGGGGTGGTGGGAGACATGAGTGGGGGCCTGGTGGAGGCTGCTCCTAGTGGCTGGGGGGTGGGGGTGGTGGGGGACATGAGTGGGGGCCTGGTGGAGGCTGCCCCTGGTGGCTGGGGGGTGGGGGTGGTGGGAGACATGAGTGGGGGCCTGGTGGAGGCTGCCCCTGCACTGCTGGGGGTGGGGTTGGTGGGAGACATGAGTGGGGGCCTGGTGGAGGCTGCCCCTGGTGGCTGGGGGGTGGGGGTGGTGGGAGACATGAGTGAGGGCCTGGTGGAGGCTGCCCCTGGTGCCTGGGGGGTGGGTGGTGGTAGACATGAGTAGGGGCCTGGTGGAGGCTGCTCCTGCACTTCTGGGGGTTGGGGTGGTGGGAGACATGAGTGGGGGCCTGGTGGAGGCTGCCCCTGATGGCTGGGGGGTGGGGGTAATAGGGGACATGAGTGGGGGCCTGGTGGAGGCTGCCCCTACACTGCTGGGGGGTGGGGGTGGTGGGAGACATGAGTGGGGGCCTGGTGGAGGCTGCCCCTGGTGGCTGGGGGGTGGGGGTGGTGGGAGACATGAGTGGGGGCCTGGTGGAGGCTGCCCCTGGTGGCTGGGGGTGGTGGGAGACATAAGTGGGGGCCTGGTGGAGGCTGCTCCTGCACTGCTGGGGGGTGGAGGTGGTGCGAGACATGAGTGGGGGCCTGGTGGAGGCTGCCCCTGGCAGCTGGGGGGTGGGGGTAATGGGAGACATGAGTGGGGGCCTGGTGGAGGCTGCCCCTGCACTGCTGGGGGGTGGGGGTGGCGGGAGACATGAGTGGGGGCCTGGTGGAGGCTGCCCCTGGTGGCTGGGGGGTGGGGGTGGTGGTAGACATGAGTGGGGGCCTGGTGGAGGCTGCCCCTGGTGGCTGGGGGGTGGGGGTAATAGGGGACATGAGTGGGGCCTGGTGGAGGCTGCCCCTGCACTGCTGGGGGGTGGGGGTGGTGGGAGACATGAGTGGGGGCCTAATGGAGGCTGCCCCTGGTGGCTGGGGGGTGGGGGTGGTGGTAGACATGAGTGGGGGCCTGGTGGAGGCTGCCCCTGGTGGCTGGGGGGTGGGGGTAATAGGGGACATGAGTGGGGCCTGGTGGAGGCTGCCCCTGCACTGCTGGGGGGTGGGGGTGGTGGGAGACATGAGTGGGGGCCTGGTGGAGGCTGCCCCTGGTGGCTGGGGGGTGGGGGTGGTGGTAGACATGAGTGGGGGCCTGGTGGAGGCTGCCCCTGCACTGCTGGGGGGTGGGGGTGGTGGGAGACATGGGTGGGGGCCTGGTGGAGGTTGCCCCGGTGGCTGGGGGGTGGGGGTAATAGGGGACATGAGTGGGGGCCTGGTGGAGGCTGCCCCTGCACTGCTGGGGGGTGGGGGTGGTGGGAGACATGAGTGGGGGCCTGGTGTAGGCTGCCCCTGGTGGCTGGGGGGTGGTGGGAGACAAGAGTGGGGGCCTGGTGGAAGCTGCTCCTAGTGGCTGGGGGGTGGGGGTGGTGGGAGACATGAGTGGGGGCCTGGTGGAGGCTGCCCCTGGTGGCTGGGTGGTGGGGGTGGTGGGAGACATGGGTGGGGGCCTGGTGGAGGCTGCCCCTGGTGGCTGGGGGGTGGGGGTAATAGGGGACATGAGTGGGGGCCTGGTGGAGGCTGCCCCTGCACTGCTGGGGGGTGGTGGTGGTGTGAGACATGAGTGGGGGCCTGGTGGAGGCTGCCCCTGGGGCTGGGGGGTGGGGGTGGTGGGAGACATGAGTGGGGGCCTGGTGGAGGCTGCTCCTAGTGGCTGGGGGGTGGGGGTGGTGGGGGACATGAGTGGGGGCCTGGTGGAGGCTGCCCCTGGTGGCTGGGGGGTGGGGGTGGTGGGAGACATGAGTGGGGGCCTGGTGGAGGCTGCCCCTGCACTGCTGGGGGTGGGGTTGGTGGGAGACATGAGTGGGGGCCTGGTGGAGGCTGCCCTGGTGGCTGGGGGGTGGGGGTGGTGGGAGACATGAGTGAGGGCCTGGTGGAGGCTGCCCCTGGTGGCTGGGGGGTGGGTGGTGGTAGACATGAGTAGGGGCCTGGTGGAGGCTGCTCCTGCACTTCTGGGGGTTGGGGTGGTGGGAGACATGAGTGGGGGCCTGGTGGAGGCTGCCCCTGATGGCTGGGGGGTGGGGGTAATAGGGGACATGAGTGGGGGCCTGGTGGAGGCTGCCCCTACACTGCTGGGGGGTGGGGGTGGTGGGAGACATGAGTGGGGGCCTGGTGGAGGCTGCCCCTGGTGGCTGGGGGGTGGGGGTGGTGGGAGACATGAGTGGGGGCCTGGTGGAGGCTGCCCCTGGTGGCTGGGGGGTGGGGGTGCTGGGAGACATGAGTGGGGGCCTGGTGGAGGCTGCCACTGGTGGCTGGGGGTGGTGGGAGACATAAGTGGGGGCCTGGTGGAGGCTGCTCCTGCACTGCTGGGGGGTGGAGGTGGTGCGAGACATGAGTGGGAGCCTGGTGGAGGCTGCCCCTGGCAGCTGGGGGGTGGGGGTAATGGGAGACATGAGTGGGGGCCTGGTGGAGGCTGCCCCTGCACTGCTGGGGGGTGGGGGTGGCGGGAGACATGAGTGGAGGCCTGGTGGAGGCTGCCCCTGGTGGCTGGGGGGTGGGGGTGGTGGTAGACATGAGTGGGGGCCTGGTGGAGGCTGCCCCTGGTGGCTGGGGGGTGGGGGTAATAGGGGACATGAGTGGGGCCTGGTGGAGGCTGCCCCTGCACTGCTGGGGGGTGGGGGTGGTGGGAGACATGAGTGGGGGCCTAATGGAGGCTGCCCCTGGTGGCTGGGGGGTGGGGGTGGTGGGAGACATGAGTGGGAGCCTGGTGGAGGCTGCCCCTGCACTGCTTGGGGGTGGGGGTGGTGGGAGACATGAGTGGGGGCCTGGTGGAGGCTGCCCCTGGTGGCTGGGGGGTGGGGGTGGTGGTAGACATGAGTGGGGGCCTGGTGGAGGCTGCCCCTGCACTGCTGGGGGGGGGGGTGGTGGGAGACATGGGTGGGGGCCTGGTGGAGGTTGCCCCGGTGGCTGGGAGGGTGGGGGTAATAGGGGACATGAGTGGGGGCCTGGTGGAGGCTGCCCCTGCACAGCTGGGGGGTGGGGGTGGTGGGAGACATGAGTGGGGGCCTGGTGTAGGCTGCCCCTGGTGGCTGGGGGGTGGTGGGAGACAAGAGTGGGGGCCTGGTGGAGGCTGCTCCTAGTGGCTGGGGGGTGGGGGTGGTGGTAGACATGAGTGGGGGCCTGGTGGAGGCTGCCCCTGGTGGCTGGGGGTTGGGGGTAATAGGGGACATGAGTGGGGGCCTGGTGGAGGCTGCCCCTGAACTGCTGGGGGGTGGGGGTGGTGGGAGACATGAGTGGGGGCCTGGTGGAGGCTGCCCCTGGTGGCTGGAGGGTGGGGGTGGTGGTAGACATGAGTGGGGGCCTGGTGGAGGGTGCCCCTGGTGGCTGGGGGGTGGGGGTAATAGGGGACATGAGTGGGGGCCTGGTGGAGGCTGCCCCTGAACTGCTGGGGGGTTTGGGTGGTGGGAGACATGAGCGGGGGCCTGGTGGAGGCTGCCCCTGGTAGCTGGGGGGTGAGGGTGGTGGGAGACATGAGTGGGGGCCTGGTGGAGGCTGCCCCTGCACTGCTGGGGGGTGGGGGTGGTGGGAGACATGAGTGGGGGCCTGGTGGAGGCTGCCCCTGGTGGCTGGGGGCTGGGGGTGGTGGTAGACATGAGTGGGGGCCTGGGGGAGGCTGCCCCTGGTGGCTGGGGGGTGGGGGTAATAGGGGACATGAGTGGAGGCCTGGTGGAGGCTGCCCCTGAACTGCTGGGGGGTGGGGGTGGTGGGAGACATGAGTGGGGGCCTGGTGGAGGCTGCCCCTGGTGGCTGGGGGGTGGGGGTGGTGGTAGACATGAGTGGGGGCCTGGTGGAGGCTGCCCCTGGGGCTGGCAGGTGGGGGTGGTGGGAGACATGAGTGGGGGTCTGGTGGAGGCTGCCCCTGCACTGCTGGAGGGTGGGGGCGGTGGGAGACGAGTGGGGGCCTGGTGGAGGCTGCCCCTGGTGGCTGGGGGGTGGGGGTGGTGGTAGACATGAGTGGGGGCCTGGTGGAGGCTGCCCCTGGTGGCTGGGGGGTGGGGGTAATAGGGGACATGAGTGGGGGCCTGGTGGAGGCTGCCCCTGAACTGCTGGGGGGTGGGGGTGGTGGGAGACATGAGTGGGGGCCTGGTGGAGGCTGCCCCTGGTAGCTGGGGGTGAGGGTGGTGGGAGACATGAGTGGGGGCCTGGTGGAGGCTGCCCCTGCACTGCTGGGGGGTGGGGGTGGTGGGAGACATGAGTGGGGGCCTGGTGGAGGCTGCTCCTGGTGGCTGGGGGCTGGGGGTGCTGGTAGACATGAGTGAGGGCCTGGTGGAGGCTGCCCCTGCACTGCTGGGGGGTGGGGGTGGTGGGAGAAATGGGTGGGGGCCTGGTGGAGGCTGCCCCTGGTGGCTGGGGGTGGGGGTAATAGGGGACATGAGGGGGGCCTGGTGGAGGCTGCCCCTGCACTGCTGGGGGGTGGGGGTGGTGGGAGACATGAGTGGGGGCCTGGTGGAGGCTGCCCCTGGGGCTGGCGGGTGGGGGTGGTGGGCGACATGTGTGGGGGCCTGGTGGAGCCTGCTCCTAGTGGATGGGGGGTGGGGGTGGTGGGGGACATGAGTGGGGGCCTGGTGGAGGCTGCCCCTGATGGCTGGGGGGTGGGGGTGGTGGGAGACATGAGTGGGGGCCTGGTGGAGGCTGCCCTTGCACTGCTGGGGGTGGGGTTGGTGGGAGACATGAGTGGGGGCATGGTGGAGGCTGCCCCTGGTGGCTGGGGGGTGGGGGTGGTGGGAGACATGAGTGGGGGCCTGGTGGAGGCTGCCCCTGGTGGCTGGGGGGTGGGTGGTGGTAGACATGAGTAGGGGCCTGGTGGAGGCTGCTCCTGCACTTCTAGGTGGTGGGGGTGGTGGGAGACATGAGTGGGGGCCTGGTGGAGGCTGCCCCTGATGGTTGGGGGGTGGGGGTAATAGGGGACATGAGTGGGGGCCTGGTGGAGGCTGCCCCTGGTGGCTGGGGGGTGGGGGTGGTGGGAGACATGAGTGGGGGCCTGGTGGAGGCTGCCCCTGGTGGCTGGGGGGTGGGGGTGGTGGGAGACATAAGTGGGGGCCTGGTGGAGGCTGCTACTGTACTGCTGGGGGTGGAGGTGGTGCGAGACATGAGTGGGGGTCTGGTGGAGGCTGCCCCTGGTGGCTGGGGGGTGGGGGTAATGGGGGACATGAGTGGGGGCCTGGTGGAGGCTGCCCCTGCACTGCTGGGGGGTGGGGTGGTGGGAGACATGAGTGGGGGCCTGGTGGAGGCTGCCCCTGGTGGCTGGGGGGTGGGGGTGGTGGTAGACATGAGTAGGGGCCTGGTGGAGGCTGATCCTGCACTGCTGGGGAGTGGAGGTGGTGGGAGACATGAGTGGGGGCCTGGTGGATGCTGCCCCTGGTGGCTGGGGGGGTGGGGGTAATAGGGGACATGAGTGGGGGCCTGGTGGAGGCTGCCCCTGAACTGCTGGGGGGTGGGGGGAGACATGAGTGTGGGCCTGGTGGAGGCTGCCCCTGGTGGCTGGGGGGTGGGGGTGGTGGGAGACATGAGTGGGGGCCTGGTGGAGGCTGCCCCTGGTGGCTGGGGGGTGGGGGTCGTGGGAGACATGAGTGGGGGCCTGGTGGAGACTGCCCCTGGTGGCTGGGGGGTGTGGGTGGTGGGAGACATGAGTGGGGGCCTGGTGGAGGCTGCCCCTGCACTGCTGGGGGGTGGGGGTGGTGGGAGACATGAGTGGGGGCCTGGTGGAGGCTGCCCCTGGTGGCTGGGGGTGGGGGTGGTGGGAGACATGAGTGGGGGCCTGGTGGAGGCTGCCCCTGGTGGCTGGGGGGTGAGGGTGGTGGGAGACATGAATTGGACATGAGTGGGGGCCTGGTGGAGGCTGCCCCTGGTGGCTGGGGGGTGGGGGTGGTGGGAGACATGAGTGGGGGCCTGGTGGAGGCTGCCCCTGGTGGCTGGGGGGTGGGGGTGGTGGGAGACATGAGGGGGGGTCTGGTGGAGGCTGCCCCTGGTGGCTGGGGGGTGGGGGCGGTGGGAGACATGAGTGGGGGCCTGGTGGAGGCTGCCCCTGGTGGCTGGGGGGTGATGGAAGACATGAGTGGGGTCCTGGTGGAGGCTGCCCCTGGTGGCTGGGGGGTGAGGGTGGTGGGAGACATGAGTTGGACATGAGTTGGGGCCTGATGGAGGCTGCCACTGGTTGCTGGGGTGGTGGGGGTGGTGGTAGACATGAGTGGGTGCCTGGTGGAGGCTGCCCCTGGTGGCTGGGGGTAGGGGTGGTGGTAGACATGAGTGGGAGCCTGGTGGAGGCTGCCCCTGGTGGCTGGGGGGTGGGGGTGGTGGGAGACATGAGTGGGGGCCTGGTGGAGGCTGCCCCTGGTGGCTAGGGGGTGGGGGTGGTGGGAGACATGAGTGGGGGCCTGGTGGAGGCTGCCACTGGTGGCTGGGGGGTGGTGGGAGACATAAGTGGGGGCCTGGTGGAGGCTGCTCCTGCACTGCTGGGGGGTGGAGCTGGTGCGAGACATGAGTGGGGGCCTGGTGGAGGCTGCCCCTTGTGGCTGGGGGGTGGGGGTAATGGGGGACATGAGTGGGGGCACGGTGGAGGCTGCCCCTGCACTGCTGGGGGGTGGGGGTGGTGGGAGACATGAGTGGGGGCCTGGTGGAGGCTGCCCCTGGTGGCTGGGGGTGGTGGTAGACATGTGTGGGGGCCTGGTGGAGGCTGCCCCTGGTGGCTGGGGGGTGGGGGTAATAGGGGACATGAGTGGGGGCCTGGTGGAGGCTGCCCCTGCACTGCTGGGGGGTGAGGGTGGTGGGAGACATGAGTGGGGGCCTAATGGAGGCTGCCCCTGGTGGCTGGGGGGTGGGGGTGGTGGGAGACATGAGTGGGGGCCTGGTGGAGGCTGCCCCTGCACTGCTGGGGGGTGGGGGTGGTGGGAGACATGAGTGGGGGCCTGGTGGAGGCTGCCCCTGGTGGCTGGGGGGTGGGGGTGGTGGTAGACATGAGTGGGGGCCTGGTGGAGGCTGCCCCTGCACTGCTGGGGGGTGGGGGTGGTGGGAGACATGGGTGGGGGCCTGGTGGAGGCTGCCCCCGGTGGCTGGGGGGTGGGGGTAATAGGGTACATGAGTGGGGGCCTGGTGGAGGCTGCCCCTGCACTGCTGGGGGGTGGGGGGGGTGGGAGACATGAGTGGGGGCCTGGTGGAGGCTGCCCCTGGTGGCTGGGGGGTGGGGGTAATAGGGGACATGAGTGGGGGCCTGGTGGAGGCTGCCCCTGAACTGCTGGGGGGTGGGGGTGGTGGGAGACATGAGTGGGGGCCTGGTGGAGGCTGCCCCTGGTGGCTGGGGGTGGGGGTGGTGGTAGACATGAGTGAGGGCTTGGTGGAGGCTGCCCATGCACTGCTGGGGGGTGGGGGTGGTGGGAGACATGAGTGGGGGCCTGGTGGAGGCTGCCCCTGCACTGCTGGGGGGTGGGGGTGGTGGGAGACATGAGTGGGGGCCTGGTGGAGGCTGCCCCTGGTGGCTGGGGGTGGGGGTGGTGGTAGACATGAGTGAGGGCCTGGTGGAGGCTGCCCCTGCACTGCTGGGGGGTGGGGGTGGTGGGAGACATGGGTGGGGGCCTGGTGGAGGCTGCCCCTGGTGGCTGGGGGTGGGGGTAAAAGGGGACATGAGTGGGGGCCTGGTGGAGGCTGCCCCTGCACTGCTGGGGGGTGGGGGTGGTGGGAGACATGAGTGGGGGCCTGGTGGAGGCTGCCCCTGGGGCTGGTGGGTGGGGGTGGTGGGAGACATGAGTGGGGGCCTGGTGGAGGCTGCTCCTAGTGGCTGGGGGGTGGGGGTGGTGGGGGACATGAGTGGGGGCCTGGTGGAGGCTGCCCCTGATGGCTGGGGGGTGGGGGTGGTGGGAGACATGAGTGGGGGCCTGGTGGAGGCTGCCCTTGCACTGCTGGGGGTGGGGTTGGTGGGAGACATGAGTGGGGGCATGGTGGAGGCTGCCCCTGGTTGCTGGGGGGTGGGGGTGGTGGGAGACATGAGTGGGGGCCTGGTGGAGGCTGCCCCTGGTGGCTGGGGGGTGGGTGGTGGTAGACATGAGTAGGGGCCTGGTGTAGGCTTCTCCTGTACTTCTAGGGGGTGGGGGTGGTGGGAGACATGAGTGGGGGCCTGTTGGAGGCTGCCCCTGATGGCTGCGGGGTGGAGGTAATAGGGGACATGAGTGGGGGCCTGGTGGAGGCTGCCCCTACACTGCTGGGGGGTGGGGGTGATGGGAGACATGAGTGGGGGCCTGGTGGAGGCTGCCCCTGGTGGCTGGGGGGTGGGGGTGGTGGGAGACATGAGTGGGGGCCTGGTGGAGGCTGCCCCTGGTGGCTGGGGGGTGGGGGTGGTGGGAGACATAAGTGGGGGCCTGTTGGAGGCTGCTCCTGCACTGCTGGGGGTGGAGGTGGTGCGAGACATGAGTGGGGGCCTGGTGGAGGCTGCCCCTGGTGGCTGGGGGTAATGGGGGACATGAGTGGGGGCCTGGTGGAGGCTGCCCCTGGTGGCTGGGGGGTGGGGGTGGTGGTAGACATGAGTGGGGGCCTGGTGAAGGCAGCCCCTGGTGGCTGGGGGTGGGGGTGGTGGGAGACATGAGTGGGGGCCTGGTGGAGGCTGCCTCTGGTGGCGGGGGTGTGGGGGTGGTGGTAGACATGTGTAGGGGCCTGGTGGAGGCTGCTCCTGCACTGCTGGGGAGTGGAGGTGGTGGGAGACATGAGTGGGGGCCTGGTGGAGGCTGCCCCTGGTGGCTGTGGGGTGGGGGTAATAGGGGACATGAGTGGGGGCCTGGTGGAGGCTGCCCCTGCACTGCTGGGGGGTGGGGGTGGTGGGAGACATGAGTGTGGGCCTGGTGGAGGCTGCCCCTGGTGGCTGGGGGGTGGGGGTGGTGGGAGACATGAGTGGGGGCCTGGTGGAGGCTGCCCCTGGTGGCTGGGGGGTGGGGGTGGTGGGAGACATGAGTGGGGGCCTGGTGGAGGCTGCCCCTGGTGGCTGGGGGGTGGGGGTGGTGGGAGACATAAGTGGAGGCCTGGTGGAGGCTGCTACTGTACTGCTGGGGGTGGAGGTGGTGCGAGACATGAGTGGGGGTCTGGTGGAGGCTGCCCCTGGTGGCTGGGGGGTGGGGGTAATGGGGGACATGAGTGGGGGCCTGGTGGAGGCTGCCCCTGCACTGCTGGGGGGTGGGGTGGTGGGAGACATGAGTGGGGGCCTGGTGGAGGCTGCCCCTGGTGGCTGGGGGGTGGGGGTGGTGGTAGACATGAGTAGGGGCCTGGTGGAGGCTGATCCTGCACTGCTGGGGAGTGGAGGTGGTAGGAGACATGAGTGGGGGCCTGGTGGATGCTGCCCCTGGTGGCTGGGGGGGTGGGGGTAATAGGGGACATGAGTGGGGGCCTGGTGGAGGCTGCCCCTGAACTGCTGGGGGGTGGGGGGAGACATGAGTGTGGGCCTGGTGGAGGCTGCCCCTGGTGGCTGGGGGGTGGGGGTGGTGGGAGACATGAGTGGGGGCCTGGTGGAGGCTGCCCCTGGTGGCTGGGGGGTGGGGGTCGTGGGAGACATGAGTGGGGGCCTGGTGGAGACTGCCCCTGGTGGCTGGGGGGTGTGGGTGGTGGGAGACATGAGTGGGGGCCTGGTGGAGGCTGCCCCTGCACTGCTGGGGGGTGGGGGTGGTGGGAGACATGAGTGGGGGCCTGGTGGAGGCTGCCCCTGGTGGCTGGGGGTGGGGGTGGTGGGAGACATGAGTGGGGGCCTGGTGGAGGCTGCCCCTGGTGGCTGGGGGGTGAGGGTGGTGGGAGACATGAATTGGACATGAGTGGGGGCCTGGTGGAGGCTGCCCCTGGTGGCTGGGGGGTGGGGGTGGTGGGAGACATGAGTGGGGGCCTGGTGGAGGCTGCCCCTGGCGGCTGGGGGGTGGGGGTGGTGGGAGACATGAGGGGGGGTCTGGTGGAGGCTGCCCCTGGTGGCTGGGGGGTGGGGGCGGTGGGAGACATGAGTGGGGGCCTGGTGGAGGCTGCCCCTGGTGGCTGGGGGGTGATGGAAGACATGAGTGGGGTCCTGGTGGAGGCTGCCCCTGGTGGCTGGGGGGTGAGGGTGGTGGGAGACATGAGTTGGACATGAGTTGGGGCCTGATGGAGGCTGCCACTGGTTGCTGGGGTGGTGGGGGTGGTGGTAGACATGAGTGGGTGCCTGGTGGAGGCTGCCCCTGGTGGCTGGGGGTAGGGGTGGTGGTAGACATGAGTGGGAGCCTGGTGGAGGCTGCCCCTGGTGGCTGGGGGGTGGGGGTGGTGGGAGACATGAGTGGGGCCTGGTGGAGGCTGCCCCTGGTGGCTGGGGGGTGGGGGTGGTGGGAGACATGAGTGGGGGCCTGGTGGAGGCTGCCACTGGTGGCTGGGGGGTGGTGGGAGACATAAGTGGGGGCCTGGTGGAGGCTGCTCCTGCAAGGCTGGGGGGTGGAGGTGGTGCGAGACATGAGTGGGGGCCTGGTGGAGGCTGCCCCTTGTGGCTGGGGGGTGGGGGTAATGGGGGACATGAGTGGGGGCATGGTGGAGGCTGCCCCTGCACTGCTGGGGGGTGGGGGTGGTGGGAGACATGAGTGGGGGCCTGGTGGAGGCTGCCCCTGGTGGCTGGGGGGTGGGGGTGGTGGTAGACATGTGTGGGGGCCTGGTGGAGGCTGCCCCTGGTGGCTGGGGGGTGGGGGTAATAGGGGACATGAGTGGGGGCCTGGTGGAGGCTGCCCCTGCACTGCTGGGGGGTGAGGGTGGTGGGAGACATGAGTGGGGGCCTAATGGAGGCTGCACCTGGTGGCTGGGGGGTGGGGGTGGTGGGAGACATGAGTGGGGGCCTGGTGGAGGCTGCCCCTGCACTGCTGGGGGGTGGGGGTGGTGGGAGACATGAGTGGGGACCTGGTGGAGGCTGCCCCTGGTGGCTGGGGGGTGGGGGTGGTGGTAGACATGAGTGGGGGCCTGGTGGAGGCTGCCCCTGCACTGCTGGGGGGTGGGGGTGGTGGGAGACATGGGTGGGGGCCTGGTGGAGGCTGCCCCCGGTGGCTGGGGGGTGGGGGTAATAGGGTACATGAGTGGGGGCCTGGTGGAGGCTGCCCCTGCACTGCTGGGGGGTGGGGGTGGTGGGAGACATGAGTGGGGGCCTGGTGGAGGCTGCCCCTGGTGGCTGGGGGGTGGGGGTAATAGGGGACATGAGTGGGGGCCTGGTGGAGGCTGCCCCTGAACTGCTGGGGGGTGGGGGTGGTGGGAGACATGAGTGGGGGCCTGGTGGAGGCTGCCCCTGGTGGCTGGGGGTGGGGGTGGTGGTAGACATGAGTGAGGGCCTGGTGGAGGCTGCCCATGCACTGCTGGGGGGTGGGGGTGGTGGGAGACATGAGTGGGGGCCTGGTGGAGGCTGCCCCTGCACTGCTGGGGGGTGGGGGTGGTGGGAGACATGAGTGGGGGCCTGGTGGAGGCTGCCCCTGGTGGCTGGGGGTGGGGGTAAAAGGGGACATGAGTGGGGGCCTGGTGGAGGCTGCCCCTGCACTGCTGGGGGGTGGGGGTGGTGGGAGACATGAGTGGGGGCCTGGTGGAGGCTGCCCCTGGGGCTGGTGGGTGGGGGTGGTGGGAGACATGAGTGGGGGCCTGGTGGAGGCTGCTCCTAGTGGCTGGGGGGTGGGGGTGGTGGGGGACATGAGTGGGGGCCTGGTGGAGGCTGCCCCTGATGGCTGGGGGGTGGGGGTGGTGGGAGACATGAGTGGGGGCCTGGTGGAGGCTGCCCTTGCACTGCTGGGGGTGGGGTTGGTGGGAGACATGAGTGGGGGCATGGTGGAGGCTGCCCCTGGTTGCTGGGGGGTGGGGGTGGTGGGAGACATGAGTGGGGGCCTGGTGGAGGCTGCCCCTGGTGGCTGGGGGGTGGGTGGTGGTAGACATGAGTAGGGGCCTGGTGTAGGCTTCTCCTGTACTTCTAGGGGGTGGGGGTGGTGGGAGACATGAGTGGGGGCCTGTTGGAGGCTGCCCCTGATGGCTGCGGGGTGGAGGTAATAGGGGACATGAGTGGGGGCCTGGTGGAGGCTGCCCCTACACTGCTGGGGGGTGGGGGTGATGGGAGACATGAGTGGGGGCCTGGTGGAGGCTGCCCCTGGTGGCTGGGGGGTGGGGGTGGTGGGAGACATGAGTGGGGGCCTGGTGGAGGCTGCCCCTGGTGGCTGGGGGGTGGGGGTGGTGGGAGACATAAGTGGGGGCCTGTTGGAGGCTGCTCCTGCACTGCTGGGGGTGGAGGTGGTGCGAGACATGAGTGGGGGCCTGGTGGAGGCTGCCCCTGGTGGCTGGGGGTAATGGGGGACATGAGTGGGGGCCTGGTGGAGGCTGCCCCTGGTGGCTGGGGGGTGGGGGTGGTGGTAGACATGAGTGGGGGCCTGGTGAAGGCAGCCCCTGGTGGCTGGGGGTGGGGGTGGTGGGAGACATGAGTGGGGGCCTGGTGGAGGCTGCCTCTGGTGGCGGGGGTGTGGGGGTGGTGGTAGACATGTGTAGGGGCCTGGTGGAGGCTGCTCCTGCACTGCTGGGGAGTGGAGGTGGTGGGAGACATGAGTGGGGGCCTGGTGGAGGCTGCCCCTGGTGGCTGTGGGGTGGGGGTAATAGGGGACATGAGTGGGGGCCTGGTGGAGGCTGCCCCTGCACTGCTGGGGGGTGGGGGTGGTGGGAGACATGAGTGTGGGCCTGGTGGAGACTGCCCCTGGTGGCTGGGGGGTGGGGGTGGTGGGAGACATGAGTGGGGGCCTGGTGGAGGCTGCCCCTGGTGGCTGGGGGGTGGGGGTCGTGGGAGACATGAGTGGGGGCCTGGTGGAGACTGCCCCTGGTGGCTGGGGGGTGTGGGTGGTGGGAGACATGAGTGGGGGCCTGGTGGAGGCAGCCCCTGCACTGCTGGGGGGTGGGGGTGGTGGGAGACATGAGTGGGGGCCTGGTGGAGGCTGCCCCTGGTGGCTGGGGGTGGGGATGGTGGGAGACATGAGTGGGGGCCTGGTGGAGGCAGCCCCTGGTGGCTGGGTGGTGAGGGTGGTGGGAGACATGAGTTGGACATGAGTGGGGGCCTGGTGGAGGCTGCCCCTGGTGGCTGGGGGGTGGGGGTGGTGGGAGACATGAGTGGGGGCCTGGTGGAGGATGCCCCTGGTGGCTGGGGGGTGGGGGTGGTGGGAGACATGAGGGGGGGTCTGGTGGAGGCTGCCCCTGGTGCCTGGTGGAGGCTGCCCCTGCACTGCTGGGGGGTGGGGGTGGTGGGAGACATGAGTGGGGGACTAGTGGAGGCTGCCCTGGTGGCTGGGGGGTGGGGGTGGTGGGAGACCTGAGTGTGGGCCTGGTGAAGGCTGCCCCTGCACTGCTGGGGGGTGGGGGTGGTGGGAGACATGAGTGGGGGCCTGGTGGAGGCTGCCCCTGGTGGCTGGGGGTGAGGGTGGTGGGAGACATGAGTTGGACATGAGTGGGGGCCTGGTGGAGGCTGCTCCTGGTGGCTGGGGGGTGGGGGTGGTGGTAGACATGATTGGGGGCCTGGTGGAGGCTGCCCCTGCACTGCTGGGGGGGTGGGGGTGGTGGGAGACATGAGTGGGGGCCTGGTGGAGGCTGCCCCTGGTGGCTGGGGGTGGGGGTGGTGGTAGACATGAGTGGGGGCCTGGTGGAGGCTGCCCCTGGTGGCTGAGGGTGGGGGTAATAGGGGACATGAGTGTGGGCCTGGTGGAGGCTGCCCCTGCACTGCTGGGGGGTGGGGGTGGTGGGAGACATGAGTGGGGGCCTGGTGGAGGCTGCCCCTGGTGGCTGGGGGGTGAGGGTGGTGGGAGACATGAGTTGGACATGAGTGGGGGCCTAGTGGAGGCTGCCCCTGGTGGCTGGGAGGGTGGGGGTGGTGGTAGACATAAGTGGGGGCCTGGTGGAGGCTGCCCCTGGTGGCTGGGGGGTGGGGGTGGTGGTAGACATGAGTGGGGGCCTGGTGGAGGCTGCCCCTTGTGGCTGGGGGGTGGGGGTAATAGGGGACATGATGGGGGCCTGGTGGAGGCTGCCCCTGCACTGCTGGGGGGTGGGGGTGGTGGTAGACATGAGTGGGGGCCTGGTGGAGGCTGCCCCTGCACTGCTGGGGGGTGGGGGTGGTGGGAGACATGAATGGGGGCCTGGTGGAGGCTGCCCCTGGTGGCTGGGGAGTGGGGGTGGTGGGAGACATGAGTGGGGGCCTGGTGGAGGCTGCCCCTGCACTGCTGGGGGGTGGGGGTGGTGGGAGACATGAGTGGGGGCCTGGTGGAGGCTGCCCCTGCACTGCTGGGGGGTGGGGGTGGTGGAAGACATGAGTGGGGGCCTGGTGGAGGCTGCCCCTGGTGGCTGGGGGGTGGGGGTGGTGGGAGACATGAGTGGGGGCCTGGTGGAGGCTGCCCCTGGTGGCTGGGGGGTGAGGGTGGTGGGAGACATGAGTTGGACATGAGTGGGGGCCTGGTGGAGGCTGCCCCTGGTGGCTGGGGGGTGGGGGTGGTGGTAGACATGAGTGGGGGCCTGGTGGAGGCTGCCCCTGGTGGCTGGTGGGTGGGGGTGGTGGGAGACATGAGTGGGGGCCTGGTGGAGGCTGCCCCTGGTGGCTGGGGGGTGGGGGTGGTGGTAGACATGAGTAGGGGCCTGGTGGAGGCTGCTCCTGCACTGCTGGCGGGTGGGGGTGGTGGGAGACATGAGTGGGGGCCTGGTGGAGGCTGCCCCTGGTGGCTGGGGGGTGGGGGTAATAGGGAACATGAGTGGGGGCCTGGTGGAGGCTGCCCCTGCACTGCTGGGGGGTGGGGATGGTGGGAGACATGAGTGGGGGCCTGGTGGAGGCTGCCCCTGGTGGCTGGGGGGTAGGGGTGGTGGGAGACATGAGTGGGGGCCTGGTGGAGGCTGCCCCTGGTGGCTGGGGGGTGGGGGTGGTGGGAGACATGAGTGGGGGCCTGGTGGAGGCTGCCCCTGGTGGCTGGGGGGTGGGGGTGGTGGGAGACATGAGTGGGGGCCTGGTGGAGGCTGCCCCTGCACTGCTGGGGGGTGGGGGTGATGGGAGACATGAGTGGGGGCCTGGTGGAGGCTGCCCCTGGTGGCTGGGGGCTGGGGGTGGTGGGAGACATGAGTGGGGGCCTGGTGGAGGCTGCCCCTGGTGGCTGGGGGGTGAGGGTGGTGGGAGACATGAGTTGGACATGAGTGGGGCCCTGGTGGAGGCTGACCCTGGTGGCTGGGGGTGGTGGTAGACATGAGTGGGGGCCTGGTGGAGGCTGCCCCTGGTGGCTGGGGGGTGGGGGTGGTGGGAGACATGAGTGGGGGCCTGGTGGAGGCTGCCCCTTGTGGCTGGGGGGTGGGGGTGGTGGGAGACATGAGTGGGGGCCGGGTGGAGGCTACCCCTGGTGGCTGGGGGGTGGGGGTGGTGGGAGACATGAGTGGGGGCCTGGTGGATGCTACCCCTGGTGGCTGGGGGGTGAGGGTGGTGGGAGACATGTGTTGGACATGAGTGGGGGCCTGGTGGAGGCTGCCCCTGGTGGCTGGGGGGTGGGGGTGGTAGTAGACATGAGTGGGGGCCTGGTGGAGGCTGCCCCTGCACTGCTGGGGGGTGGGGTGGTGGGAGACATGAGTCGGGGCCTGGTGGAGGCTGCCCCTGGTGGCTGGGGGGGTGGGGGTGGTGGGAGACATGAGTGGGGGCCTGGTGGAGGCTGCCCCTGGTGGCTGGGGGGTGAGGGTGGTGGGAGACATGAGTTGGGCATGAGTGGGGGCCTGGTGGAGGCTGCCCCTGGTGGCTGGGGGTGGGGGTGGTGGTAGACATGAGTGGGGGCCTGGTGGAGGCTGCCCCTGGTGGCTGGGGGGTGGGGGTAGTGGTAGACATGAGTGGGGGCCTGGTGGAGGCTGCCCCTGGTGGCTGGGGGGTGGGGGTAATAGGGGACATGAGTGGGGGCCTGGTGGAGGCTGCCCCTGCACTGCTGGGGGGTGGGGGTGGTGGGAGACATGAGTGGGGGCCTGGTGGAGGCTGCCCCTGGTGGCTGGGGGGTGGGGGTGGTGGTAGACATGAGTGGGGGCCTGGTGGAGGCTGCCCCTGCACTGCTGGGGGGTGGGGTGGTGGGAGACATGAGTGGGGGCCTGGTGGAGGCTGCCCCTGGTGGCTGGGGGGTGGGAGTAATAGGGGACATGAGTGGGGGCCTGGTGGAGGCTGCCCCTGCACTGCTGGGTGGTGGGGGTGGTGGGAGACTTGAGTGGGGGCCTGGTGGAGGCTGCCCCTGGTGGCTGGGGGGTGGGGGTAATAGGGGACATGAGTGGGGGCCTGGTGGAGGCTGCCCCTGCACTGCTGGGAGTGGGGGTGGTGGGAGACATGAGTGGGGGCCTGGTGGACGCTGCCCCTGGTGGCTGGGGGTGGGGGTGGTGGGAGACATGTGTTGGTGATCAGTAGTGCAAGGTGACATGTGGGTTGGCTGGTGGGCATGGCCATGGTGGATGGGTTGCATGTGGGACATGAGCAGGGTGCAGGGTAATCCCCTGTGGTGTGGGCTGCCTGCCGGGGCCGTGGACGGTGTAGAGGGAACACCTGGGGGGACCGACATGGCCAAATCACGTGTAGCATTCCCCGGCACCACCGAAATACACGTACCCTGCAGAAATCGCGTGTGAATCTTCCGCGCACATCGGAATACACGTACCCAGGCCAATCGCGTGTGGAACTTCCCGCGCACCCCCACCTACCTAGGCCAATCGCGTGTGGAACTTCCCGCGCACCCCGTAGTGCACGTAGCCAGGCTAATCGCGTGTGGAACTTCCCGCGCACCCCGAAGTACACGTACCCAGGCTAATCGCGTGTGGAACTTCCCACGCACCCAGGAACACGCGCACACGCTATTGTTCACACAGCGGGTGTCCGTGTTTGTCGGTGCCCCTTTGCACCTCATTTGTCCTAGAGGGCCACTGTATGGGCCATTCATCATGGCTGTATATGGGTGCTTTTTGTTAGCGCACATTCTGGCGCACATTTTTTTCAGTCGCAGGGGCGCTACCGCCTTCTTTCTTGTGGCGTACTTGTTTGGCCCTGTGCGTGTCTTTGACCGTGCGCTGGTTTGCCCTATTCGATTCCATGAATACGGGTTGTAGGCGAGCGTGTGGGCGTTCCGCGCACTTGCCTCCTGTACTTCCCCCGTGACGCCCATATTTTCACACGTTGTTCCCCATTCCGAGTGTTACGCCCCGTGTTCCGCCTACTTTTGTGATGTGCGCCGCGCTATGTGCGATTTCGCAGTGGCCGTGGCGCACGCTGTTGGATGACCTGTGCGCCGGCGTGCGCGGCGCACATTTTTAGCGCACATCCAATGTTTTTGTCGCGCACGGACTTCCATGAATATGCGCTGGTTTTCCTGCGATTTTCGCACTTGCACTGCGATTTTCGCACTTTTCCTGCGATTCGCACGTTTTGGCACTTCTGCGCGGGAATTTTCAGTGCACATTAATTCCATGAATCGACCCCTTTGTGTGCAAGTCAGGAGGGTTACAAGAAGTTTTCTAATGGTAAGTGTGGGCCAGCCTTGCTTTACCAAATAAATGTGTGGGTATGGCTTTACACTAAACACCCCACCCTACAGCAACATTATAAAAAACTGTAACCCTGCTCTATGGGGCCCTTTTGTATCATAAAAGTGGCGCCCCCAATGATTTTGAAGCTACATTTACCCACATACTGGCCAGGGCCATCTTAAGCATTTTTGGGGCCCTGGGCATGGACATCTTTGGGCCCCCTCCACCAAACGAAAGGAATTAAGTGATCAAGAATATCTGGTGGCACTCCCCCCCACCCACCGTGATCATAACCTATAGGTTGATATGCTGCCTCGCAGCATTCAAAATATGCAAGTTTACTCCCTTTAGGTCCCCTTACCCTCTTCATTCTTGCTCTAATCAAAATGATAAACATGGTATGTTCTCTAATTATAAAGTTAATGTTACAAAGACTCTGACACAGGAAATGTGGTCTGATTCGGTTCTTAAATATTTGGGTATTCATGTAAACAGAGACATTGACAGGGTAATTCATAGAATTTCGCCGAAAAGTGTCGCAAGCGGCTGGCGCAGAGTGTCCGCGTGCGATTGTGTGCGCCAGGAACGTGCGCTAAAAGCGATTTCCGCGCACAGCGTATTCATGGATTTTAGGCTCCCAAACCAGCCGTGGCGCAGAGAATCGCAGCGACCCTGCAGCAGCGCCAGTAACGCCCCCAAGAACGCCCTCGCGCAAGGAAAAGCCATCAAAATCGCTAAATCATTGCAAAGGGCTGCGCTAACCCTGGACCAGTTCACCGGGCTGGCAAACAGCAAACGCCAAGCAAGGAACGTGTATTTCAGGGGTGCGTGGGAAGTTCCACACGCGATTTCAGCAGGGTACGTGTATTCCAGGGGTGCGCGGGAAGTTCCACACGCGATTGGCCCAGTGCGAGCAGCGTACGTGTATTTCAGAGGTGCGCGGGAAGTTCCACACGCGATTTCAGCAGGGTACGTGTATTCCAGGGGTGCGCGGGAAGTTCCACACGCGATTGGCCCAGTGCGAGCAGGGTACGTGTATTTCAGGGGTGCGCGGGAAGTTCCACACGCGATTTCAGCAGGGTACGTGTATCTCAGGGGTGCGCGGGAAGTTCCACACGCGATTTCAGCAGGGTACGTGTATTTCAGGGGTGCGCGGGAAGTTCCACATGCGATTGGCCCAGTGCGAGCAGGGTACTGTATTCCATGGGTGCGCGGGAAGTTCCACACGCGATATCAGCAGGGTAAGTGTATTTCAGGGGTGCGCGGGAAGTTCCACACCCGATTGGCCCAGTGCGAGCAGGGTACGTGTATTCCATGGGTGCGCGGGAAGTTCCACACGCGATATCAGCAGGGTAAGTGTATTTCAGGGGTGCGCGGGAAGTTCCACACGCGATTGGCCCAGTGCGAGCAGGGTACGTGTATTCCATGGGTGCGCGGGAAGTTCCACATGCGATTCCAGCAGGGTATGTGAATTCCAGGGGTTCTGGGGAGTACTACACGTGAATTGGCCGTGTGGGTCCTCCCAGGTGTACGCTCGACAACCTCCACGGCCCCTGCAGGCAGCCCACACCACGGGGGACTACCCTGCACCCCTGCTCATGTCCCGCAGGCAGCCCATCCACCATGGGCATGCCCCGCAGCCAACCCACATGTCACCTTGCACTACTGATCAACAATGCATGTCTCCCACCACCCCCACCCCCCAGCAGTGCAGGGGCAGCACCACCAGGCCCCCACTCATGTCTCCCACCACCCCCACCCCCCAGCAGTGCAGGGGCAGCACCACCAGGCCCCCACTCATGTCTCCCACCACCCCCACCCCCCAGCCACCAGGGGCAGCCTCCACCAGGCCCCCAGTCATGTCTCCCACCACCCCCAGCCCCCACCATCCAGGGGCACCCTCCACCAGGCCCCCACTCATGTCTCCCACCACCCCCACCCCCACCATCCAGGGGCACCCTCCACCAGGCCCCCACTCATGTCTCCCACCACCCCCACACCCCAGCAGTGCAGGGGCACCCTCCACCAGGCCCCCACTCATGTCTCCCACCACCCCCACCCCCCAGCAGTGCAGGGACAGCCCCCACCAGGCCCCCACTCATGTCTCCCACCACCCCCACCACCCAGCCACCAGGGGCACCCTCCACCAGGCCCCCACTCATGTCTCCCACCACCCCCACCACCCAGCCACCAGGGGCACCCTCCACCAGGCCCCCACTCATGTCTCCCACCACTCCCACCACCCAGCCACCAGGGGCACCCTCCACCAGGCCCCCACCCATGTCCCCCTGCCCCCAGGTCCTGACGATACACAATCATGGCAGTAATGGGCAGCATACCCAGCACAAACACCCAGCCAAGGATTGCATCCACCCACATAGCAAATGCAATTACATGATACAACCCCAATGGCAAGTATGTAAATGAACACATGTCCGTCACACACACATACACAATGGGTGCAAGTGAATGTCAAAACCCATATCATGACATGCATGAAACCAATGAGAAAATACCACAAAAGAAAGTTATAAAAACATGTATTCTCGAAGAAAATGAAGTAAACTAATCAAACATACAACAATGGGGATAACAAAATAAATTGTCCTTGTCCGATAAGTAATGTAAAAATCCAAAAAACAAAGGAATCCAAAAACTAATGTTGTCCAAAGCAAAATCATGGTGAAAAAAAATAAGGAAAAACCATTGCCTCATGGTGAACACAAATGTAAATCAAAAAAATGTATTTTAAAAAATCCAACTATACACAAGAATATTCCAGGGTCCATGAGCCCAACACTATAAATGAAACCTACTACTACCTAATAAAAAAACTATATACAGAAAAGTGGCCATTGTCCGAGCGGTCCAAAAAAATCTCATAAAATAAAGGAAACCTAACACTAACTAACTAAAGAACTATATACAATGGCAGCGGGCAAGTCCTGCGGCTCACTCTGTGATGTTGCCGGCCAGGGCATCATCGAACTCCATGTCGATGTCCTGGAGGCGGGACTCTGTCCTGGCCCCGAGGTCTCGCAGGGATAACCCCATGTTCACCTCAAACTCCCTGCGAGCTTCCTCGAGGCACTCAGCCCGCCTCAACGCCCGACGCATGGAGAACTCCGCCCTGACCATGGTGAGCCGCTCCTCTTCCGCCCGCTGCCGCTCCGCACCTATCCGCTGGACCAACTGCTCCCACACGGAAGACACTACCATCCCAGGGTTCTCCTGCCCTCCGGCCGATGCCTGCCCCTCTGATCTTGATGGCCCCGAGCCATGATGCCTCCCACGTCGAGCCTGCTGCTGCCTCCGACGCCACTGCCTCTGCCAGCACGACGGCATCCAGGATGATGGAAACCACCGACGCCGTCGTGCACGTGCCCTGCCCGATGATGCCGTCACATCCTCCATCTGCTGGGGTCCAGTTGCTGTGTTGTCCACCCCTGCTGGACCTCTGACTCCCGACTGTGGCAGGGATGGGATCCCCACCGAGCTGGCTGCATTGGTCAGGGCAGGTCCACAGGTGGCCCTGGTGGCATCTGGGCCGGAAGACGGCAAGGAGAACGACTGGCGTATAGTCTCCACAGAGGAGGAGAGGGCCGCCAGATTGGCCGACACATGCAGGAAACCCCCGAACATGGCCGATCCCAATTGGGCCACGTCGGCACGGTGCTCTTCGTGATGACGTGCGTGCTCCTCCTGGGAAGCACGCACGGCATCACGAATCACAGCCGTGCGCATCGCGACCCCAATCAGGACCTTCTCCACACGGCCAGGGGTCCCCTCGTCCGCAGGTGGAGGGGAGTCAGATGACATGGACATCCCCTCTACCTGCGGACGGGCCTGGGACGGGGCATCCCTGCTGGTGCAAGGTGGTGCACCCACAGGTTCAGGGAAAGCGACATGCACAGGCCCCTCCACGGTGACCTGTGCTGCCTCCTGCCCCTGCCCCTGGACTGCACCACTTGCACCAGCAGGGATGCCCCCACCAGGCCCCATGTGCGCCTCAGTGGCGGCCTCCTCCTCCTCTGTGGAAACCACCAACCTGGATGGCTCCTCGCCGTCTACCGCCGTAGCAGGCCCCTGTGGGGGCTCACCCACCCCTTCCGCTGCAGCCGTGGGGGCATCCCCGCCGCCTTGCTCCACACCGCTGTCTCCGCCCTCTCCTTTACTAGCCGCTGCGTAGAGGGAGACATAGAACACAAGCATCAGGGTACTGTACAATGGTCCCCTAGACAGGAAGCAATAGCAGATGAGTGCCACTGTCAAAGTACACTTCCATCATGTCACACCACAACACATGTGTCAGTCCAGGCAAAACACACACAGTGACAGTCATGGTGCGTGCCATGGACATTTCAATGCATGTCCAATGGACTCTCGAATCATACAATGTAATGGGACTCACATGCATCATGGGTCATGCCTATCACATGCACACACTTCACCTCAGTCACATCCATCTGGCCCCGTACACCCCAAACACAGTGCATACAAGGATGACTAGGCTGCATCAGTGAATCTGTACATTGTCACAGACATGTGTCATGCATCCATGGCACTCACAAGTCACAGACACGCAGGTCAGGCACACAGACATGGATACCACATATGTATCTGGCATCAGCACCCATCCCTCGCCCCCACCCATGTCCAGGAACAGAGACTGCCATGCTCTCATGTGTGCAATCTGCACAGGGCTCCCCATGTCGCATTCAAACACATGCAACAACCGTGCGGTTCACACATTACAGGTCGCACATGCATTCCCATGATGTCCCTGCACACATACATGCGTACATGGCCTATGTCACACATGCAGGCAAGTATCAGACAACCAGCACACTGCAACATGCCCTGTCTCACACAGCAATGCTTGGCCACTTACCGCTCAACTCCAGACGGGTCTCCCTCTCAAGGACCTGGGCGTGGAGCGCTGGGTGTGCGCGCTCCAGGACCCTCAACTGGATGGAACTCATGCAGCCCCGGCCCCCCTCCACGAGGCGCCGGACCTTCATGAGGGTCCTGGACCTCAAGTCTTCCCAGCGCTTCTTGACCTTCTGGATGGTGCGGGTTGCCACCCCCTCCGCGTTGATGGCAACCACACAGTCGGCCCAGATCCTGTCCCGTCCTTCCTTGTTGGCGCGGGACGATCCGAAGAGGGCATCATACTGCCCCAGGACTTGCTCCACCAGGACACCAACTTCGGTGGCAGTGAAGCTGGTGCCCCTCTGCCCCTCTGGCTGGGGGTTGCCACTGATGCCAGATGTTGATGTGCCCGACATGGCAACCCCAGGGGCAGGAGTGGGTGGCCAACTGGGTCCTGGGGCTGGGCTGTGGAGCGATGTTATCCGAGTCGGGAGTCTTCTGTTCCAGCAGGGGTGGACACAGAAACTGGACACCTGCAGATGGCTGATGTGCAGGCACCAAATGGCAGGGCACGGTGGCAGCAGGCAGGCAGGCAGGCAGGCAGCAGCAGATGGCACGTGGGAGGCTGCTCGGGGCACTGGGGGGCAGTAATTCGGCCTTCTGGGCAGGAGCGTGGTCTTCCGTGTGTTTTCGCGTGGCCAGCTTGATACGGAGTGATTTGGCAACGTGAAAATCCTGCACGTCAGCGTGAAAATCGAGGAAAGGCCCTTAGCGCGTAAGCGCGTCAGCACGCATACGCGATTTCATTGGACCAAAGGCCCTTACAGCGTAAGCGCGTCTGTGACGTTTTGCGCACGGGCGTTGCCCTGGCAGGGCTTGGTGATCCCGCGTGCCTTTATGTTCTGTACGTGCTTTTCGTGCGGTGCGTGTGTTTTCCATCCGTTGGGGTTCACACGCTATTACTTCACAGCGGGTGTTGGCTAGACGTTCTTCTACACGCAAGGCAGACAGTGAGTGGTACCCCGCTCCCCCAGGCCCGATCGCGTGAGAAACTTCACGCGAACCCCTGAAATACACGTAGCCCGCTCCCCCAGGCCCGATCGCGTGAAAAACTTCACGCGAACCCCTGTAATACACGTAGCCCGCTCCCCCAGGCCCGATCGCGTGAGAAACTTCACGCGAACCCCTGAAATACACGTAGCCCGCTCCCCCAGGCCCGATCGCGTGAAAAACTTCACTCGAACCCCTGTAATACACGTAGCCCGCTCCCCCAGGCCCGATCGCGTGAAAAACTTCACGCGAACCCCTGTAATACACGTAGCCCGCTCCCCCAGGCCCAATCACGTACCCTGCTGAAATCGCGTGTGAGACTTCCCGCGCACCCCGGTATACACGCACACGTATTTTTTGTCAGCGGGTGTCCTTGTTTGTGGGTACCCCTTTGCACGTCATTTGTCCTGGAGGGCCACAGTATAGGACATTCATCATGGCAGTATATAGGTGCTGTTTGTTGGCGCACCTTTTGGCGCACATTTCTTACAGCCGCAGAGACGCTACCGCCTGCTTTCTTGTGGCGGTCATGTTTGTGCCTGTGCGCTGGTTTGAGCGTGCACTTTTTTCCCCTATTCTATTCCATGAATACGTGTTGTAGGCGAGCGTGTGGGCGTTCCGCGCACTTGTGCCCTGTACTTTCCCCCGTGACGCCCACGTTTTGGCAAGTTGTTCCCCATTCCGAGTGTTACGCCCGTGTTCCGCCTACTTTTGTTGCGTGCGCCGCGCTATGTGCGAATTTCGCTGTGGCCTGTGCGATTTTCGCTGTGACCTGGCGCACGCTGTTAGATGGCCTGTGCGCCAACGTGCGCCGCGCACTTTTTTATCGCACATCCGCTGGTTTTCTCGCGCACGGACTTCCATGAATCGATGTGCTCTGCTTTTCGTGCGATTTTCGCACTTGCACTGCGATTTTCGCTATTCCACTGCGATTCGCACGTTTTTGCCCACTTGCGCCGCGCTAATTATTCCATGAATCGGCCTGTGAATCTTTAGTTACATATAACATCTGCCAGAAAATTACGGAAATAGACTCTGCTGTAAATTGGAGAAGTTAAAATAGTCCTTATGGGGTAAAGTAAATGTGGTGAAGATGTCCCTTCTTCCAAAATTTTTATGTTTTTAGTATGCTCCCTTTGCCACTCTCAAAAAAGCTATTTAGAGTATTAATAAGTCCATGAATAAATGTATCTGGGGGCAAGGAGGCCATGCACGAATCCCAAAAGATATCCTTCATAAATCTGTGCATTTGGGTGGTTTTGGTTATCCCGCAATAAAATGTTATCATACTGCATTTACGTTACGCACATTACACCATTGGTTGGCAGATGCTCAAGTTAACTGTGCAGGTTTGATTAAAATTGAGAAAAACTATTTCACCTACCCCTCTAGATGTTCTTTTGTTCATGGATAAAATTGTGTTGGTTGGTGCAACTCCACCTTTCATAAAACATGTTGTGAAAGAATGGCGTAAATGTAATGAGGTTCGGGATGAGAAATATTTACTGTGTGCAGATTCTAGTCTACGAAAAAAACAGGTTGTGAAGCAGAATAACTGTTTTATCGTGGACTTCATGGCAAAGGGCAGGTATCTGGAGAATTGGACAGGTGCATGATGGTCAGAATGTGGTTGATTTTGAGTTCCTGTGCTTTAAATATAAGCTGAAAGCAACTGAGTTTGCTCGTTATAATGCATTACAGGAACTTTTTGATGTAGTTTTTTCATCATTGAAGGCTACGATGCACACAACACCTGCAATATTACTTCTCTCCAAGACAATGCCTTTGTCTGCATCTACTTTTGTATACATTGATTGCACCTTCTACATCTCAATTAAAACTGCAATGTGGTAGAGGGAATTGGGATTCAGATATGGGTTACTCGTTGTGAGATATTGAATGGAACCGCATATGAACAGGTCCAGTTAAATACAATGTGGATTTAGGCCTAAGGTACACACAACAAAGAATTAATCGCTATCTATACTGGTCTCCTTGGAGGATGAGATTGTGCAAGTTGTGTAATGTTATATCTTTCTCTGTTGCTCTTTTTAAAATTAGGATATTATTTTGCAATTGTATATGCAATTGTATATGCATTACATTTACATTACGAAGAGTTTACTTCTCTTCTAGTATAGAAACAGGAATCATTATATCAATAGCATCCGGGAAGGTATGCAGCCTGTAGTATTAATGCAGGACTGTATGTTAAAGGTATAATAATCCAGAATAGACAGATAAATCACATTAGCTGCCTCACAGAATGCAAAAGTTCTCAAGCATGGCTAGAGTAGACCAATTGTAAGGAAGGAGAAAGCTACACACAACATGGATAGTGAATGCCGATTAGAAGCTACCATGAAGGTGTCTCTAGCCAGACAGACTGAGATTAGAAGTGGGGCATGGTTTTCAAATAGTGTTTCCTTTAGAGATCAAGGTGTGCTGTATATCAATGCTCACTGTTATAGTGGAAGCAACCTTAGAGCCAGTGAAACCATGAGTGGAGCTTTTATGAAGATCAGACCCTGAGAAGGAAATCACTCTGAAGGGCTGACCATTTGAAAGGTTTAGGGACTGGCAATTCTCAGAGGTTAGGCAATAAAAGATTAAATGAGATGCCCAGGATCACACATTGCTTAAGGGGTATAGCTGGGATTTGTTCCAACTATGCAATTTCTGCATTTGAACACTTTCTTTTCCAGCTCTTACCTTGTACTAAAACAATCTAATTTTCACACATTGCTTAAGGGGTATAGCTGGGATTTGTTCCAACTATGCAATTTCTGCATTTGAACACTTTCTTTTCCCGCTCTTACCTTGTACTAAAACAATCTAATTTTATAAAACTGACTTGCAAAGTACACAAATCACAATTCCAAACCTGACATTTTTTTAAACCAAAATATTACAGAAGGGTGTTACGCAAAATGGGAATTATTCTAGCTTCATTCCCTCCATAATCAAGGGAAGTATCTAAGTACCAGCATACCAAACAATGTGATTTAACAGATTTAATCTAGGTATGTCCTTTTGTACTTTTAAGCTTGAAATACTTCCAAAACAATGGCTTATGAAATTGTCATTCATAAACGTGCAGAAAAACCTTTAACTTTTATAGAAAAAGCAAAACGTTTTTGTTTCAAACGGGCAGACCTTAAAATATGCTTGCCCAAGGCCTACAACATCTCCGCTCGCTCCTGTCTACCACCCCTTCCACTCAAATGACCTACATAAGAAATATCAAGTAATGAGCTAAACAATGCCACCAGCATGCAAGAAGGCAAACATCATAGAAGACAGCACAGTAATACAAGAGATATATGATTTGACCAGGATCACTGTATCGCCTGCTGGCAAAGCCAGGATACAAGCATGAGCACTTTGGTTCCACAGTCTTGAATTTGGATACTTATTCACCACTTGGACTAAGAGTTCATGCTCATCTTTGGAGGGGATTGGCTAGGTTTTAGAATGCCCCATCTGAACAAACCAATTTCTAGACCTTCACCATACGAATGACATGTTCGTTTTTATAGTAACCCCTATCTGGTGCAGGAACATTGCTGACAGTAGCACCTCTTATCCTGCAAAACCAAGTACATATGCAGGTATTTTTATAAGCTTCAGACATAGGAAAGGTGCAGCCGGCCATGCTGGAATGTGCTCTTCTAATCTTTATGATGAACACATATCTCTGCAATGAGTGCTTAACACACTGAGCTAGAGTGCTTAACACACTGAGCTAACTTCTGAACCATTTTGGAACTCAATTTATCAATATGGATTTCAACTTTGGCTATTGCACATGATCAACACAATTCCCACAAGAAGGACAGTATGCTACAGATGCTGTGCCGTACGGAACACACAAACTGTATTCCACAGTGAAAACAGAAAGCATTACATGATTAATTGATCAAGGCAGAATGTACTTGTCAAAACAGACAGGCAATAGGTTTAGCGCCTCAACAGCATGCCATAAAATCTCCTGGCATGTTCTATTTAAGTCTGGTGAACAATGGAATCTTACTTTAGATCAGGCAGCCTTGTGGGGGACCCCTCCAAGGTGAGGGGCCCGGGCAAGTGCCCCTTTTGCCCTCCCATAAAGACGTCTCTGGTACTGGCCAGTTCACTCTGTATTCCATCTGTTGCTGCTCCAACTGGCTTGATCTACCCAACACTGGTGATCTACGCAACATTGGGTCATGCCTAGTCTAACCAAAGTGTGGGAGTCTGGAACAAGAATTGAGCAACACATTCTGGATGCCCAGAGGAGGCGGAAGGTGGAGTATCTCATCCACTGGAAGTGTTGAGCCCCTGCAAAATGATTTTGGGTGGCCAGTTCCACTATTGAGATACCATCTCTGTTGTGAAGGTTATGGCCCTGTGCATGGGTTTACATAATTACTTTATGTTAGTGCCACACCAAAATATTACAGGTTAGTACAGCCGTGATGTCACAGTTAGCGATACAGTGAATGGTCCATCAATAAAACCTCTGTTACACAATAACCAGAGTAAGGGTGGCCATTTATTCTTACTGCATCTTGAGCTTCCTAGGGGCATACTGGTAGGAAAAAGCACAATGTGCCAGATTGAACCCATTAACAGCAAGTCTTGCCCCAATGCATTTAGTGGAGACTAGCATATGTGTGTGACTAGCAGGATGGTCCCACTTAGCCTTTCATTGTTCAGAGGTCATACATCAAGTGCCCTTTTTGGATAGACTGTTTTACACATCTAGTACAGATTCTAGTGTTTTGAGGCTTGTGCTTCCTTGTTGCATTTGCGCATGTAGGGATAGTTGTCTATACCTGCTGAATGAATTTTTAGGCCTTGATTGTTGTGTGTCTTTTCTTTCTTGTATTGGGTGAGGCGCCTATGCTCCATTTACCTCCTTTGCCCATGTGAACTGTGTTGTGGGATACAGGTACTACCCAATATGGTGAGCTGAATTTGAAAGTAGTTCCTTTCCTTCTGGTGGGTAGTTTTACTTTCACCAGGTTTCCCTTCCTTATGTAGTATGAAATAGTGTCATGCCTGCCTCTCATTATTCCATTTTCCCTACTTTCTTCCCCCCCCCCACTTCTCTCTGTATGGTGGTAAGTGAAAAAAGGGCAATTGCTGATCTTCTGTGGCCCATGGCAGGTTTCATCTGCATAGCTCTCAACCATCTGTGTTGCAATGGAGGGTGAAATCACCCGATTTTGTTTTTGGCGGGTGAGACACCCATTGGAATGAATGGGCGTGCAGGAGGCTTGGCAGGTGAGTTAGGCCTTTACAAGGCGGGTGACACCCACCAAAAGCATGTGAGTTGAGAGTTATGGATCTGGAATTCAGAGTGCAACCTCTCATGGACTGGAACGGGTTCGATCCTGTGGTGGTATGCAGTCTCACCCTCTTGCAGGTGCTTCAATAAGCCACCTAATAGCCAAAACTCCCAAAAATTCCTATTGTTGTTATCATTCATTTTTATTGGAGGAGGGTCGTGACCCTTGAGAGAACTGTGACCTGGAAGAAGTCATATTGCATTTTGCAATGTCAAGATCCTATTACAACTATGTACCATTGCAGACCAGTTTCTTAATACAATGATTTTTGGTTGGGTTGTTAATCTTGTCTGGTTTATAAATTATTATAGATTACTGCTTTTGAAATCCGGTGGAGTAAAACTTGGATAGATCGATAGGACTGCCATTCTTTCACATATTTTGAGAGTGATGAAAATATTGCTGCAAACTTTGCATAGCGGAGAACCACGTGTATTCTTATATGCAAGTAAACTTACAAAAAACAACCACAATTAAGCAAGTGGCACCTTTCACTGGTAACTCCTGATGACACCCTTTAAGGCAGCTGTTCAGGAATCAGATGAACCCTCAGTTGCCTAATGAACGCCGGGATGCCAGGAAGTGTGGAAAATCTCGCATTGTTGTTATTGTTCTAGCGACTGAAGTCAGGCTGCTCTCCCCACACTAGTTTCCACATAATTAAGAGGAGCCTTTGTGTTTCCAAGTACCCTTATCTCCCGCTTCACAGCCGCACGTCCCCTGTGCCTTAAATGAAGGGCTGTCAAGACGCCCAACAGGCGCGAGAGTGAGGCGTTTACAAAATGAAAGCGCGGCAGCCGGCGCGCGCCATGAAACGCCGTTGGGAGGCGACGCAGCTTGAAAAGGCGAGGCGCCCGTGCGCGCGGGGGCCGTGCTGCTTCAGAAGGCGGGAAAGGGGAAGGCGCGCCTCACACGCAGGGCGGGGGAACGCGCGAAACACAACAGAAATACGCACGACTTGCACCCGAAAACCTCTGGGTGGGTTTCGTATTCTTGTAACATACAGTGGCATGTATAGCTTGACAGCGGAGACCAGAAAGAAGGAGAAGCAGTGCCAACCGGTGTAACTGGAAATGTCTTCCTCAGTGAAACGTTTCTTACATTTATCAGGATACAGGTGAGGTGCAAAGAGTCAAGGTTGTTGGATGTTTTCATAGTTCTCCACCTAGTTTTGTCACCAAGGCGGGTGAAAACGTAAAATTTTGGGTTTGGCGGGTCAGAGCCTATTGAACACTGGGTGGGTAGGCAGAGCTGGCCTTAGGGAGGGGGCGCACCGAACGACGGCACCTGGATCCCACGCCCCCCAAGGCACGCAGCGGCGGGCTCATTTAATGATAATAGGGTGCTGACCCGCCCTTTTCATATCATTACCTCCTCACCGAAGAAAGGAGAAAGTGGCCCGCCCCCTTCCGCCGCAGGGATGTGAGGGGGGCGCCAATTGCTGCCCTTAAGGCCAGCCCAGCGTGTAGGCAGTGTTTTAAGTGGGGTAAGAAATTGTGGTGGGGTCCTCATTTGGGTCGTGGGTCGCATGATGGGCGTGGTCTAAAGAAGAAGGAGGCAGACTTCAGAGGGGTAGAGCTGGAAGTTGAAGGACATTTTCAAAATAATAGTTTTAAAAATGGTGCAATTTCTTTCATGCTGCTTCTTTTCCAAACTCCACACTGTACATCAATTCCACTTTAAATTACTTCCATGACAGTGGTGCACCCAAGGATATGTTATTATTGCCACCTTAAAATTGCTTTGGGGTCCCATCATCTGATGAGGTGAGGTCTCCAGGATGGCAAAAACTCTTGCCACATGACATCATGGGCAAATATTCACGACTCACTTGCACATCTCCCATCATCAACTCCGTTTGGCTTTCAACAATGCTCTGCTGTATAAAAGATGGCATGAAAGTACACAAACCATAGTAAGGTACGCTCACAATATATAAATATAGAGATTTATATGTCTGTGTGCGTACCTTGCTATGGTTTGTGTAATTTTCAAGCCATCTTTTAAAAACATAGTAATATGTTAGGCAAAATGTGTACAATTGTGACATCCCCCCCATCTTGAGAGACTACAGATACCAGAATCCATTTCAAGGAAAAGGCACTGATCACCCTGTGTGCTAACCTGGTCCCTTGGTGAAGCTGGGGGCTCAGTAATGTAATCTGCTCTGTGTGCGTTCTCAAAAGTTTATTCTTTGCTGCTGGTTGAAGTCCGGTCAGTTTACCCACGTGCACCAGAACATCGACCTGAGCGTCTCCCCCCTGACCCAAATAGCGCAATTGTGAACAGCTTCTTCCAGCGTGTCTGGTTCAAAGCATCCTCTCAACCGCCGACAAGCAGCTCCCCTGCGCTACCACTTTGAAAACAGAGCGTGTCTAGTTCCCATCCGAGGAAACCCAAGAAGGCCCACACTATCCTGTCTAGGCTCTGTTGTTTCATTGAAGGTTTCCTAATTCTGCTCACCTGCTGCATCCTGTGCTGTTTGCTGCTGGTCCTTAATGCATCTCCTCAGGCCTGTCCGAATGGATGCTCTCGGCCATGACCACTCCATCGCTTGACTATTCTGCTCTTCTGAGGCAAACTGTGCTGCACTAGGAACAGACACAACGTTGTAGGTTCCCCTCACCTCTGTGACCTGGGGAGGGGGTGCTGGTATGATTCAGCCTAATCTGCCCAGTGGTGTTGGATCAAGGGATGCTGACGAGATTTCAGCTACAACAAACTTAGTATGAGACAAGAACTTTGCAAAAAGGCCTAAAATGTTGCCTACTTGTAGTGTGAATATTTTAAGTACCAAATTGGAGATACACATACTTATCCACAAACTCAAGCTGAAAGAATTTTTTGCAGAACTAAGTACAGCAGAAGACCGACCTGCCGATAACCAGGAATTTATTGAATTCAAACCTAAAAGCACATTTACAGCCCCAATCAATGTGCTGTCAGTAGAGATTTTTGAAAAAATGGTGCTAACATAGCTAAAGAAACTACATTTTGGTAAACCTAAACATAACAACTTAAATATTGGTGAATTGTCGCAAATGTGCTCTCATAAACAAACATCACCATCCGCCTAGCGGACAAGGGCCAAGGGGGAGGAGCATTAGTAATTCTCAACACAAATGATTATCTGAAGGAGTGCGAATGACAACTAAACGATACATCAGTCTATGCAAGATTGGAACATGGCCCAACAAACAATATCATGATGATTCTAGAAACTATACTCAAGTCAGCAGAAGAGATGGAATGAATCTCGCACAAGACTAAAGCCTTTCTATTTACAGAATATCCTCAAACACCTCATTTTTATCTGTTGCCGAAAATACAAAGAGCATGATAAACCCACCTGCATGACCAATAGTGGCAGCCAGAGGAGGCTTTTTACAACCATTAGGAAACTACATTGACTTTTCTCTTCAACCCTTGATACAAAAACATCTACGTATATTAAAGACAGAACCCACTTAACAATTCTTGATTCATTACAATTAACTGATGACAATATTCTATTAACAATTGACGTATGCAGTTTATACACCAGCATTCCTCATAATCAGGGGCAGGAAGCACTTGAGTGGTGCTCTTACAAGAAGAGTCAATAGGAGCTTCAAAAGAATTAATTATGATACTCCTACAATTCATTGCTCATAGCTCTTATTTCAAGCACAATGAAACATTCTATTTACAGACATCGGCCACAACCATGGGAGCTTTCATGGCACCAGCCTACGCAAATAGTTTCATGCATAAATTTGAAATAACTCACATTCTCAACCATCCCATATGGTCCAAGAACATCAAGATATGGGTCCGCTACATGGACAATATTTTTGGAGTATGGAATGGAAGGCTTGATCAACTTAAAGAATTCTTCATCTACATAAACACAATTGACCCCAGGATCCAATTGACTGCAGAGATTGGGAACCCAGGAATACACTACCTTGATGTACGAATCAAAGTACAGGAGCAACAAATATCTACAAAATTATTCACTAAACACACTGCTAATACATCGGTTACATTTTCATCCACAGAAAACACTAAAGAATTTACCATGGGGGCAGATGCTTAGAATTAAAAGAATAGTGAGTGACACAACAGAGTATGACGTGCAATTTTCTAAATTGTATACCAAACTCACAGAAAGGGGATATCCGGAGACAGACTTGACAACGGCAGTGTCGAAAACAAGCACCCAAACACGAGAGAACCTTCTGAAAAAGAAAACGGAAAGAACCTCACCTCCAATTGTGTTTGTCTGAAAATTCTCAACTCAGAGTCAACAAATCAAGAAATGCATCACTAAACATTGGAACAATTTGACCAGTGATGAGAGGACGAAAGATTTATTTGGAAATCTTTCTACCTTTGCTTACCAAAAGAACAATAATTTAAGGAACCTATTTGTCAACACAAAAACCAATACTAAACATTGACTTAATACCAAGAACCAAGGTACTTTCCCATGCCTCAACTGCGGAAACTGCAACAACATCATGAAAGGAACAGCAGTATGTCATCCCAAAACTGGTGAAAGAATACAATTGAGGACATAATATATTGCATAGGATGCCTGTGTGGCATCTACTGTGGGGAGGAGAAAGGAAGAAAAATATGCATACGAATTAATGCACACAAATCATGTATCAGGAACAGGAACACCACATTGGCAGTAGCAAGACATTTCAATGAGAAAGGACATAGCATTTTCCAACTAAAGTGCCAGGTATTGGAAACTATAGACACAACAGGCCAAAGAAGAGACCTTAAGAGACTGAAGGCACAGAGAGAAGACCATTAGATAGACCGGCTTGATGCCTTAAGCCCCACCAGAATGAATGAAGAATGGGACCTCAATTGTTTCCTCTAAAAAAACGTATTGGCTCAATTTATGACACATGAAGAATCTATGTAGTAACATTGGTTTTTCTCCAGGACAGTGAATTGTTTTGTTACACTGTGTCTCTTCACACGATTTTTTCATTTTTATTTAGTAAATCATCACAATAAATGTCATTTGCTTTTTTTGTGAATTGTTAGCAGTATCGTTTGCTTCATATACTTCCCACGAAGACAGTCAATTAAGTTCCATAACACTCGTAACATATGTTTTTGTGGGTTTCAATTGACTCAACATGTGTTTTGTTTATCTTGTGACATGTTAACAGTATCCTTTGCCTCATATGTTTCCGCAGAGGACAGTAGATACAGTTCTATAACACGTATAACATATGTTTTGTGGTTTTCAATTGACTCGACATGAGTTATCTTTTATTTTTATCTCATTATTTTCCTTCTAATACAAGCCTTGGAAGCTGGAGCTCTATTCTCCAGAATAGTATAACCTGAACTGGGGTAATCCATTCAACAATAGTATAGTCTTAAAAAATTTGCTGCACTGTCTTATCTAAGATGTTTAGTAAAGTTACCATAGAAACCTTATTTTTACATGGGAGCGTGCACCGTACTCTTTGCGTCCTGCCTGCGATGCTGGTAACAAGTGATTCCTAGCACCACAGCCATCGAGCAGTATATAGGTAAGCAATATTTTACTTACTTACATAATAGATAAGAACTATATCTAGTCGAGAGACATTTAAAAAAAAAAAACATTTTATTAATTTTTAAACCAACAATACAAACCAAACTTGCAGTATATACAAGAACTTTTCAGTAACACGTTTACTAGTCACGCTCACTGTATCCCTTATCCCACCTCCGCTACAAGCCTACTTCTGTTAATGTTCTGTTTCTGCATTCTGTGATGGGGTATTTCTTCCCATGGGATCTGATGGGTCTTGAATTGACACAAATAGTTCTGCTATCAGGAGCCTCCAAGCCATCAGAGTCTCAGTCTCCTCCCCCCCCCCATCGCTGCTGGTTTCTTGCCATACCACAGTTTCTGCCTCTGCCCATTTCTGCAAATCCGCCCACCATACTTCCCATCGTGGTTTGTGGCATGTCTTCCACCCCATTGCAATCCTCCTCTTCGCAAGCGCATATTCCAGGTCCTTCAATTTCCGGACATGCCTAAGTTTCCGTGGCCTAGGGAACCCCCCTAACAAGCAGGCCCACGCAGTGTCAACTACGATCTTGATACCCTTTTCTGCCAATTTGTGTGCAACCTCTCCCCAAAAGCGCCTTATGACCGGGCATGACCAGAACATATGTACCATATCTGCGGTTTCCTCATCACATTTAGGGCATGCCTGCCTTCCCGCATTTTTGAACTTGGCTATTCTATGAGGTGTCAGATACGCCCTATGTGTAACGTATAATTGCAACTGTTTAAGTCTTGCGTTCCTTGACACTTTCTTGTGATACCCTTGGACTCGCTCCCACATCCCATCCTCCATCGGGGTTCCTACTTCCTCTTCCCATTCCAGTCTCAGTTGCACCATCTCTTTCCCTACTATGGCCATCATCATCTCATATATTCTGGATATCTCGTGTGTCCCCTCTGCGATGTCATATATTGTATCTATAATAGCATCTGGTTCTTCATCAAGCACCAATTCGGGCCACATTCTCTTACTCTTCCGCACCAGTCTATGGTACGTGATGTACTGGCCAGTATGTAGCCCAGTTTCCGCCCCCAACTCCTCAAAGGCTGTTATGGTCCCCTCTTGCCAAATATCTCCCATGGTCGCTATACCAACCGACTCCCAATGGTTCCTGATTATCATCCTTAGCTGCTCTTCCCCACCCGCCAGTGCAACCAGTGGTATCTGAGTGGAGCGCGGGCATGGGCTCCCCATCTGTTGACAGGCCCTACGCCACATCTTCCATCCCAACACCATCATCTGTGGACGCCCATTCATCTCTTCCTGGGACAACCACATGACCTCCTTCAGGTAAAATGGGGCATAATCCCACCTGAACAACCTGGTTTCAGTGGTTTCGTCCTCTGAAAGCCATTTTGCCACATATTGCAGCTGACTTGCAACATAATAGACTTCATAATTAGACAGCTTTATACCCTCTTTCTCGTAAAAATTCTGTAGCTTCCAGAGGACCACCCTATTTCGCGTGCCATACCACATGAAGTCCCTACACATTCTGGCCAGTCTGCTAAATAACTTCTTTGGTATCATATACAGGATATACGGGAGTCTAGGCAGGACCACAATCTCCATGCTCTTCCTCCACTGTGTGGGTTATATCTATTCCTAGGTAGCGGAATGTATTAATCGCCATGGTACCTGCAGCATCGGTAGCTGGTTCGGGGGGTCCCTTTATATCTACCCAATGGGAACATGTTAGACTTCTGAGGGTTCACCGCTATACCAGACATTCCCGCATATTTCCCCATCACCTCCAGAACATATTGGAGGTTTTCCTCCGGGTATCGTAAGTACAATAATATGTCATCTGCATATAATGATATCAAGTGTCGTTCACCTCCCACAGAGATGCATATCATGTCAAATTGCTGCCTTAAATAAATCGCTAAGGGTTCCAGGGCTAATATATATAACATTGGGGACCACGGGCAACCCTGCCTAGTCCCTCTGCCTAGTTTCCAACTCTCCGATATCACTGTTCCAGTCTTCACTCTGGCCAGTGGTTCACTATATAACATCCTGGCCCACTGTAAATATCCTGGACCCATCCCATAGCCCGCCAGGGACACCAACAACCATGGTCATTTGACTGAGTCGAAGGCCTTTATTGCATCCAATGACACAACCGCCAGTTCGTCCTCACTTTCGTTCCCGTATTCAATGACCCTATGGGGCCTCCTAAGATTGTGGGATATGTTCCTGTCAGGGACATAGCCCGTCTGGTCCGGGTGTATCAATTTGCCTATAACTTTCCTTAACCTATTTGCCAAAACGGCAGTCAGAATTTTACTATCTTGATTCAGCATCGACAGGGGTCTCTAAGAACTACAGCTATGCTTGTTAGGTTTGGGAAGTGGTATTATGATCACTTCTCTAAGTGACTCTGGCAGTCTGCCCAGCTCATACACCTCATTCAGCATGTCTAACAACGGTGGGAGAACCTCATCTTTAAATATCTTGTAAAATTCACTTGGGTGTCCATCAGCTCCTGGGGTCTTACTAGTTGGCAGCTGTCTCACCACCTCCCCCAACTCTTCTAAGGTAATCGGCGCGTCCAGCGCCTCTCTTTCTTCAGCACTAATTTGCGGCAATCCTATGTCCTCCAGGGTTTCCTCTATCATCGCGCGATTATCCTCCCCATCATCCCCATATAGCTGCCCATAATAGTTTGCGAACTCCAGATTAACACCCCCTTGAGTATCCACCACAATTCCATCTTCTCTTATTATTGATCTAATCGGGGGCCTGGGGGTTTCACTCTTATATAGCCAAGCCAAGATCATTCTCGGTTTATCTCCTCCTGCATGCTGTCTCTCTATATACTTTCTATAGTTAAGGTTACATAGTCTTTCCCAGTGACCTGCACACTTTTGCTGCAGTTTTAGTATCAAATCAGTGTCCAGGTTTAGCACACTTTTGCTGCAGTTTTAGTATCAAATCAGTGTCCAGGTTTGTACTATTTTCTCTCTTAAGTGCCCTTTCCAGTTCTTCCTCGGTCTCTCGCAGATCCGCCAGGATCCCTTCCTGCAGTCCTTTCGATTTTGCAATAGCCACTCCCCTAACCACAACTTTGAAGGCCTCCCACAGCGTGCCCGCCGAGTCCTCACTGCCCGTGTTCATCTCAAACTAACTTACAATCTCCTCCCTCATATCCTCCCTAAAGAGGGGGTCTCTGAGCGCTTCCGCTCTGAGGCGCCACATCGGAAATTCTTGCTCTCGGGGGGCAACATTGCCATCCAACGATCAAAGGCGAGTGGTCCGAAAGGACTCTCGCCTTATATTCAACCTGCGTGATTTCTGTCAGTATCTCTGGCGTGGCAAAGACATAGTCCAGCCTTGTATGCAGTTGCTGTGGGGCAGAATAATGCGAATATTGCCTCTCATGAGGGTGGCACGCCCTCCACACATCTTCAAGCCCAAAATCATTCAGTAGCGTCTGTAACGCCTTAGCCGACGGAGTAGGCTTATCAATTTTCCCATCTGACCTGTCCACTCTAGGATCTAGTACGCAATTAAAGTCCCCCCCCAGATCACTGCACTCCCCACACACATGCTAAGGTTGTTACACATTGTTTTAAAATACGCAGCAGTATTTTGGTTGGGGGCATACGTGTTTATAATACTTATCTCCCTATTTTCCACTATTCCCCTCACCATGACCATCCTTCCATCTGGCTCCACCAGCGTGTGCAACAGCTGGAACGGGACGTGTGGTGTCACCCAGATGATCACTCCCCTGGCACAGGCTGAGTATGACGAACCCACCACAGTCCCCTTCCATTTCCTTCCAATCATCTCCATCTTGTCTCGCGTCAGGTGCGTCTCTTGCAACAGGGCAATATCTATCCTTTGCCTCCGCAGATATAGCATAACCTTGTTTCTCTTCAGGTAACTATTGAGCCCCCTGACGTTCCAAGTAACTATTTTAAGCTCCCCCATAGCGTGTCCGATTCCTACCACCTCCCCTACCCATGCAGTCCCATTTCAGTCGCTTAACTAGTCTATATAGGCTCATACCCCAACTTAAACTCCCTCTAACTATAAACACAACAAACCCCTCCACCTCCCTCCCGCCCTCTTCCCTGCCTTCCCCAAACAATACCCTCCCCAACTGTTGCCCAGCTCCATTCCTGGATCTCAGGCATCCCTGCATCTAGCCCCGTCCGGCGAAAGCCTGTGCTCACGGCTCAGCAGGGTAAAGGCGCCCTAGTGGCCGCCTTACTACTAACTCTTGGGGGTAAGGAGTCTCTGTTCTGGTGCTCCTGTTTGTCCTAAATTTGCTACGCTCAGCGCCACCCAGCTCACTTATACAATTAGTGCACTATATTCCAGTCCAACGGGGTAATAGAGTCCGAAAAATCACATAATGTCGAACCAATGTTCCACAACTTCGTCCTAGGACTCCCCCCCACTTATCCCTGCCATGTTCATGATACATTCCCTTCACTTATCATGCTCCTGGCGATCTTGCTCCTCGTCTCGCTCCGGGCAGCCCTGCAAATCCAGCCATGACGTTGCTTCCTCAGGGGTGTCGAAAAAGAGCGCTCTGCTCTTGTGCAGGACTTTCAGCCTTGCAGGGTACAAAAGCATGTACTTACCATGTGCATACCAGCCGTACGCAGCCTTCTTTTAATCGCCACATAGTTGTACCGCTGTCTCTGCACCAGCATGGTATAGTCAGGATACGCAGTGATGTTGGTGGATGCCCTTTCTATTGTTCCGCCTTTATGAAAATACTCCAAGATCTTCTCCCTGTCTTTGTAGTTCCGAATTTTTGCAATTATCGGCCGCGGTGGGGCCCCAGGCCGTGGTTTCCTCATCAGAGCCTGATGTGCTCGCTCAACCGCAAACCCCTGCAAGAGCTTGTCCGCCCCTATGTCCTGCAGGATCATGTTCTCCACGTAGTTTTTGGGGTCCTGGCCCTCTCCTCCCTCTGGCAGGCTGACCACTCAGATGTTGTTCCATCTCGCCCTTCCTTCCGCCTCTTCCACTCGGTTTTCAAGGTTCGCTACCTGCTGTTTAAGTACGTGGACCTCTTTTGCGTTATTTGTGCTGACATCTGTGTTAGTCTTCACTGCGTTCTCTAGGCCACTTGTCCTTTCCGCAAGCGCTCTAACATCCTGTCGCAGCAGGGTGACTTCAATTCCCACTGCGTCAATTTTGTTCTCAAGGGCTGTACGTAGATCTGCCATTGCTGTGCCCCATTTAGTGCTCAGCTCAGTTATGGCCGCTAGGACCTGGTGGTTTTCTCCTTCTGGGGCACCAACCGCAGAAGCTGCCATTGCACTTTGCGTCAGGGTCGAGGGAGATTGCTGTGTCTTTGCAAAGGTCTTCATTGTCGGCTGTTTGCTTTTGGTCCTCAGCCCCTTCACTGACATCGTGCCATCCTCCTTGCGTGTCCGGCCCAACTCTGTGGTATTGCTTGACGTCTCCAATTCGATCAAGTATTGGGGTATCTTGCTCAACTGGTTGTGCTATGTGGTGGCCTGGGAGGCTGCGTTTCAAGTGGGTTGTGTTCTCCTACGTTTCACCTTTGACCCCTGTAGTGTGTTTTCTGAGAGCCAGTTAGTGTCTGGCCTGGTCACAGTCCGCCATTTCTCAATTATGGGCTCATTCCTTCCCAAGTGTGCTCAAACCAGTTTCTCTCTTCACACTGTACGAACCAGCTCGCCGAGCTATTCTTCCAGTGGGCGCTACGTCTCTTGCTCACCACCTTCTTACTCGCCACAGTATGCACCTGACCGGGTATAGTGTCTTGCAGTGTCCTCACGGGTTTCTGGGCTTGATCCACCTCCTCAGCCCAGTAGCAGCTCCTTGCGCACCTCCTCCACCCTGTGCGCAGTCCCCGCTCTGTTTTCCGGTTGTGCTTACACTCACGTGGCACAGTCCTTTTTGTCTGCCACACAGGTCTGATGGCGCACGGTCCTAGGCCAGCCCTTTGTTTTCACCTGCTGTGATATGCCACTCGTGTAGCACCTTCTTGGGTTGCCCTATCTGCACGCAGCGACCTGTCCTTGCCACACCAACAGGTCTTACTCTAGCAGGCCACCTCCATTATGCCCATGGCTCTCCACATGTTGTTTTAATCCAGCCTGCAGGCTTATGGCATGGGCGCACACATGCACTTTTATCTTGTGGTCTGATCCATGTGCCTCCTATCTGATTATTATGGCGCCAGTCTCAGGTGTTGCCCCGGGTCCTACCGGGGTCTGTTTGCTCCTTATTTCACCAGGGCAGGGTCTACACAGCAGCGCTATGCAGGCAGGGCAGCCATCCCTGCAGCAACTGTTTTTGCATCATGAACTTCCTTCTTGTCTGTGTCAGTGTTGATACGAGCGCACTGGGCGATCACCGCTTGACACAATGTGTCTTCAGCGCGAGACATAATGTAATTCTCTCTGTTCGGCAGGTCTGTACAGCTCATTTTCTCAGAGCCCTGCACTTGAGCTTTCTGTGCGCTCACCATCCAGTGTTTGCTCGGCGGTCAGCAGACCCTGTTTAATGGGCTGCTGATGCTGGTATGGGCAGGGGCTTATTTTCGAATGTGGCAGCCATGCAGCGTTCGCCCCGCGGGTCCGCACACCACCCGAGATTCCTTCGGTCACCTTCACACGAGCTTCCTGCTCTCGCCGGGGCCGCTGCATCAGTGTCCTCAATCACTGTGTTGTTGTTCCCAGCGAGGCGGGCACCGCAGCAATGTTTTATATGTGCGCGTACCGCTCTGTATCTCTTTCGGACACTTCCTGAGTGCAGCCTTCAATGGAATCTTTACTTCAGGCGGTCCCTTTGATGCCTGGGACCGCCATTTTGTATCCTTTGTTCGTCTCAGCTTACAGCAGTGAAAGCTCCCAGACTCACGAAACTTTGCTCCGGGGCACGGCCAGTTTCAGTGATTATGCAGCTGACATTCCGACGTCCACACCTTCATTTAGTGTGTTCTTGGGTGCATTTTAATGTGCAAAAGCACGGGTCAATTCCGGATTAGCAGGAGCAACCAGGAAACCACGTCCTACTCCATGGCTAGTTAGCCACGCCCCCATCTAGTCGCCAGACATGACAGAAATGTATCTATCGTTCTGTCTCAGCAGATTCTGACTTGCACCACTAACGGCACAACGCAAATTCGTCTGTGCGTAATTGAGGTAAGATGGTCGATTGTAGGGAAATAGATTTTCCCCATATATTATTACTGTGGCTATAAGGCTGATAGTTGTGCCAACTAATGAAGCCCTTGTTTGATGTTTCAGAATACGTCTCTCATGGTGCATACCCTTTTAAACAGTTTTGAGTTACTTCCCAACAGTAAGGTTAGTAATGAGGAGTTGATATGCTTTTCGCCATCAACACAATGATAAAGAAAAGGAACGAGGCACAAGAGGCTTCTGCATGCATCATTAATATAAAGATACTCTAACATAAAGCAGAGTAATTATTATGTAATTATTCATGAATAATAGCTAATACACCAGAACGCCTCATTTTAAAGAAACATTACGGAATTCACTGCCAGTTTCTATAGTAAGCACAAGTATCCACGACAGTAGAGGAAACTGGACAACTAGCGGGGTGAACACCTCAGAATCTAATATAGAAGTAGAAATGTGTTATGAATTCACATGATGTACATTTTTCATTGATTTTTGTTTAATTTGTTTTCTCTCTGCCTCTCTGAATGTTGTTGTATTGTTGTCTGTCAAATGTTTGTTTATGTGGCCTTATTGGGGTTTGTAAATAATGAATGACATAATTATCCTTTTTTTGCTAATATCTACTGTATTTCAACTTTCTTTCGCTCTTGTTTTACACCATATGTTTCTTTATGGCGATACTCTATTACTTTCTTTGCGATTGATTCTGATACCTATTACTTGGGATTATGTCACGCCACGATGGAATATTGGACATTGAGGTTAAAATCAAATTACGCTTTGGCTGGAATATACGATGATATGTCACGATACGATGATATGTCATAATGTGAATTGATTGTCTTTGTGTTAATTTAATTGATATTACTGTATGTTGCTGATCAAATTGAATAGAAATACCTTGATGAAGGACTAAGAAAGTCCAAAATGCATTAGCAGCTATTTGCATCCACAAATACATGATTTTGTAACTCTGAATCACCTTGAACACGCTGCTTTTAATAATTTATTTATGAAGAAGTAACAAATCAATTAAGTAGTTCAAACTAATCAAACTGTACATAACCACCATAGTGGTATTAAGGGTGTGCATCCCACACCGAAGGCTAACCAGCCTAGGTCATTTATTCGCTATCATTACCTTGCATGCCCAGCAAGGAGGCATGACACAGTGGCTTGCACCCCACTCATAATCTTACACCAATTTTCAACAGATTCTCTACTTGATATCAAAAAAACAATATTCTTACAAGTGGTGCCCCCTTACCCAGTTATTTGTTGTGCCACTTCCTCTCATGACCCCTTGCAAGGTTTGTAAGTCTTGCGAGGGGTCACGAAGAGGAAGTTAGAGTTTGGGGACGCTGTGTGACTGACAGAAGTGCCAGCCACAGCGTTGCGCAAACTGCAACTTCCTCTCGTGGCTCGCGAGAGGAAGTTGCAGTATGCGCAATGCTGTGGCTGCCGCTTGATGGTGGCCATGGCGGGATAATGTCCCACTGTGGTGTGGTGGGACCGGGGGGGTGCCCAGCAGAGCGCCGGCTCAGCCCTGCTATTTGGAGACTGAAGGGTGATCGGCCCAGCCCACTTATGCCCTGTGTGGGGGGGGGCTTGGCGGATGAGTCAGCTAATTACGAGGACCGTGATAACCGCCAAACGCATGTGAGTTGAGAAGTATGGTCGCTAACACATGGTTTTAGTGTCTAAGTTGTAAATTCTGTGGCGAGACTGGAGGCTTAATATTATGCATCAATCTTCTTTACTCCTCAAACAGCAGCAAAGAAATAACCATGTTATAAAAATTGAAAATGTTTTAAAACATGAGCAAACCAAAGTTGACACTCAAATAGAGAGGACCTCAGTTCAAGATGGCAACCATGACTTCCTCCACCAATGAGGGTCCGAGCTCCCCTATAAAGTCCTGTGTAAGTAGTCCCTTCTTTGCTGCTCGTCCAGCAGATAAGGTCTTTTCTACTGTTACGAGTGTTTATTTGTTGCATTGCTTATCATGTATACTTAGTTGCAGTTTCATGCTTATTCATTGTTAGACAATGCGCGCAGCTTGGTGGTACTGTATTGTTGCTTTTGTCTCCGGCGCGTGTTCTCCAGGGACCGTTTCATTTATGGAAAGGCAGCATGAGCGCTTACGTTGCGGATAGGGCTTGCGGTGACGGTTTTCCCGATTGGCGCAGCATCATTCCTTCCCTAGCACCAGTGTTCCCAACATACTTTGAAGCAGCGTGTGTTCCGGCTGGCAGCCCGTACTATCCCTAATTGTTGACATGCTTGGCAAGGCACAAATTGGTCAGCGACTGCCAGGAAGGAGCCTGTATGCTCTGTGTGGTTGCTGAAACCCAGTGATGTGTTTTGTCACAGGCCTACTCAGCCTTTCCTCTTGTCTTGGAAGCTTGGCTGTGGCCTGCTGAGGTGGGAGAAGCCTATGCTTCTGGGCTTATTTCAGAGCTGTGGTTGGTGTTTCCCCGTATTGTCCCCTGGGCATTAGTGACCTTGTCAGCTCCTGGAGGTTCTTGGGGCTTGGGGTTGGTAACAGTGTCTTAGTTGAAGATGGAAGTTCCTCTGAAGGGGGTGTCCTTAGTAGGCAGGTACAGGAAGGTGGTGGGCCACAGGAAGCTAGTAGGAAGATATGTAGAGTAGTCCAGGAGTCCGTAGATGGGGCCCTTTCGGATCTTAATACCACTTTGGCCTCAGCCTTTGGCCGTCTTATTGCAGGTATTACAGATTACTGTTTGGGTAATTCGGCTGCACCAGAAGGCTCCTCAGGGGTTAAGGCTATTGCCCAGGGGAAGTGCATGGCTGAGACCAAGCCCTCTGATAATGTGGTTGGTGCAGATGTGCCTAGAGATAACCTTAGTCCTGATCCCGGAAAAGGCATAGGATTAAAGACAGAGGTACCTCTACTTCCTCCTCCTCCTCCTCTACGTCCTCAGAGGAGTCCAGTCTTAGAAGGAAGAGGTTTAAATGGAGGGAGATTAAAAAAGAGCAAGGTGTGATCAAGGATATAATGGGGGAAGCCTTTTTTTACTTTGGCAGTATTCAGCATCCACGCTGGGCGGAGTGGCACTCGTCTGAGACGGCAGGAACTTTCATGTGGCCTTGGGTTAGAAAGCCTATGGAGAAGGATGCTCGCAATAAGCTCAATGCGGAGTGTTTGCGGCCCTGTCTCCCAGATAAGGTGGCTGCTACTCCAGAGCTGAACCCGTCTATGATACAATTTTACCAAATAGAGAAAAGATACTTGTAAAGGCATAGATAAGGCCCTGTGTGAATGTCAGGATAAGTTGCTAGATGTCCTGGGGCACGCACATTGATATGCTGGAAGAGAAAGTCTCATTAGTGCTCCACTTGATGTGACAGTCCTCAGGGGCTGGGTTCACAGATGTGTCTGCCTCCTAGATAATGCTAATAACGCCTTGTCCACTAAGCGCAGGAAGGCGTTGCTTATGTATTTGGATACTAAATTAGCGGATATGGCTCCTTCCAGAAGCAAGTCCCAGAGCTGAGGGCTCATTGTTTGGGGACAGGTTTGTTAAGGAGTTGTCCTCCTTTGTCCACAGATTTACAGCCTTGGATAAGGCGAAGACCAATATCAAGAAGGCTTTGTTGCCTGGGTTTTTTTCCAGGGTTGGAAGAGGTGGAGCGCGCTCCTCTAGCCGTCCCTTTCATGGTTCCTTGTGTCGAGTGCAGATTGCCGCCAGAGGCAAGCGAGCAAAGTCGTTTGGGGCCAGAGTTGCTTCTGATGTCTTCGTCCCACAGGGAGGAACCAAGTGGAGGGGTCATGTTGCCAGAAGGACAGGTCAAGGCAGATCTGTGGCAGGTGAGCAGTTTGTGTTTTAGTGTTTCTTTCCAAGGAGAGCTTGGGGGCAAATAGCTTGTGTGCTACCCAACTGGTCTGCTCAAACTTCAGACGCATGGGTTCTGCAGACAGTGTGTGGGTTCCGGATAGAGTTGCACTCCCCTCCCTGACAGGTGGTTCTTCCTTGTCTGCTAGTTTTCAGTCAGGAGCAACACGAAATGTGGACAAGTAAGTGCGGGATCACATTTACATGGGGCTGTGGTTCCCACCTCTTATCTTCACTTTCCCTTCCTCAGCTTAATTTTCCTTATGCCGAAAACCAGACAGGGATTTCTGCCCAGTGATGAACCTCAAATTCCTCAATGGGTTTGTAGTGTACCTTCATTTCAAGATGGAGTTGATTTATCTTCTCAGGGATTCTCTCCTTCTGGGGAATTGGATATGCAAAATCAATCTCAAGGATGCTTATCTGGTCGTTCCAGTTTATCCTCCCCATCAGGAGTACCTGCAGTTTCAGTGGCAGGGTTGCCATTGGCAATTCACCTCCCTCCCATTCGGTCTCGCTACAGCTCTGTGGTGCCTCGCAACGCTATTGCGCTTGGTGATGGCTTTCCTGCGGGTGAGGGGGGTCAGGATAATAATTTACTTGGACGACATACTCTTGCTGGCTCAACAGCAGATTTGCTTCAAACCTATCTACGGTTTACGCTTTCTCTCCTGCAGGAATTGGGGTTTGTCATCAACCTGGACAAGTCTGTGCTCGTGCCTTCACAATGCATTCAATGACTGGGCTTTGTTATCGATTCTCAGCTGTGTTAGCTCCTTCTTCCCCACAAGAGAATACAGGGTATTCGCAGTCAGATAAAGTCTGCGTTGAAGAAGGGATTTCTCTCCCTCAGGGTTCTAGCAAGGTTCATCGGAATGTTGTTGGCCTCTATTCAGGGCATATTTCCGGGTCCACTACATTACCGTTCTCTTCAGAGGCTGAAGATCGGTCACCTAAAAAAGGGGGTGCCATACTCGCAGATGTTGAGGCTTTCCCGGAGGCCTCAGAGGAGTTCCAGCACATCAAAGCCTGGAATGGGAGAGCTATTTTTGGTCTTACTCCCGATATGGTGTTAGAGTCAGATGCCAGTCTGTCAGGCTGGGGGCCAAGAAGGCAAGAGGTGTCCACGGGCAGAAAGCGGTATTTTCAGGAGACATCTATTCATATAAATTGTCTCCAGTTCTGGCGGGATCATTTGCGGTGAAGAGTTTGGCCAAGGGCAAAGTGAAATGTATTCTCCTGAGAATGGACAACATCTCAGAGGTATGTTGCATCAACAAGCTGGGGGGAACGCGGTCCAAGGGTCTGGTGGGTTTTGGGCCAGGATTTTTGGCATTTTTGTCTCAGCTAGGGAATAATTCTGCAGGCGGAGTATCTCCCGGGTCTAGTCAACACAGTGGTGGTTTCGAATTCCAGGTTTTTCCGGGATGGGCGCGAATTGAAGCTAAATGCAGAAATATTTTGTCTCCTGTCGGAAGTGTAGGGTCTGTTCCTCACCGATCTCTTTGCCTCTTGCCTCAATTGCGAAGTGCCTTGGTTCTTCAGTTGGCGTCCCGATCCGGAGGCTGTGGCAGTAGAAGTGTTTCTTTGGAGGTTCCTCAGGGATTATGCATTTCCCCCATTCTCTCTCATCCCTCAGGTTCTCCTTCAGGTGCGCAGGCAGTAGGCGTCACTGATGCTATTCCCCCCATTATGGCCTGCCCAGGTGTGGTTTCTGACCCTGTTGGAGCTGGCAGTGGATGTGCCCTGCCTGCTTTCCTAATTTGCCCTTCTTCACACAGATTGCAGGGGATGATTTCCCCCCTCCTTATTCTTTCCCCTAACTACCTCCCCGTCTCCTACCCCCCTATTACCCACCCCCCTTCCCTCCTCCTACCATTCATCAACACTCTCCTCCCATCCTCTCCCTCTCCCCTTCCTTACCTATCCCCCTCAGTTAATTGCTCTTTTCACTGTTTTTGTTGAATGATTCATTATGTATTTTCTTCAGCTGTTATTGTTATTGTTTGTTTATGTATTATGTTGTTCAATTGTACAGCGCTTTGGCATAAGGCGCTTAATAAATCAATAAATAAATAAAATAAAAAATAAAATGCCCACAAAAGCTGGTTTTGCAAGGGCAGCTGTCCCATAGCATTAGAAAAATGTCTGTGATTGCTGGGCATTCCCGGGTCTTTCGGGAGACGCCGCTTTCCAAGTTTTCAGAGACTAATGGTCTAGATCCACTCAGGTTTTCTACTATTCTGTCAATTTCTTGGTGATATTGTTCAAGGAAGGAAAAGCGTATAGGACAGTTAATAATTTCCGGTTTGTAATTTCAGGACATGTGCTAGTTTAACGGGAACCGGTGAGAAAGCATTTCCGGGTCAATAGGGCTTTGCGATCCATTAGTATTAACTCCTTAAGTGCCAGGCTATTATGTAAGTCTATGCAAAAAGGACGAGCAATCACGTCCTTGGCACTTTTAAAGCTCCTCCTAAGTATTCCGGTTTTTGGGATGTCAATTTGGTTTTCCACTTGTTTCAGTCTTGTCCCAATAATGAGGCTTTGTCATGCCAACAGCTATCAGTGAAGTTAACTATGCTGTTGTGTTTAATTTCCATCAAAATAGGGTCAGATGTGAAAGCATTGGATGTGGACAATAAGGTGTACTCTGCTGATGGTGTAATGTTCTGTGTTACTCGTAGGAGAAAGAATTTCACCACCTCAGTTTCTTAACCTTCTTTACGGGAGGATCAGAAATGATGTGTGGTTAACTGGTTACAATGTTATGAGCATATTACTTCAGTCTACTGGCCTCCTTCTACCTCTCAGCTGCTCATTTCCACCAGAAATCCTGGTGGGGCAGTTTCTTCTGCCACTTTAGCATGCTGGGTGATGAAAGAAGCGGGGGTGGATGTTTCCATCTTCTGAGCCCATTCAGCTTGGGGAGGGCTATGGCATCTAAGTCAGTTTCTCTGGGAGGTAGTTTACAAGAGATCCTTAAAGCAGCTGATTGGTCCAGGGAATTTACATTTAAGACGGTTATCATTAAAAGGTGCAACATGTGGCTAATGTGATATTACAAGAGCTTTGAACTTGCATAATATCAAGCCTCTGGTCTCGCCATAGAATGGCTAATCCCCCACCTAGCGTGAGTGGTGTTTTGATGCTATTAAGAGACACATAGGCGAGTATTATCCCTCCTGACCGCCCTTATCATGTGTTTTCTTTCTTGCACCTTCCCTTTGAGGATGGTTTCCATAAGGTCTTTGCCCAGGATGCTCCAAAGAAGGACCGTGGTGGTTGGACATTGCTCTCTGGGTGGAAGTCAGTGATGGTCTGGACTGTTCTTGTTCTTGTTTCCTTTCACTCACAGCTGCAGAAGAGGACAAGGGACTACTTACACAGGACCTTATAGGGTAGTTTGGACCTTCATTGATGGAGGAAGACACAGTGTCCATCTTGGACTGGGGTCCTCTCTATTAGAGGGTCGACATTTGCTTGCTTATGTTTTTTAAAATGTTCAATGTTAAAACATAGTTATTTCTTTGCTGCTGTTTGAGGAGTAAAGAAGATTGATGCATAATACTTGTCTCTGTGTCTCTTAATAGAATCTAAACCTCCACTCACACTAGTGTGGGGGGTTAACCAGTGTATAATTATACACAAGTAATGATCTGTCACCGGAACACTACCTATTGCCATGTGCATTCCAAAAACGTTTAGCAAGTGAAGTAAACATTTTTGGAGTAAGAGAGCACATCCTTGGTTTATCAGTAGTGAAGATATTTGGGAGGGTTACAAATGTTTTCTGAGACAGTGACTATGTTGGAGTCTATGGAAGCCATCGGGCACGGTGACATTAGCAAAAAGTGGGTACATGCATGCCAGCATTTTAGAACACATGGGAGGGAGACTGTCTCAGAAAACTGAGCATAAATTGTTCTAATTGAATTGCATTGGGGTTAAGATTATTGTTGGCGTGAGAAAGTATAAAATTAGCAACATTTTTGATTAAAGAAATCGGGAGTCAACCGACTAAATCTGGAAGGGTGGCATGTATGGTGAGTGAACTGCCTCACATGTGGGTGAGTATCATGTATATCCTTGCAGGTTGGATTGTGAACTGACTGTAGCGAGTGTTCAAAGTTTGCAAAAAAGTAGTCAAGGCTTTCTTCTCTCTCACACCTCACAACTCACTGACTGCATACCCACCCCCTTCTTCCCACATGAACACCCTCCTTGGGTCCTTCCTTTCCTCTGAAACTGTGTTTTACAACTGTATTATCAAGAACACACTGACAGAAAATGCATCTTAAACAATCACAATTACTTTTAGTCATTGTCTCCCACAGCATGCAGCTTGATGCACCCTCTTCCTTTCTAATCACCCACCAATCGCACCTCTTAAGGGACATGCCAAGGATTATGGCCACCCACCCATTACCTGTTTGCAGTGAGTTCCTGCAGCAATTTCATATTAATCTTGCTTAAATGCAAAAGACAAATGCTGATCACTGCAGATCAGGGATATGTGGTGATTCGGGAATGGGCTTTATGCTGTTTACAGAGATTCCTTGGATTAGTTAGAATTAGTCTGATCGGAAGGAGTAGCTAATTCCCTGATCCAATGAAGAGCATTTCGAGAGTGGCAGGCTTTCAGCTGGTTCACATGGACACACCGTTCTTCATCCTGTTCCACCTTTGGAACCCCGATCTTATAGGCAACATGAGAGATCTTATTTATGATCTCATATGATCGTTTCAAGGTGGCAAGGAATTTTTGTTCTTTGACCTAATTTCAATGGAAATTATAAAGATAAACTCTGTCACCTACCTTGTTCTCCTTCGATGTCCACAGCCATAGTTTTACTGCAGCTCTTTCAGTGATCCTCTCGGCATAAGCAAGAGGTGCTTTCATAAATGCTCTATGTATTCATGAGTGGTAGAGGTGTTGCTCAACATCTGTTCCTGAGTTCACTATAACCCATATTGAGGCAAGACCATTTTCCTACCAGTCATGAGATCAAAAGGGGACATGTGGTTACACAAGGGGAAGCAGATTGCTGTGTCATCAGGACTAATAGTAATCGTATATTCCAACCTGGTCCAGAATCCACTATAAACTTCTTTAAGATTCCTACTATCGTTTCATTGTATCATTCCAACCCCTGCTGGATGCCAGGTGGTAGTTGATATGGAGTTTTCTCTTCACTCCAAGAATTTTTCACTTTTTAGTGATTACCTCACTGGTGATGTGACTACCATGGTCGGACTCAATCTTTTGAGGGAGGTCAAAATGAGAAAATGTGTGGCCCATTAACAACATAGCTGCTATTTCTGCTTTGCAATTCAGAGCGGCAAGACAGTCAACCCATTTAGTGAAGAGGAATGTAACAGTCAACATATATTTGTTGCCGCATGACCTCTGGACCAATAAAACCGATCTGCAGATCATACAATGGTATGTTTGTTCAATAAACACTTGTTCATGACACACTTGTGTATAGGCGCATTATAAATAACCAATCAATCAACCAATCAGTCATTCTTCTCTTTTGTAGAGGAACCCAGTGATTGGGAGAACTCAGTTGGAACTGAGCACACACAGGACACCCCTTTAAATAAATATTTAAATCTTGTGCATATATGGGAAATAAATAAGTATCATTCTCATTATCTTTTGAAAACCCTGATGATCAGCTGTTACTGCAATATGGGTGTGGTTTAACATTATGCTTTGGAATATGGTGGGTGCCACCCAATGATCATAACCAGAATGGGATTTTCGAACCAATGCCCACCCTGAATTTTGAACATGTTTTCAAATCTCATCAAAACTCAAAGATAGAAGAGTAATAGAAGGTTTCCTGGGTCCCCTAAATATTTATAGATTCAACCTACAATTGGATCTTCTTTTTGCACAGTAATTACATTTTGGTCTGGAGCATCTCTACTCCATTGCACAATAGAAGGCTCAATTTCATCATGGGCTAGTGATCGAGTCACTGCGGTTACTTGTATTTCTTCAAGGAGATGTTCCATGTCAATCCACTTACCCTGGATTTCTCCAGTTTTGGTGAGTTGGTCAGCCAAACTGTTTTATCGGGACCTTTAACTTTTGAGTGGCCCTTAATTTTCTTTCAAAATAGGGTCATGTTGTTTGATGTTACTAAATCATCTATTTTTTTAATTAACTTTCCATGTGTCAGGGTTTTTGGATTTGCAAAGCATGCCTCTGGTTTTCCAGTACACTGAATGCTGAACAAATCCATTTATTTTAATTTTATTATTTTTGTTTGAATTTTTGTTTGGCCTTCACAGAGGGTCTTGGAGCGCCGTACACTATGAAAAGGTGGGAGTTGAAAAAAGGAGTTACAAAATGTTTTCAGGAAAGGATAGGAAGATTAGGACAGGCAAGTGATTGCAGTGGAGCAGGACAGGGTTATGTGTATGGAAACATGTATGTTTTGAGGCTCTTTATGAGAGTGGTTTATGGAGGATGCAGTACATATGTGAAGAGGTAGGGTGCTCCAGGCCCTTGATGCCCAGTTGGTCAATGCTTATTTTAGTGTGCTTGTGAGTTTGCAGAGTGGAATGTGTAACAGATGTTGACTGGCTTATCTGGTGTTTGGGTTGGTGATGGGTTTGAGTTTGCGATGAAGATAAGATGGAGTTCTGAGGTGGAAGCATTTGAATACAATGTAGAGTCCGTTGAAGGCAATTCTCTGGGGTATGAGGAGCCAGTGGGTCTGGGCTAGAGCTGGGGTGATGTGTGAATGTTTGGGTAGGTAGAGGATGAAGTCTGGCTGTTGCGTTTTGGATGGCTTGCTGGGCGGCAAATGTGTTGTTGGGGAGTTCAGTGAGGTGAGCATTTCATACATAGTCTGAATCGAGTATTATCACTAATTCCTGGAGCTGGTGATTCACGGCAGTAAGGACAGCTTTATATATTGCCATCAGTTCTGACGCCTGACTACTCCGGGGACCAATTTTATTACCAGCTATTGGTTCAGGAGTGTCATTCACCCAGGCTTTCCCTATGCCAGCTACTAACTCATTCTCATCATTTTCTTTAATATGGTAGGAACATCCATCTATATAAAATATGGGCATTCCTTGACAGGTGTTCTCATCATATACCTTATGAGTGGAAGCTAGAAACACTGCCATATTATTGGTAGTTTTTAACCCTTCATCTATAACAGAATTCTCTATAACACAATCATGTAGATCGGATAATGTTTATGTCATTGGTCTTTCCTTGTTTTGACCATATCTGATTTCTTCAGGGTAACCCTGCATTGAAAGAACCCAGGAAGGAATCTTTGAACTAGAGACATTCCCAGTTCTGATACACCCACTCTGCAAATGTTGTAGAGGCTGTTGGAAGGTCTCCACTATTATGTTCTCCATGGATCAATGGACAATAGTTTTTCAATGCCCATACCATTGCCAGGAGTAGAACGGGTGATAAATGTTGTGCTTGCATAAGAGATCACTTTGTTAACCTAGCAATGCTTCTGATACAAGACCGCAGTTAGAAAAAAAACCTGTTTCCAGGAAAAATTCCTTATTTTTGATGTGATAAGGCAAGCATGGAGCTTGAGATAAAATTATTTTCTGTTGTTTCACAGCCTCAGTTTGAGAGTTCTCCCCACCCTCACTTAGCCTCTGCTTTCTAACGATGGACCAAGGGTTGAGTTAGCCTCTAAGAATGGAAGACCATAGTTATTCAATCCTGAGAGACTATGTAATACACAGAGATGTGTGCCAGGTTTTCAATTTCAATATAACTTCAACCTTCTTCTTAAGAGGATTAGGAACCTCAGCTGTGATTTAATGGCTTTAAAAAAGTTTATTTTAGTTCTGCACAACTATGCTTTCTGAAATGATAACTTTGCACCTGCATTTCTTAGCTGAATTAACACGTGGAGGATTTCTCCCAAGTGTTTATCACCAGTTTGACTTTTCATAAATAAAGCATCCACATAAACCAAATTCTCACATTTGACAAGTTCAGGGATGGCTTTATGTAGGAAGATATTGATCTAATTTCTGCTGTTAAGGTACCCAAATGGAGTTCTGGTCAATGCGTACTGCTCCCCCTTAAGGTAAAGGCAAGTTTATATTGGTGTTCAAAGAGTACCGAGATCAATTAATCAAATCAAGGGCAGTAAACTATTTTGTACCATGGATCTGTGCAAGGGCCTGATCAATATAAAGAAAAGGCCACTATCACATATGTACCCTATCGTTCAGTACGTTTAGGTCTGCACAGTCTACATTGTCCATTTGAATTAAATATTCCTAGTAACAGATTATTGAAAGTACTTTGGATTCGTTGAATAACTCCACATGATTCCAGGTGTTCTCTCTGAGTGGTTCCATGGAGGCTACAGGCAACCAGTATTGTTTAACAAATACTGGTGCCATGTTAGGGTCTGTAGGTATGGTTGTATAATGGAGAAAAGTATCTCCTATACATTTACAAAGAAAACCTTCTGAAAATCCATAAATATTTGTCTCAGCCTTTGTTTCTGCTCTTCTGTCTCACAAGCCTTGATCTGTTCTTCTACCATCTAGCGGAAGCCTCAAAATATTTCGGCGGTTGCTATTTCTGAAGTGTCTTATAATTAGGTGGAGACATCTTTATTTATTTATGGCTTCTACCTGGCAGGGGATTCGTTAGCGTCAAGATAATTACTTCTGACTTTGAATACTATCTCATAGTTTAGCATTTCACAAATAACATCCTCTGCTCCATAGGGGCACAGGGAGTACACCATAAAAATCCCCCCTTGTCGAATATGGATTAATTCTGGTCTTTTATCATCAGTTTTGTAATAATCTTCTGGTATGGGACCAGTTATAGGGTTGGCTAAATCCATGGAAAAGTATTTATAAGTAACAGTCATTCCAATGGTGTTATCTGGGTAGAAAGGTATGCTTTTGGGGTAATTATTATATACTAATATTCGGGTTGTGTCAGTTTTAAGATCTGCTAATGAAGTTGGATGCAGAGATACACCTTGTTGCTGAAGAATATTATTTAAGATAATAAAAGCTTCCTCAAACAAGGTCTGTCCTTTTACTGGTAATGTGTATTGTCATATATTACCAGGAATAGTCATTTCCTCTTTGATTTGAACTTCAGCAGCATAAGGCAGCAATTGGATTGACGGAAATGCCTTTTCTAGACCATAAACTCCATCACGTTTCCCCCGATTATGGACCAGACTTTGCTATTAATCAAATTCAAATAAATTGCAAATTGGTGTAGTGTTATTGTCAATATAAAAATCAGACATTGCATCTCTCTTGACCCTTAAGGAAAATATTTTATTATAGAAAAAAGACATAATTCTCATTAAAACTGTGTTAAATAATACACAGATTAAGGAACAACCCTAAAACCAGGTTATCAAAAAACAGGACGATTCCATACACAACATCAATGTAAAAATAAAAAAACAACCATACCACATTAACTAAAAAAACAAAATTTACCATACAAATATCAGTGAAAAATTCATTTGTTGCAATCTACATATAACCCAACATGTTTCTGTCTGTTGACTCTTAGATGTCTGACATTCATCAGGGGTAGCTATTCTTAAAATTCTACAGTGATCGTCCCCTCCAGTCCTGGTGGGCATGGATCTGAACTTGATCCTTAATGCAATCTTGGGATCTGTGTATTCCGAGGATCCAATGTCGCCAATAATACAGTCACATCCAGCCGGATATCAGCCGCTTATATTAGTAATCCTTTTCAATGGATTTGAGTAAGAACACACTTGCAAAATGCGGTAGCCAAATGTGTTCCCAAAAGAGAATAAACCTTTGAGGAGAATGATCAGTCTTTAATGTGAAACGGCTACTGTGTCAAGTTCTAACTCTTCTAGAAGCTAATGATATAGCTTTTGTGTGTTACACCTTTCCTTCCCATTAAAATGTGAATTTGAACTGTTTTCTTCAATAGTATAAAATATTGTCTTGGTGTCCCCAGACAGTGAAACAGTAGGTCTATGTAACGGTCCTTACTGTGGGGATTGTTTTTGTTTTGATTTGACCTCATTTGTACTGCTATCTCTCTCAACCCAACATTTATGGTTTACATTTTTATTTCCGATTTAGATCTCCTGCTGGTAATCATATATGTTCAATCTATCTCATCAAGTCAAGACTCCAATTTATCAATCAGATTAAATTTGGGTATCTTCTGATCCTTTTGTAGTTTCCTGAGTAATGTTTTGCTGATAAAGATGTTTTCTTGAGTTAAGTACTGTTTGCTTACCTTCATACAGTTAAATAGGGAAGTATATGATTTATCCTTTTCTTGGTAGTGGAGCTAAATTACTGATTCTGTTTTCTGAGTTATCATCTGGTTGACCTTGGTCTGCACTGGAGGTCTGCCGTGGACAGCATTTCATGGTATTTCCCTCCTGAGTGGAGACCACCTCATTATATGAAGGTAGATGTATTATCAAAGGTTCAGTAGAAATCGCTTCAGTTTATCTTCTCGTTCACAGACATGATATTAAAGTATGGGACTTGAGCGTTTTGGAAATTAATCTCTATTTGGTCAGGTTGTTTTTCAAAGAAATGACAGATGCCATTCAAACTGACATAATGGGCACTTCTTTTGAGTTATATCGGCCATGGGTTTGGGTCCAGAGGGCCTTGTTTACACAATCTATAGGAAGTGATGGCTTCCGAAGCAAATCATTTCCGAGTAAAACAGGTGTACTCTGGGGAGTGCTAGGAAGGCATGATATCAAGAATAGACAGACACAAGTGGCCACAGTTCAAGGGTGTTTATTAAACTGTATAGTGGGTTCGATGAACGCCTAATCTAAACCTAAATCTAAGATGGGAGCAAGCTATGACCATCAAATAATAATAAGGCAGTCCTAGTGCGAAAACTATTGCCAATCCTTACAGCTAATTTCAAAAGCGTGTGGGATAATGTTCACAAGAAAATAAATGTGTTCACAAATGATAATTCAGTATGATATAGCTGGGGATCTCCGTTCGCCACGTTTTTAGCACGGGACAAAGCAGGATCTTTGAGCACAGCACACTCCTGGGCCTCGCCAGCACAAGGTTACAGTTTGTTCCCAAAATATCAGGGGCTTCTGTGGCCAAGTCTCTTATTACCTAACGTTTCTTGCCTCAGAGGACCTGATGTGTTGCAATCAACCAAAACAAAAGTTCCTTCAATAAATCTTCATGGGGCGATTACTCTTCGCCTTAGGATCCCCCTCTGCTGCTGGGCTTCGATTCCTCGTACAATGTGGGCCTCCCTCTGTCGGGTTCACTACGGTCTTTCATTCAAACTGTAGCAGTCCAGATTCTTAATGTCTTTTTAAACAATCATACATTGTGGACATCCCTCATACAGGTTTACGCTTGTTGACATTATGTTCACTTTGCTTTAACAATATGCGGGATTCACTCTCCTTAGCTTTCCCCTTGGTATACCTCCATCGGGTTCACTCACCAAAAAGTTAATGATTTGCTCATTCTCATTAGAAAGTGGGGGTTCCATTCCACCAGCTTTCTTTCGGCATCCATCCGTCGGGTTCACACTTGCCTTGATTCACAATGTTCACCATGTGTCAAATACTTCCGACTGTATGAGTGATTTTACTTGACCCTTGTTTGACCACTTTGACACTACTCACTGCCTCCCTTAAGGCCCCTTGGTCTTAGTAGTTCTGTTAGCAAAATAATGTTCTCATTTCAATACTAACCATATTTGCAAATAACACTTTACATTGGCAATATTCAGTTTTAAATAATTTAGTTTTTTAACACAAAGTCAATTCTTTAAAGGACAACCTCTCTTAATTCAATATATATATTATCAACACCCATATTCCTGTGTTTAAAGTGCACCCACTTTACATTCCCAGTCCTTTTATCTTTCCAGTTTTTACCATTTTCAAATTGGTCAATAGGAGGAATGGGGTCAATTTATCTTTTTAGATATAACTTCTGGTTATGGGAAAAGCAGCTAGGGACCCAGTCAGGCAGACATAATTCTGTCCGCAAACCCTCCATTTAGGTGGCCTTTTGGAATCAATCCCACAGCGCAGACTGGTCATTCCTCTATGGGCTGCTCCTGCTTCCTTTTCTCAATAGACTGGACTGCCATCTGCTAAGAGTCAGTTCTCTTGCAATGCAATCTCCAGTTTGTTCCCTTCCTGTCTCTTCGTTACCCAATATTCCATAATCAATCATTCTCTCATTTCATCCTATGGGTATCACCTTTTATTTCCCCCTAACTCTACCTCTGGCTCATCAGGGGTGTTCCCTTCCAGTCCCAAAGGTGGGAGGAAAGCCCTCCTTATTGAGAAAAGCCTATTTTGTTTTATGCTCAAATATCCGACTCTTCTGTGCTACCTTGATAAAAACATATATTTTTTTATTCTAAGAGTCGGCTTGAATACTTTTACATATGTATATTAAATGATTGTATGCAGATAATTGTTGGTGATTAAATGTGTCATTAGCAAATGTAGGTAATTCTTAACATGGTAACATATAATTCCATTTCAAAATTCTGATAGACCTTAATTCTATGGATAAAATGTCCAATGCTCAAATGAATCAGAGTTTGTATGGCAATGCACTGCTAACATTTATTTGACGCCTTTTAAGCAAGATTTGTGTCCATGTAAATGCACTTGGATTTCTTTGGCGTGCTATTGGAGCAGTTCTCCCCAAGAGGGGAGAGACGACACATTGCCTAAATATTCTGTTCCTATGTCTCCATTATTAAAATAGTAATGTCTTGGAGTGCATATTCTAAATTACCCTTAACCTTGACAATTTCAAGGCAGATTTCTGGTGCAGTGCATCTTAAAATCAGTGACCTCTTCTGTTGACCCCCTTTGCTAATGTATTTGGTTTATCAGTTGATGTGAAATAAAAAATCTAATAGATTCTTTGAAGGCAAAGCCTGGTGTCATGAGTAAATACATGAAGAAAATGTGTAGAGTTTAGCTGATTTGAAAGCCTGACTTGAATACAAAACAGGAACATTTCAGGGTGGTAGTAAAAGCCTTCTGGCCAGACCATAACATACAATTATTTTCTTTTCAGTTCCCACTATATAGTAGACCATTGTTCTCTTCTACATGCCTACAAGTGATAATAGAAACTTAAAATGCAATACAATGCTGTTCTTTCATTCCAGCTCCTTCAGGTTTTATTTCTTCATCTACCAATGCAGACCTGTACTTTCAATTTACATCACACAGCAACATTCCTATTCTAAAGTTTCAAACAATATATTTTTAAAGAACCACTGACATGGCAGAATAGAAGGAACACATTATTTATTAATTCTCACATTGACTGGAATACTACCTTTTTTGTAATTACATCATCTTTACATATGCTATTTGCAGTGGTAAGACATATGAAGAAATCCAATTGTAAGCTTTTATTAAATGGCTGGCAATATTCCCTGCAAAAGTAATATGGTAATTCCGAGTCTGCATTTAATCTGTAGCATGGTTCATTCGTAGAAATAAAGGCAGTTCACTGTGCATATTACAGTTGTACGCTTAAAGCTGCATTCCAAATGGATAATATCATGTGCTTCATGTTTGGCCTCAGGAGTTCACACACAACAGGGATGTGCTTTCCCAAGAAGGCCAGTGTATTCCACAACACATATTCAAGAAGGGCATTGATGGAAATACATTCCTAATACACTTGTTAGCACAAAGACTAAAATAAAATGTGTCACTGCATATTGGTATTATGAAGTCTAGCTTTGAAAATAAATTAGTTTAGAAATCATTTTCCAGCATTTGGGTGCACTCCGCATTTTGACAGGTGTCCCTTTTTAACGCGATAACAAGAAGGAGGCAGAAATCTCTAATAAGTTCCAATGTTAGTGCATCTTATTTCTCTTGCTCTTGCCAGGAAGACATTTCTCATTTTATTGGTTCTACACCACATTTGTATCATTAAATGCTGCTCCACCGTAGGACCTCGCTCAGGCTGGGCACTGGTAGTAAGTGTGCCTTTCTGCCACTCAGGAGTTGCATGTCTGACTCCCACTGCATATGTGCTTCTTTTTCTGGATCCTCTGCAGATCGTGCAGAACATCTGGGGGTAGTCCTTCCATTTGTGGCCTTCTCCAGAGAGTGACAGATGCCGCAGGCATTTCATGCTCACACTAAAATCCTGAAGCTGTATGAATACATATAGATTGTTCATGGTCACAAACATCTTAATGTTAGCATGAGTATTGCAAAAAATTAAATGAGCACCAAGCCCAGTGTGCATTATTGTACTTAGAGAGTCAAACATACAACCCTTTTTATCACAGGGATATTTTACAAACATAAAGAAATGGTTAATCGGCTCATCTGTTTTTCCCAAACGCGCTTTGATTATATGCAATACAGCCATTGGAACACTCATTTCTGCTATTGATTCCCTTTTCCTGTCTCAAAGGGATATTTTGAAAGAGTACATTTGGAAATGATGTAATGTTTATGCTAGGTTGTGATAATGTGCTTAGCTGAATTAGACAAGTGATATATGACATGATATTTTATTTATATTGTGCCTATGCACATGTGTTTAAAGGCACGACGAGGGAAGGGAGAGGAACAAAGCGGGAACAAGACAACAATCTTACTAGGCCCAGTGACATTGAGATGGCGCAAGTGCAAGGGAGAGGAAAGGGGAGAAGTGCCGGGGGGCAGGAGGAGGAGGAGCAAGTGCAGGACACAGGAACGAAACATCAAAACCAAGGAGTGTGGCCAGCAGGTGGCCATACAGGGGTTAAGTGCAGACAGCAAGAGTTAGTGCAGGTAGGAGGACTGTAGGGTTGCAGGTACAGCCCCAAGTGTGCAACTGGGAGGACAGGGACCTGGGCCCGTGTTTCAGAGGGTAGCCAGGTGAACAGTGCAATATCAGACAGGAAATAAGCAGGGGAGAGGAAGAGAGAAGGCAGAAGCAAAGAGGAAAGTCTTGAGCTGCTTCGGGAACCGGAGATGGTTCTGCTCAAGTTTCAGAGAGACAGGGAGGCTGTTCCACAGGGAGGCGCCAGCCGAAGAGAGTGGTCTGCCTCCAACTGACCCTCAAGGAGTTGGAGGTGGAGGAACAAAGAGCTCGAGTAGGAAGATACTTCAGAAGAGAAAGCTGGAGATGTTTTGGTCCCAGGCCCCAGGCGGCCGTGTGGACAGAACTTGATCCTTGCATCCACAGGGAGCCAATGGAGAGATTTCAGTGCTGGAGAGATACGATCTAACAGTCCTGTTCTAGAGTTGCAGAGGACGGTGGCCAGAGGTGGGCAGATTTAAGAAGGAGCTGTTACAGTAGTCAACAATAGAAAGAACCAGTGCTCTGGCGACAGTGAGCTTCTGGGGGAAGGAGAGGAAGGGAAGAATCCTTCTGAGGAGGTGAAGTTGGTAGTTTGACTTCTTAGAGACGTTGGAGATGTGAGGAGAGAAGGAGAGTGTGGAGTCGAAGATAACCCTGAGGTTCTTAGCCTCACAGGTGGGAGCAGGAAGAAGGCCAATGGAGGTCGGCCAGAGAGTGAAGAGAAAGAGAGGTGCAGGTGTGCCGATGAGGAGGATATCTGTCTTGCGGGCAGTCAGGCAGAGATCATTGGTGGCACACCGCTCTTGGATTGAAGACAGACAGACAGGGATGAGAGAAGGAGAGATGGTGGCAGAGGGCAGCCGGAAAGCCAGCTGGGTGTCATCCGCATAGCACTGGAAGTTGGAGCATAGAGCAGCAATGCAATGGGTTAGGGGGGCCAGGTATTGGTTGAACAACCAGGGAGAAAGGTTAGACCCCTGGGAAACACTGCAGGTGGAGAGAGAAATAGAGGAGAGGAAGGTCCCAAGTTGGACCAGGGCCTGATCAGTGACACCCAGGTTATCAGAGAGCCGATTGAGCAGGATGGCATGGTTGACCGTGTCAAAGGCAGAGGAGAGATCAAGTAGGATGAGAACAGAGGGGAGATTAGAATCAAGGTTAGAGAGCAGGTCTTCACAGAAGTTCAGGAGAGCAGTTTCAGTGCTTCTGGCTGCTCTGAAGCCAGAATGATGGTCGTGGAGGCAACCAACAGATTTGGTGTGAAGATTAAGATGGGAGATGGCCAGGCTTTCGAGGACTTTACCCAGGTAAGTAGTGATAGAGATCAGGCGATAGTTAACCAGAAGGGAGGGGTCAGTTGACGGTTTCTTGCGAAGAGGGTGCACAAGAGAGTGCTTCAGAAGTGAGGGGAAGGTCCCAGAGGTGAAAGGGTGGTTGCAAAAGTCAGTCAAGGCTGGAGCGAGTGTGTCAATGTGGTCCTTGATGGTATTGGAAGAACAGGGCAGAACCTGTTTTGATTAGGTTTTCATAGATCGGACTGGTCTAGAAACCTCATCAGATGAGAAGAGAGGAAAGGCAGGGAAGAGAGGAGGGGTAGGCGCAGGGGGGCCGGCTGAAGAGGGTGGGAGTGGAGGGAGAAGCAGGAGAAGCTGAGAGGGTGGACAGGATGTCCTGGGTTTTTGAGATGAAGTGAGAGACCAGCATTGTGCGGAGGGCCTGAGAGGGAACAGGAGAGGTAAAGACTGTGGCAAGATTGGCCAGCTCCTTGCAGAGTTTAAAGAGTTCAGCCGAGTTGTTAGATGCCACAGAAACGCAGGCTTGTATGTGAGCTCTCTTCTTAGTCTTTTTAGTAAGAACAGAGAGTCGGTATTGCGTTTGGAGCAGGCGGCAGGCCAGTTTGTCAGAGGATGTACAAGATGCCAGTCATTTCCTCTCAGCCACCCTACACTTGCATTTAAGGGTGTCGAGGTCTGAGTCGAACTAGGAGTTGCACTTTGCTTTGGGCTTCGTGTGGATGCTCATGACAGGAGCAAGTACATTGAGAGTATCAGAGATAGTAGAGTGTAGCATGGAAAGGGCTGTGTCAGGGTTTGATTCAGTCAGAGGTGCAAGAGGGGGAGAGAAGGAGGTGGCGAAGGCCTCAAATGACACGCGCTTAATCGGTCGAATGACTGAGAAGGTGGGTGGCAGTGTGGGGGTAGGCTTGGCCTGAGGGGAAGAGAGAGACAGAGATGCGAGGAGAGGAGAAAGTGGTCACTACAGGAGAGAGGAGTGGTGAGAGGTTAGAGAGGAGGAGGTCTGAGGAGATCAGAACATCGAGGGTGTTCCCTGCAGAGTGAGTTTGGCCAGAGGGAAGAATAGTGAGAGAGAGAGAGTCGCAAAGGACGGGAAAGAGTCCAGTGGCAGGAGGGGAGGCATTCAGGTGGATATTGAAATCTCCAAGGAAGAGGAGTTGAGTGGTTGAGGCAAGGAGGGAGGAAGAGAGGTAGAGGAAGGAGGAGATCTGACAAGGTGGTCGGTAGATGGTAGCCACTGTGCGAGAGTGGCCAGGAGAGAGAGTACGCCTACAGATCAGGCATTCATAGGAGGAGTAGGCCTGCATAGGAATGATAGAGGCATAATCTACTCTGGGAAGATCAGGGCTACACCCCCACCGGAACGGTTGGATCTGGGCACAGAGAGAATCATGTAGCCATCAGGAAGGAGAGTGTCAAAGCTCGTAACAGAGCTGGACTTGAACCATGTCTCGGTGAGACCAACGACATCAAGGTTGAGTTCTTCCAGGAGACGGCAGATGTCAGAGGAGTGTTGACGGCTGAGCAAGAGTTAAGAGTGGCGAGGTGGAGAAGGTTAGCATATTTGAAAGACTTCCGGGGAGGAGTACAAATCAGAGGTACTCCATGCAGAGGTGTAGAAGGAGCCTGAGGGAGGGCAGAGGAGGTGAGGTGAGAGGGCGAGGTAGTCGAGGAGGATGAAGAGGGTGCTGGAGTAGTGGCAGAGAGAGCAGGCAAGGTAGCCAAAGAAGGAAGAGAGGGGACTGCGGGAGAGGAGAGGACATTGATAAAGCATGGGAAGTGCTATCAAAGAGGAGGAGTTTGGCCTGAGGTCCTGGAACAAGACCGTGCCACTGAGGTAAACATTGATGATGATCTTTGAGGAATGGAAGGAAGCCAGGCGGACCTCCCACCGGGTGCCATCATTAATGGGGAAGGAAGAGTAAGGAGAGAGTACAGCAACCATACGAAGAGTCCATAGGTCTGGAGAAGGAACGACAAAGAGGATGTCAGTGAGGGTCTGTCTGGAGAAAGCACTAGTGTAGGTATCAGCGTTTGGGAAGCCTGGGTTGGAGACCAGGATATCCTTTTTGAACGTCTTCTTGCCAGGCTTAGTGAGGAGGGTAGGATAGTCGATAGTGAAGCAGTTGAAGAAGATAGGAGAAACGGAGATCACCATAGGTGAAGAGGAAGGGGGGGGGAGAGGAGAGATGAGGGGTGGGTGGGGGAAAGAGAGACAGGAGGATGGTGGGTGGGGAGACTAGGGGAGGACACAGGGAGGGGTGCAAGCAGAAGGGAGGAACAAGGAAGGAACAGCTGGACTGATGAAAGACACAATGCAGCCACTGGACACAAGCAAGTTAGAAATTAGCAGGGACTAACATTCTTAAGGCTACACTATGTAATGAATGAAAACCAGTTAATAATGTTAGTACAATTAAATAATTTCCTTTCTTTCTCACATTCTTTTGCTGAGAATACACACCATTTTGTTCCTCCAAATGTCTTTCATTCTTGAAAAGTATTACGGTCAGAATAGAACCAGTTATCAGTTCCTTCTGCGAGCACCAAGGCAATTTTTCATTTTGCATTATGGCCACGGGTAGTGCTGCAAAACGCACACATGTGCTAAAATATGCACAAGCACTAATAATTAGCAATGTTTGTCGAAACTCCATTACCCCATCAGAGCATATCCTTTATTCCCTCCTACAAATAGTGCGCTCTCATAGTGATCACGACATTCCTGCAGGACGCGCACAATGGCAAAGTACCAGGTTATCAGGTGATGCCTCTGTGGCTTCTGCTCTCATGCTACTTTTAAACACAGCACTCCTTCCTTCCCCCTCCTTCATTGTATCTGTTTTTTTCACTCTAGATTTGCTGCTGTCAGAAATAACTTTGGAGGTTTTCAGTAAATGGGAACATGCAACCAGCTAGTTGAAGACAGATGGGAGGGAGACAACAGGTTGCAGGTGATCTACAGAAATCACCACGCCCCCGAAGAAACCCTGATATGAACTGCCTCAATGAATTACTGCTCAGAGTGGCTCTCTACCTGCACATCTCCCGAATAAAAGGGTGAAGGATTCGTGCACTGGCACATTTAACATTGAGTTCTGGATAATAACACTTAAATGGTATAACTTGCAGTTGTCAAATAGATTGATTGCCATGGCAAGTTTTCTTATTGCTGTCAACGTTATGGCATTACAAATGAAAAATAAATGTCTGACCCAGTTAACCCTCCCTAACAAGTGTGACTAGACGATTCGGTTTTCCCGGAACAGTCCCGGGAAATCGCCCTTTGCCCAGGGATCATGGGAGATTTTTTTATTTTATAAACCCCATCCCAGGTTTGCAAGGGTGTGTGGCAACGGTCCTAGGATTTGCTGGGACCTGATTTTGAAATCCCAAAATTGGGTCCTGGCACGTCTCTTCCAGTGTGAATGGGGGCGTGAAATGCTTTTCAAGCCCCCGTTTCCTCCACTTTCCCTCTCTCACCCCCACAACAGGCCAGCGACATAGAAGTAGGATTGCTTGGTTGCTTCATGTAAAATGGTGCATTTGTGCCTTCTATTACTGCTATTGGCAGAAGATACAACACATGACCAAGTGCTGAGAGTCAAAGGCAACAAGCTCCTCCACCAATGGCGCTTAGAACTCCGGACACTAAATCCAGGCATTGAGGATTTGGCAAAAGCTTCATTGCAGGTTGAGGGTTAAATACAAAATGACTTTCCGATGGTAGGTGTATCAAGGGTTCCAGATGAGCGGCGTTCCTCCCATATTACGATCTAAAATTGGGTCATTACTCCCTGACTCTTTCATGTCACCTGCACTCCTTAGGCCTGATGAAGTGGACCTCTTCCACAGTGCTGTTTGATGTGCAGATGACCTAGTAGAAAAAAAGTAATTCATTTAATTTGCAGAAAGACTAGCTACAAAGAAACTTTTGATTACTCGAAAAATGTATATTTTTTTAAAATTAATATATTTTTAATTGCCTAAAAATATGTTAACTAGGAATGAGGGCTACGTTTTTAGTTCCTAAAAATGATTTACTCCCAACTGCTCAAATTGGAGTTTCTGAATAAGAGTCAATGTAGCGACATGTCCAATAAACACTGCAAGAGAAAACTCAGACACTGCATGCAGAGAAATGAAACCTTGAATCAACTGGAATACTGGACTAAGCAGTCCACGGCATGTGATTTCAATCAATCATGTTTCAGGCGAGGCCTAGGAACCTCTTTAAACAATTTAATTTGGCCCCTTCTTAAGCAACGAGCGCACTCTCAAAATCATCCTCTCTAAATAATCTTTGTGGATCTTACCCAGGCCTTTGATAGAGTTAATTGTAGCAAGCTTTTGGTCAAACTCCAACATTGAGGCTTTCCTAGTACCTCCCTTAATAAACTCAGTTACCTTGACTCTTATTCCCAGTTCCAGATTCACTTAGACATTAAGGGGAATGTGTGTGACCTTGTATCACATTTTCAGGGGCTGTCTCCTGGCGCCCACCCTCGTTAACATCTATATAGCCGATATCTGGACTAGTCTTGCTCTATGTAACTCCCTTCCCCCTTCTGGGCTCCTTTCACATTTGCCACTTGATAACATTGTGCTTCTCTATCAGACCCCAATTAAATTCTTTGTCTTCCTTCTTAAAGGCATTAGACCAGGACACTAATTCCAATACATCAAAGGTGATGATTTTTAAGGTTCTATGTCATTTCATCTGCAGTAATTACTTTGTGGTAATTTACTATGAAGTAATTACTTTGAAATGTTAGTTCAATTCTTTTATATTTTTTTTATTTTGTGGGGTATCCACCCATGTCTCCCTCCCCCTTCATTACTACACCTCCCCAAATCCCTCCCCACCCTCTTTTCAGCCGTTAGCCCTTAAAAATCCATATTTGTCAAAGTCATTTCGAAGTAATTACTTCGTAGAAAATGACCACAAAGTAATACTCCTATGTCCCGTCCCCTTTCCTCCATACTTGTGGGACATCTCTCCGTCCTGTGGGACGGGACCGGAGCACTTTGTAAAAAGCATCCACATTTTTTTCAAAAATGTGTCCCTCCTCTCTTTCCTGTGCGGGGCCCGGCACGCGGCCGTAACCCCTCCCACCTTGGCTCTGCCCCGCGCATCGCCCATCAGTCCTTTTCTCCGCTCGATCGGGGCCGGACGCCCTTGCATCCTCGGAAGATTTTCTTCCCTTTTTTCCTCTCTGGCTCTCACTAGCGTTCGTTTACTAGTCTGTCTATGTCTTTCAAATTAGACTTTCCAGATTGTTTATCGTTTCACCGTCGCTTCGCGAGGGCGGATCCCCATCCTCTTTGTTTAGAGTGTTTGGGTCCGGAACACCGTTGGGACTGTTTTTACTGTGATTCCCTTTCGGTCGGGGCACTTCAACGTCGGTTGGAGCGGTGGGAGGAGGTGTTCTGACAAACTCCTCCTTCGCATTTTCAGGCGTTCATCGACGGGAAGAAAAAACGCCCGGTAAGTTCTTTACTTTTCAGAGCACCCCGGCCGGGGGATACCTTTCTGGGTTCCTCTCGGTCCGGGAAGGGCGTTGATCGCTCTGTTACCGGGGTTCGCCCTGAGGTGCCCGTTGGGCCTAATAATTCTACCGGAGTTTTCTCCGAGGGTCTCCGTAAGGGGCCTGTGAGCACGCTCCGAGGCCCCTCCTGTGGGGGCTGTTTGTAGACCCAGTTCTGCTGAGTCGTGGGGTACCGGAGTTCGCTCTAAGGCCTCTCTGTCGGTTCCCTCAAAAACAAAACCGGGGTGCGCCCCGAGGCCTTGACTGGGCTTGTAGTTACCGAACGGATGTTCGTGGCCCGCGCAGATGAGGCTGTTACCGGGCCTGGGTCCGAGGTCCCTCATACAGAGGCTAAAGCTACCAACAGTTCTGAGAGGCCGGACAAGGCTTTGTCTGTGAAAGCGGTTGCTCACCGTTCCTGCTCTTCTGGTGACACCAGATCTGTTGAGGGGGCAAAGAAGCAAAGTTCTTCTTTTACCGGCAGTGCCGAGGTCCTTCCTTTGAAGGCTCAGTTGGCGGTTGGTATGTCACAAAAACATTCCAGTCCTCATAGTACCGGCTTGGCCGAGGTTCCTTATGTTAAGGCTAAGATTAAGACCCCTGATCCATCGACGGGGACCCCTGCCTCACTTCCTCATGTGCCCCAGTTCCCCTCAGATGAGGATAAAATGGCACCCGTTCCCGCCACGACCACCGTGGCCATTTTAGGTGCTACCCCCACAACTACGCCATCGGCTTCTGGTGTAGGGCTCGGTCTCTTGGGTGAACCTAAGGTCCCTTGTGCGCATCCTTACCGGCCGGTTTATGATTGGATATGCCTCTTCCGCACAATGTTTTGTTGCCCGCGGGGGTGGCTCCTTTGATTTATGTGGATACGGTGGAGAGGCCGGTGTGGCACCCTTCCCCGTTACGTCCCTGGATTTGTCCACCTCATGAGAGGCCTCCTCAGGTCCCGAAACAATCTCCTGAGGATGCCTTTTTCGGTAAATTTCAAGCGCTTATGTGCACCGACCCCATGAGGGAATATTTCAAAGGGCTTTTCAAGGAGATATGTCCACCTGCGCCTTGGGCTCCACCCGTTCCTCCGGTGGTACCGCCGGCGCCTCCCTTGCCCGTGGTGCCCCCCCCTGCTCTTCCGCCTTTGCCTCCATTGTCCCCAGTGGACAAGGCAGTGCCTGACACGGCTCAGCAGGATCCTGACCTGTCAGATGACCCTCAAGGCGATCAGGACAACAAGGACTTTCCCCGCTCTATCAGAGCCTTTCATGACTGGGTACTGGACATGATGAGATTCTTAGATGTTCCAGTGCCCGAGGCACCCGCTCCGCAGGAGGGTGGGCTTTCTGGGGCATTCACCCTGTCTCCCTTGGAGCTTACGGGCCTGTTCCTGCAGAAGGACATTCTGGCCGAGGACCGAAGAGTCTGGGAAAAGCCACACTCGGGACTTATGGGTTACTCTGGGTTACTCATGCTGCTAGATCTCAGCGCTGCGTTTGATTTAGTAGACCACCAACTGCTACAATCAGCCCTGGACAAACTCGTAGGGTGCTCGTCAAAAGCACAGGCCTGGCTCGCCTCCTTCCTGCTGTTTGGAGTTCCCCAGGGAACCAGTCGGTCCCCACTCCTCTTTAACCTTTATATAAGAAGTCTCTGCTAGAAAACATCGGCGTGATCTTTACCAACTATGCTGATGATACGCAGTTGATTTTCGAATTAACAGGTGACTATGCAGTAGATAGCTCAAAGATTGAGGAAGTTTATAACATCATTGATACCTGGATGCAGAGGCACTGGATGTGTTTAAATAACACAAAAACAGAATTAATGGTTTTCGGGTCAAACCAGGCCAGGTCTAAGTTGGATCTCCAATATAAGACGTTCCATATCAAAGATGCCATCATACCAGTAGTATCTAAGGTAAAAACCCTAGGTAGGATGGTGGAAGCCTCACTAGGCTCAGGGACCCAGGTTAACTCCCTGTACAAAAATAATGTGTACTACCTGCGCCTCCTGAGAGCAATCAGACCTTTTATAAATGAGACTAACGCGGCTACTATTGCAAGAGCAATCCTGCTGTCTCGCTTAGATTACGGCAATGCTCTGCTATTGGGAGCCTCTAAAAGAGAGCTGGCAAAATGCCAAGTGATGCAAAATGATGCAGTTTGTATCATAAAAAAGAAAAAACAAAGGGACCACATATCAGAAGGTAGAAGGGAATTACACTGGCTCCGAATAGAGGACAGAGTTAGGTTCAAGGCAATGACGATCGTCCACAGATGCCTCTTTGGAGAGGCCCCAGCCTATTTTAAAAAAACATTTCTCCTGGTATGTGCTCCATAGATGCCTAAGATCAGTAGACACAGGCCTCTTAAATATACAAGAAGCTAAACGGGCAATGGGAAAGGGCAGATCTTTTCCGGTCAAGGCGGCTTAATATTGGAACGAGCTACCAGCGAACCTTAGACAACAAGAAAACTACTTTAGTTTCAGGAAGGCTTTGAAACCCTGCTTATTCCAATAATCTTGAAACATCCTAGGGCCATATCTCAGTGTAGTTGCCAAACCCAGTAAACTGACATAAGATTCAAACTGTAAATGGTACTTTTCTGTGCTCTACCGCGCCCTGATGCCCGCGGGCTTACGGCACGTTTATAAGCATTCTTCGGAAGAGGTGGCCCTGTCGTCTTGTCCGCCTCCCTCCTCCACAGTGGTGGCTGCGGCCACTTTGCAGTCCAGGCCTGCAGCATCCTCTTCTACGACGGCTACTCAGGTTCTGGGAAAGGAGGACAAGCTCCTCGACTCCCTCGGGAGGAAAATCTTCGCCAACTCGGCCTTGCAACTCAGGCAGGCCAACGCTGAATTGATATTGGTGGGAGCTAACATGTGGATGTAGAAAGGTCTGTCGGAGTTTGAGGAGCACATCCCGGTCGAGAAGTTGGAAGACTTCAAAGGAGGCCTTTCCGATGCCAGGGTCTTGGCCCAGGATCTCCTGGAAGCCATTCGATGGTAAGGAGCTTTTTCATTCTTCTACTGATGTAGAGCTCACCAAAACCAAGGATAGCACTCAGACGGCTAAATCATTGTCTGTTCTGGTTAAAGCTCCTTTCAAATCCCAGAGACCGTTGTCGCAAAGTCGACCTTCCTCTGGTTTTAGGGGCTTCCTCGACCGCAAACCTCACAGAGTGGATACTCCTGCGGGGAATAACTGCCGTAGACAACAGCGCACAAGGTTTTTCTCCCGCTCCTCAGCCTCCTCATCAGGTTCAGGTGGCACCGCCACTGATGAGCCTGCCAAATTAGGGTTTTCCGCGCTCGCACGAGACCCCGGTGGGAGGACGCATTGCGTCTCATTGGGAGGCGTGGCAGACCATCACAGAAGACAGATGGGTCTTGTCAGTCGCTCGACCGGGCTTCCGCTTACCTTTACCCCCTACCCCACCCCTCAACCCTCCTTTTCAGCTGTCGGGCTCACCCTCCCTCAAGGCCGAGGTTCAGAAACTTCTGGACCTCAGAGCTGTGGAATCCGTTCCCCTTGGGGAGCGAGGGGAGGGCTTCTACTCCCGGCTGTTTACGGTGCCCAAACCTAACCAGGCTGGCCCGCGCACCATCCTAGACCTTTCCCATTTCAATCTTTTCCTACCCCAAGAGAAATTCAAGATGATCACGCCCAGCCAGATACGCTCCTCTTTGCAGATGGGCGATTGGCTCAGCGTTGTGGATCTTCAGGATGCGTACATGCATATCCTGATTTGGAATCCACACAGGAGATAACTCCGCTTCTCTTTGGGAGAGGAGCACTTCCAGTTTCGGGTGCTTCCTTTTGCCCTCAGCTCGGCGCCGCCTCTCTTCAGGAAGATGATGTCGGTGATTGCGGCCTATCTTGGTCTCCAGGGTATCCATGTGTATCCTTATTTGGACGACTGGCTCTTATGCAGCCCTTGTCCATTGGCAGCAGCGGGCAAGCTCCAGTCTCTCCTTCAGCTCCTGTTCCATCTTGGGCTATCGGTGAACTGGCGGAAATCCTCCATGACGGTCTCACAGGACCTGATCTTCCTGGGTTTTCGTTAGAACACGATCGACTGCAGAGTGTATCTGGCCGGGGACAGAATGGCGGATCTGTTGGCCACGTGACAGATGTTTGTGCAGTCGGAGAGCATGTCGTCCTGGTGGTTCCAGAGGCTTCTGGGCCTCATGGCCTCGTGTGTACTGGCTCTTCCTCTTGCTCGTCTCAAAATGAGATGGATCCAGATGGCTCTTCGGAATTCATGGCGTCAGGCAGTGGATCCGGATTCCATGCAGATAATGATTCCGGATTCCATGACAGTGGACCTGGATTGGTGGTCATCTCTCAGCAATCTGTATGGAGTTGCGGGGTTTCAGGACCCGGTCCCCACGGTGACAGTCACGACTGACTCCTCCCACCTTGGGTGGGGTGCGACGTTAGATCTTCTTCAGGTCTTGGACCTCTGGTCGCCTCAGGACAAGCTCCTGCACATAAATCATTTGGAGCTTCTGACGATCTTCCTAGCGCTCAGGGCGTTCAGACCGCTCATTGCCAACAAGCTGGTCCGCATAAGAACAGACAATGTGGTATCAATGTATTTCATAAACAAGCAAGGGGGAACGAAGTCTCCCCCCCTCGTGGACCTGTCCATCCAGATTTGGGAGTGGGCCGTGCTTCATGGTGTCTGGCTGCTTGCAGTGCACATCCCGGGCCAGCTGAATGTCACAGTGGATGTCCTCAGCCGGCGGACAGTGGTCAGCTACGAGTGGGAGTTGAAGGCGGCGGTCCTCTCCTGGATTTTCTCGTGTTGGGGCACACTGGAGGTGGACCTCTTCGCCACGGTGGTGAACAAGAAACTTCCTCAGTATGCCTCCAGAGGGGGGCTGGGTGCCTCCTCTCTGGGGGATGCTCTTGAGATTCTATGGCACAACATGAGAGCTTACGCCTTCCCGCCTCTAGTTCGCTGTGCAATTTGGAAGTTGAAGAACTCTGTGAACTGTTCCCTTCTACTGATAGCCCTGTGGTGGCCGGCCAGGTTTTGGTTCTCAGAACTTCAACACCTGTCGGTGTATCCGCCGATCAGGTTACCAGTAACTCCCGATCTTCTTCACCAAGGGGAACAACAAATGTGGCACCCCTCCCCACAATCGCTCAGCTTGGCGGCATGGTGCCTGAGTTCAAGTCTTTAGAGCATCTGAGTTTGTCTGCGGATAACATGCGCATTATCCAGGCAGCCAGAAAAACCCTCGACCAGATCTCAATACAGGAGTAAATGGCTCAGGTTATGTCATTGGTGTTTGGAGAAGAAGTTGGATCTGAGGGTGGCCACGATTGACACGGTGCTGTCCTTCGTGTCCTCCCTAGCAGAGTCAGGGGTTCATGTTCAGTCATGCAGGACTTATCTCACAGCGGTTCCCGCTTATCTTTCTACAGAGCTCTGTTCTTATTCTCTAACTAACCCAGTGGTGAAGAGGCATTTTGCTGGCTTGACACGCCCCTACCCTCCGGTTCGTAATCCGCACCCGCCATGGGACCTAAATGTAGTCCTGACGGCGCTGTGCCCTATACCCTTTGAACCAATGGCTACGGTAGACCTCAAGTACTTGTCTTGGAAAGTGTCCTTCCTAGACGTCGTTACTTCAGCAAGGAGAGTGAGTGAGCTCCAGGCATTGTCTGTGGAGCATCCTTTCTTGGTCTTTCACAAGGACAAGTTAGTCCTTCGGACAAACCCGGCTTTCCTACCGAAGGTAGTGACCGAATTCCATCTGAATCAGTCGATCTCCCTTTCGGTCTTTTTTCCGAACCCTGTCTCAGAGGCTGAAAGAGTTCTACACTGTCTTGATGTCCGAAGAACTCTTAAGTTCTACCTGGACAGGGCTTCCGAGCTTAGAAGATCTTCTCAACTTTTTGTGACCTTCGGTAACCCTCAGGGCAAGCCGGTGTCTAAGGCAACTATTTCCAGGTGGATCGCCAACTGCATCACAGAGTCTTTCACCGTCCAAAGGCTGAAACCTCCTAAAGGTATCCATGCACACCTGGTGCGGGGCAAGGCAGCCGCGGTTGCTTTTCAGAAATATGTTCCCTGGGAGTCCATCGCTAGGGCAGCTACTTGGGCCTCCCCATCTGCTTTCTGTAAGCATTACTGTCTCGACATGAGCTCTAGAGCTGACGCTGTGTTTGGTCAGGCTGTGCTGAAGAACCTGTTTCAGTAATGGGTATTTCCATCCACTCGTAGTTCCTGTAAGGAGTGCTTGGGAATCTCCCACAAGTATGGAGGAAAGGGGACAGGACGTAGGAGTATTACCAGGTTACTCAGCGTAGTGACCACCTTACTCCTAATCCATAGTCCCCTTTCCTCCATACGCCTGCCCGCCGTCCCCTCTAATAAGGTTCCTCTGTTATTGCTAATGGGTCTTTGACCCGGCGATAGAAAAGGACTGATGGGCGATGCGCGGGGCGGAGCCAAGGTGGGCGGGGTTACAGCCGCGTGCCGGGGCCCGCGCAGGAAAGAAAGGAGGGACACATTTTTGAAAAAAAAATTGGATGCTTTTTACAAAGTGCTCCGGTCCCGTCCCACAAGCATGGAGGAAAGGGGACTATGGACTAGGAGTAAGGTGTTTACTACGGTGAGTAACCTGCTAATTACTGTCTATGAATGAATGGGATACCAATGTTTCCCCCTTCAAAAGCAAAACAGTCACTATTTAGGTGGTGCAAAGGAAACACTGAACTATAAATGGTAGACAGTGGCAAATATCTACATGCAACTATCAAACAACATTCTAACCCTTCCGGGGAGCTAAACAATGTGCATTTAACGGTTCTTGCCTGTTCGGCATAATTGAAAATATTTGATCACAAGAGCTGGGATTTTGCCATGATCCCCTTGATTAAATTATTTAATGGGAAAGTAGTCCCCTGTCTAATTTATGGAGCAAAATTGATTCTCCATTTTCTTCTCGGTTGCAAAAAAGGCTTGATGTACTTCCAAATTACTTGAGGAAATTTCAAAACAGAAAATGGAGAATCAATTTTGTAAGTTGATGCTCAGTTATTTCCTACTCAAGAAGTTGTGGCTGCCCGGGAGATTATCCCTCGTAACTTGCGCACGTACAGATTCTGTTTTGACCACAACTCGATTGAAACATTACAACATTGTTTCATATAATACCCTAAATTTCACAGTACCTATCTATAAAAAATGTACATAGAACACACTCACCCAAGGGATTCAGGGTGGTAACAAAACAACAAAACAACAAATAACAAAAACCTTCTGGAGCCGGCCAACTTAGATCAAACAGCAGAACAGACAGGTAAACAAACCTATTCCTTGATCAAATAAAACTGTCTTAAGATATTTCTTGAATTCGGCAGTTGTAGCACAACCTCTACGATCTGGAGGGAGTGTGTTCCAGAGCATAGGAGCCCATGCATTTAAGCTTGCACCACCAATATTTTTAAGAGTAACTTGAGGTTGACATTTTCGTGGGAACGTAAAGTTTGCCTAAAGGAGGTTTTCTTAACACAAACTGAAAGGTATGCTGGGGCTTTACCTTTGAGGCACTTAAATACCAAAACACAGCCCTTAGACTGGATTCTCTGGGCAACTAGAAGCCAATGCAATTTTCTGTCCACATACAGCCCGCACTGCTCCATTTTGTGTCACCTGCAGATTCCTTATGTTGGTTTGGGAGTAACATAAAGCAGGCTGTAAATATGGGATGTGTTCACTTTTCTCGAATTCTACACAATAATGCTTCTATTTACTTGTTAAATATTCGGAAGAGGATTGCACACGGCAGCTACATGTCTCACAGTATTACTGCACTAAAGTAGTTATTTGCCATTTTAGACCCACCGTTCCTGTAGATGTTTTATTCATTTATTGTTGCTAGGGTGTTTTTTTTTTACTACTTTTTAACTGTTCTGTATTTTTATTTTTATGTATGTATTTTACAAGACCTTTTTTGGGAAAGGTTCTAATTTGTTAAACCAAAACACAATAAAATAAAAATCAAACTTTACAAGTAACTTAATGAAAGTGGTTGGTTTGAATATTTAGACCTTACTTCTGGAAAATTAAGGGGATGTCTGGAAGAGTTAATAAGAGAATTTATTGAGCCAAAACACCATACTGATATATTAAGAAAGAGAAGGTCTTTTGAAAATATCAATAAAATCTTTGTAAACGAAATAAAAATAGTATACACGTAGCTTCCTTTGGTTTGCCACATAGTTTAACTATGTTTACACTGGAGGAATAAAGGGTCAAGGAACATTCTAGAGAAATTTGTTAGGAAAATAAATGCATCAGAAAAAGCTGATTTTTAGTAGAACATTGCTGAGATGAAGAGCTACATGATTTGTATGAGATGGGAAGGCTCGCAAAAACAATAGAACATATTTACTTGAACAAAGGTAGTTAATGTAGGCGGAAGAAGTGATAGGGATAATGCAGCCATACAGCCACATAGTGAGCACCACCTATGTGTCAGTAATGCACTGGCCAGGTTCTTCATAATTTCAACATTCAAACATTGAAAGCCACCATGTTCACCCCCAAAAATGTATACCTGTAACTTTCATTGTGCCTTCCTCTTTCTAGTTTCCCTGAATCTGATCACTCTTAGTTCCACTGATGTCCACCTCGCCCCCTTCACATGCTGCCTCTGCACAATGTCTAAGCCCCTACTTGGAGTCCTGTGCAGTTCCCCCACCCCCACAAAATGGCTGTCAATTTAATGGCAATGTAACCACGAATTACCCACTGGTCAAAATATATTTCTACATAGTGCACCTGAACCACTTTGAAACCGTTTTTTGATGATCTGAGCTTTTGATGGTGCACAAAGTCCTGTAGCCACTCTAAGAGAATGGAACATTGGAACGTTGGCTGATAACTTTGAACTTAGCCTTTGCTCTCCATTATCCAATGCATTCCCCTCCTTTTTATGTGTGTTTCTTTGACTCAATTGTTTAATTTTGTTATACTCCATTTATTGACCCTGCTTAGAGATCATAATGTGTTTTCTTTCAATAGATGTCCTAAGCCTCAACCTATTTTCATTCCCTTAACAGAAAAGGCTAATTGGCAGGTAATAAAGTGGATGCCACAGCCTCTCTGGCTGTCTGGTTTTCTTGTTGAGCTGCTGTTACAATAGTGTTTGTTGGTGAGGCAGCAGCGCTAGGTTTTCTTCTGTGTAGCAGACTCATGTTGAGCCCTTAATACCATTGCCTACTACATTACTGTCACGCCCCTGCGAAGACCATGGTCACTGTGGCATAGATGGTCTATTAGACGGATTGCGGCCATCTTTACTACCAAGATGGCCGCCGCTACAGAGGGTGTGGGTCTAGACGTACACCATGGCCGCGCGGTGGAAGGACCGCCCCCCGATGCCGGAGCCGGTTCATCTGATCCTGCGGACAACGCGCGGATGCGTTGCTACTCCTCCACAACAACGCTTCGTGAGTTCGATACTAGGATCTATTGCTTACCAGAGTGTGTGTCATTCCTTCTGTGTAACTCTACCCCTTTTTACTCACCTGTTTTCAGACCTGAATCCTTCTCTCAACTTTTGCACAACATCTAAGACTCGAGCGGATTTCCTCAGCCCCATTCGTTTCGAGCTGAACCTCACTGATCGGTTCGCTAGTGAGACTCCCTCCCTGGCGTGCGGTACGTGAAGATAGATATTCAGTCCCTAGTATACCCGGGGATAGATATAGATCAGAATTGACACCTAACCTTGTTTTACCTATCCAGAAGCAGGGAAAAGCAGGGTACGATCTGCAGCATTGAGATATGAGAACAATTCTCTTCCTGGGACGCCCCCGAGGTTACTCCTGTCCGCGTCTCATCGGGAGACCTGCAATCTAGCTTGATAAGTGGTTTCCCCATTTCAATCAGGTACTCCTCATTTCCTCTACCCATATTCTGCCTTCTAATATCCTTGCCTCAACTTACCACTTTCCTCTGTCTTTATTCAGACGGCTCACCTTCAGCGGATATTCTGGGTACCAAGAACCTCGCCAGACAGACAACATCTATCCAGGGGCCATCAACACAGGGTTTTCTTCCCCAGAGGGTTTCCCTGGAGTCCTTCCCCTCCTTAATCCTTGTATTTGAGGCGGAGGAAGGGTCTCAGGGAGGCACTCATTTTCTACCCCTGTTGGAAACCATTTCCGAAGAAGGAAGCGTAGGAGAGATAACGACTGGTGTTTCTCTAAGGTAACCCTTTGGTCATTTCAATTTTCGTAATTAATCTAAACTATTACAGTTAGCAACGCCTAAAAGAAAAAGAAAATACTGGGTCTTCCCAGGTGCTGAACGGTTGCCTTAAAGAACTCGATAGTTCTAGGAGATACCATGGACGCAGCCCAACAGCAGCAATTAGTTTCTGCTGTCCAGTCTTTGACTGCGGAAGTGCAGGCATTAAAGCAGGAAAATGCATTTTTGAGACAACAGGTTGGAAGGGTACCTAGTTGTTCAGAATTACCACCCGGTCCTATTCCAGGGGGTTTATATGATGGGAATCCCCACAAACTTAAAGCCTTTATCGAAGCATGTACTGTCCAGTTTTCATTTAAAACGGCCTTCTTTCAGAATGATCGTGACAAGGTGGGACATATGATAGCTAACTTGACTGGACCGGCATTGGCATGGGCTACACCTCTGGTGGTGACAAACAACGCTCTGCTTGACTCCTATCCCGCCTTTCTGAACAGTCTTAGGTCCATGTTTAGCAGACAAGAGATCACTGTTTCTTCCCAAGAGCAATTATTAGACTTCAAACAGGGATCACAGGATCTACTGTCATATATCACCTCTTTTAAACAGCTTGCTGCTGGAACCTCTTGGGCTGATGATGCTCTGATAACACTATTTCGTAGGGGTTTGAATGAGGAACTTAAAGACGAGGTGTCTAGGGTGTCTCGACCTCCCAACCTAGCGGAAATGATTACATTAGTGATGCAAATGGACTACCGTCTACAGGAAAGGCTCAGAGAGCGACGTCGAAACCGTTCTGTGAGACCATTTACTATGCACCCTTCTAGTCCTATGAAAACCCCAATTGATGAACCTATGCAAATAGGGATCACAAGAGGAAGAGGTAGACTCACCTTGGAAGAACGTAATCGACGGAGGGCTAAGGGCTTGTGTATGTATTGTGGGTCCAAGGACCACCCAGTACAGGATTGCCCCCTCACCCCTACCAAACGACAGGGAAACGCTTCCTCCCAACCGCTTGGGGAACCGCGGCTAGGGAGCCAATAACAGGTTCCTCATCCATGTCAGTAACTTCTCAAGTCACAGACACTCCCGATCCTCCCATGATTGCCATACAGGTTTCATTGGAATGGGGCACTTCCGAGCCAATATTGGTTCCTGCATTGATTGATTGCGGAGCCGCGGGAAATTTTGTAGACACCCATTGGAAGAATGACAAGAATATACCATGCTCCCTTAAAACCATTGCTGTTCCAGTAGAATCTGTTGATGGAAGTCCACTGACTTCCGGTCCTATCCGGGAACAAACAAGACCTATTCAAATGAAGATTGCTTCTCATCAAGAGACTATCGTATTCGATGTCATTCGCACTGCACATTATCCCTTGATATTGGGATTACCGTGGCTCAGAGCCCATAATCCATACATCAATTGGAAGGCCGGCACAATTTTTCTAGGATCGGAACATTGCCTTACTCACTGCCTTTCTGGTGGAGCGTTGGGGTTTTGTTCTACACACTCCGTCCAAGAAAGGAATTGCACTACTTCGGTGTTACATAACATCCAGGAAATACCTCCTGACTACCAAGAATTTCAAGTAGTATTTTCCAATTCTGAGTTCGCCGAATTACCTCCCCATCGTAGAGATGATTGCGCCCTAGAGCTAGATCCGGGTGTTCCAATCCCCTTTGGGCGCATGTATATACTTTCGACACGCGAACGGGAAGTCCTAAAAGAGTATCTCCAGAAGAATTTACATAACGGCCTCATTCAGGAATCCACTTCTCCTGCCGGCGCCTCACTGTTCTTTATCCCCAAGAAGGATTCGACAGAACTCAGACCATGTGTAGACTATCGGGGTTTGAACAAGATCACCACTCCGGATCGCTACCCGATGCCACTAATCCCAGATATTCTAGAGGCAGTAAAGGGTGCCAAGATATTTACCAAGCTAGACCTACGCGGAGCTTACCATCTTATCCGAATCCGCGCAGGGGATGAATGGAAAACCGCCTTTCGTACTCCCTTGGGCCACTATGAATACAAAGTGATGCCATTCGGACTTTCCAATGCACCAGCTGTTTTCCAACGTTTTATGGATCACATATTCTCGGATATCCTTCTACATACCGTTATAGTCTATTTGGACGACATACTGGTCTTCTCAGTTTCCATATCGGACCATATCCGACATGTGAAGGAAGTATTACAGAGACTGGAGGAGAATCATCTTTTTTGCAAACTAGACAAATGTGAATTCCACAAGGACAGAGTGGCTTATCTGGGTTATATACTATCCACCGAAGGAGTTGCCATGGATCCCAGAAAGGTCTCTGCTATAACGGAATGGCCAGTTCCACAGTGTGTTAAAGACCTGCAGAGATTCTTAGGTTTCGCCAACTTTTATAGGCGTTTCATTCCCCACTATTCAGAGAAGATTCTCCCTATGACGGCTCTCCTTAAGAAAAATGCAAAGTTCTTTTGGTCAGACAAGGCTCAAATAGCCTTTGAGAGTCTCAAGGAAGATTTCACCAAGGAACCTATACTCCTGACCCCAGACCAAAACAAGAAGTTCATTGTAGAATCGGATGCCTCGCATCATGCTGTAGGTGCAGTACTACTGCAAGAAAATGAACAAGGAGAGGAGTGCCCTGTGGCCTATCTATCTAAAACACTCTCACCTTCAGAGATCAATTACTCGGTCCTCGAAAAGGAATTATTAGCTATTAAGAGAGCCTTTGAGGAGTGGCGCCATCTGTTACTAGGGGCCAAATTTGCCATCGAAGTACGGACCGATCACAGCAATCTCCGAGCCTTACAATACTCTCAAACCCGAAATAGTCGCCAAGCTCGTTGGGCCCATTTTTTTTCGCCCTATGATATCATCTTCTCCTTCATACCGGGAAGAGTTAACCTCAAGGCAGATGCATTATCCAGAAAGGATTACAACTCTACCACTCCTTTCCGTTCCGAACCCTTGTTTCCCAAAGCCAAATTTTTGCAGGAAATCACCACCTTTCTTCAACTGGTAGCTATGGATACCTCTCGATTTATACAGGCCAATCCACGGTTTGCCGCTCTCTGGAGGCTTAACTCCTCTCAAGGAAGCCTCTATAGAAACAAACAGTTATTCATTCCCTCTGAAGAATTAAGAAGAGTGGTACTTCAACTCTGTCATGATTCTCCGATGGCAGGACATCGCGGTATGACTAATACCAAGGATTTGATTCAACGCCATTTCTGGTGGCCAAAGATGAGCAGAGATATCAGAGACTATGTGTCGGCATGTGCCATGTGTTTACAAACAAAGACCCCTCGGTCGGGCCCAGTGGGTCTTCTATCATTGATGCCGATTCCTGATCGACCTTGGCAGATAATTTCGACAGATTTTATAGTCGAACTCCCTATCTCAGATGGTTGTACGGTAATCATGGTTACAATCGACTACTTTACGAAGATGGCACACTTTATTCCTCTACCTTGCATTCCCACTGCAGCCCAGATGGCGAAAGTTTTCCTTTCACGCATCTTCACGCTCCATGGGCTTCCAGAAACTATCATCTCCGATCGTGGTTCCCAATATACTTCACGTTATTGGCAACAGATATGTAAAAGTCTTAAGATCTCCCGAGCATTGAGTTCTGGCTTCCATCCTCAAACCAACGGCCAGACGGAACGACTAAACCAGACATTGGAGGGCTATTTGCGCTGCTACATCTCAGCTTCACAGGACAACTGGGTTTCTCTATTACCATTGGCGGAGTTTGCCTATAATAATTCCCGTCATTCCGCTCTGGGTTCCAGTCCTTTTTTTTGCTCATATGGATTTCACCCTTCTTGTTTTCCTACTGGCCTTCCTTCTTCGTCACGATTTCCAGATGTGGATAACCTGCTTCAAGCTATCCAGTCAGGTCATTTGGCGGCTAAATCCTCGCTACTTGAAGCTCAGGATAGAGTCAAACGGTTTGCAGACAAACACCGTTCTCCAGCACCCTCCCTGAAGGCGGGTGATTTGGTATGGCTGGCCTCTCGTTTCTTACCACGGCATCTGGTCCCATCCAAACTGTCTCCTAAATATTTCGGACCTTTTCCCATTCTGCGGAAGTTGGGTTCCTCTGCTTTCAAACTCAGGCTTCCTCCTTCTTGGTCCCGGATTCATCCCGTGTTTCATGTGTCCCAACTAAAGAAGGATGTGTGTGATCGATTTTCAAGATTGAAGAATACTCACCCTCCTCCGGTGTCTACCCCGTCGGGTCCTGAATATGAGGTGGCGGATATTTGTGACTCTCGCATCTTTCGAGGTCGCCTTCAGTTTTTGGTTGATTGGCAGGGTTATTCTCCTGCTGACCGTTCCTGGGAACCTGCATCTGCAGTGCATGCACCAGCTCTTATTCGCCGTTTCTTCCGTAACCATCCGGGAAAGCCGGGGGCCCCTGCCCTTCGGAGGGGGCATACTGTCACGCCCCTGCGAAGACCATGGTCACTGTGGCATAGATGGTCTATTAGACGGATTGCGGCCATCTTTACTACCAAGATGGCCGCCGCTACAGAGGGTGTGGGTCTAGACGTACACCATGGCCGCGCGGTGGAAGGACCGCCCCCCGATGCCGGAGCCGGTTCATCTGATCCTGCGGACAACGCGCGGATGCGTTGCTACTCCTCCACAACAACGCTTCGTGAGTTCGATACTAGGATCTATTGCTTACCAGAGTGTGTGTCATTCCTTCTGTGTAACTCTACCCCTTTTTACTCACCTGTTTTCAGACCTGAATCCTTCTCTCAACTTTTGCACAACATCTAAGACTCGAGCGGATTTCCTCAGCCCCATTCGTTTCGAGCTGAACCTCACTGATCGGTTCGCTAGTGAGACTCCCTCCCTGGCGTGCGGTACGTGAAGATAGATATTCAGTCCCTAGTATACCCGGGGATAGATATAGATCAGAATTGACACCTAACCTTGTTTTACCTATCCAGAAGCAGGGAAAAGCAGGGTACGATCTGCAGCATTGAGATATGAGAACAATTCTCTTCCTGGGACGCCCCCGAGGTTACTCCTGTCCGCGTCTCATCGGGAGACCTGCAATCTAGCTTGATAAGTGGTTTCCCCATTTCAATCAGGTACTCCTCATTTCCTCTACCCATATTCTGCCTTCTAATATCCTTGCCTCAACTTACCACTTTCCTCTGTCTTTATTCAGACGGCTCACCTTCAGCGGATATTCTGGGTACCAAGAACCTCGCCAGACAGACAACATCTATCCAGGGGCCATCAACACAGGGTTTTCTTCCCCAGAGGGTTTCCCTGGAGTCCTTCCCCTCCTTAATCCTTGTATTTGAGGCGGAGGAAGGGTCTCAGGGAGGCACTCATTTTCTACCCCTGTTGGAAACCATTTCCGAAGAAGGAAGCGTAGGAGAGATAACGACTGGTGTTTCTCTAAGGTAACCCTTTGGTCATTTCAATTTTCGTAATTAATCTAAACTATTACAATTACGGTCTTCCTTATCTCTTTCCTTAAGTTAAGCAACATTTCTTGATGTGCTTGTTTTTCAGTTGTATTTATTGAGTTGTTAATTGTTTTATAATGCACCATTATAACTGATTAGACTTTCTCACTTCATTCTGAACTTTCCTCATCAATCTGCATCACTTGTAATGACTAGCACACCCTTCCTACAATTGCCTGTTAACAGCGAATTGTGGCCTGCTATGCCCTGCAAAAGGTTACCTGACTTGTACCTGTCTAACTGTTTATTATTTGTTTTATGTCAATATCCTAGCTCCGTATCATACCTTATGGATCATTTCTCCCAATCACTTTGAAGCAGCACTTCCATGAGTTTGCACCTTATGAAACTCCAAATTATAATAAAATATAGAATGCAAATCCATAGTATAAGGACCTATACCTGTTGGACGGATCTGTCTTCAGCCTAGTGATATCCAATTGATGATCAATATTTCTTTACTCCATAGGTCTGTTATCATTCTTGGATCACTAACATATTAAATACTGCACGGTTCGAACAACATTCCTGTGCTAAAAGTAGCCATCTCCTACAAACAATAATATCATTAAGTACATTATGCACAGATAAATTAATTGTCTAGAAGAAATGGTATTAGGGAAAGAGCTCTGTGGATGGCAGAGATAAAGTACACATACATATAATGTATTTTTATTACAAAAAGTGTTCAGAGCTGATACAAAAAGCCTATGGGAACATATAACAGTGGCAATGCAAAAGAGGTACCATTATTACAACGTACTGGTAATTGTTCTCCAGATACCTGGTTATTTAACAAGTACTAAACTCTTAAGATATCTTGGTGTTTTGTAGTTGTTCTTCACTAAGTGGCAACCTCTGATTTAACACCTGCTGGTATACAATCCCAACCGACAATTCTGAGCCAGAAACCCGGTTGTACTAGGAATCAATATGTTTTATTAAAGTAAAATCAATGCAAAGGTAGCCCCCTAACTTTATGCTGGGTATGCCAGTGCAATATGTCATGCATACATAAGGTAGCTTGTCTACAGAAGAAAATCTACCTACCTATAAAGTGCTCACAAAGATCCAATAAATGCAGAGTCATTTGATTATTCAATTTATTATATTTCGGAATATCTAATGCTAATAGGACAATCTTATTTATAAACAACAGAATCTAATACAATTCTCGGATCACTGTTTATCATCCACTGTATTTAAATACTTTGCACAACATATACATAAAGCTGACTTTCTTTTCTCCAATATAATTAACAAGTATTGGTACTGGAAAAAGGTTCCATCAATATCAAAATTACCCAGATTCATTTGCAAATAACTCCCTCCCTCGTCCCATGTAAACATGGTGCTATGTGTCTATATCATATGCATATAAAGGAAAAACGGCTACATAGATTTGCATCAGAATGTATAAGCTATACTATTATTTTATTGACGGACAGCAACTATACCCCCAATTCTCTTGGATGATTTGGGTGTATCTAATTCAGATTCCTCTCACTTCAACCCAATGTCATAAGTAAAATGTTACCGTTCATTTTAAATTGGAAATGGTCCTGCTAAGCCCACTTTCATCCCAACATGTATTTTTAAATATCTATGGTGTCTACAGGTCATACATTATTCATCAATCGTGGAAATGTGGATGCTGTACACCCTTCCACAAATCCAGTGTCACACTACACCTCTGAAAACCTTAGAGTTCAATTTATTTGTCAATTATTTAAAAAACTACTGCACTCTATAGGCTGGGAAAGGCTATCTATTCGACACTATGCACACAGTGCAGAAAAAAGCAAAACAATGCTATTTGTTCTTTTTTAAAAGAAATCACACTCTGCTTTGAATACAATAAGAAGGCAAAATGCATTTGACACCAACATGCTAGAACATTCTGTTCACATTTTATTGGACATAGTTTATCAGCCACTGTGCACTGTTCACAAGAGACATGCTATTTGTTCTACAATAATTCATATTTCACTTGGCTTTAAATATAGTGAGAAAGCAATGTTGCATTTCACACTAAAATGTTACATCATTCTGTTTAGGATCAGTTTCCACTAGTGGCACTCTTCCCACAGTTCCTCCCACTCGGTCTTAGCAGGAAAAGGATTCTAAAGGACCTATATGTAATTGAATTAGTGAAGTGATATACTCACTTTGGATAATTCTTTTAAGTCACAGAAGTCAGCAAAGACCCTCACAGTTTTCATGCAATTCTCCCCAGTCAGCTAGGCCACTCTTGTCTGGTTTATCTGCCTCTAGGAAATCAGATCTCCCTCTGGTACAATCTGCTTCAAGCTTCCCATTGCACAAGACCCATTTGTCTCCAGATATTTCCAAGCTCAGCTCTCATCCATTTGGGGACGGGTTCCCTTTCTGCAGCCTGCACAACCCCAGAGCTCTCCTTTGACTTCTTGTGTGTTTCACTTTATATAATGTCTGGTATTCCCACACTGTCATATTGATATCACACTTTTAAATTGGTCAAATATTTCTATTGATTTGCCTAACAGGCTGACACTCCCAGAGAATCGCACACTTTAATTTCATAGGGTGATCATATTTCTGCGTATGTGACAGGTATAGTTTTACACATTGGACTCCGAATAATACTTTCCCCCATATCTCCCAACAAGAATCCCTACCATCAATGAAATATAGATGTCTAGATGTGCCTCTTTCTCACACATTGAGGGACATGCAACAAGATATGTTTTGATTAAGTTGTAAAATTATATGATTTTATTAATTATTAATTTCAAAATATCGTGTTTAGTCCCCAATTGTGTGATAGACTTTCAGAATATCCGAATATTTTCCCTTTTTTGTTCTAAGTCTTTTCGTTGCAGTGTTAAACCAAACATTGTATTTTGCATTTCTATTCTAGTTCGAAGTGACCATTTTAATATTTGCTGATCTTTATACATGGAAATATAACCTTGTGTTAGGTTAATGAATTATGATCAGTTCTCAGAAGCCCCTCTGTGAAACTAATGATCAAATGGGAGCGTCTGACGGTCCCCTTCGTGTGAGTTTCCATGAGTACCGCACAGGGCTGGATTTATGATTTTTTTCGGCTGAGCTTAATGCAGTCCATTGACTGCTGGATCATAGGCTCTGGTTTCCAAATGGCCAATCTAACGACCAGGCGACCATGGTCCTTCCCCATCAAGAATATTTTTTGCTATTGATTGAACAGAATTTCGATTATCAGACTACTGAAAAAAAAAGCCACAATAAGCATTGAAAAGCAAAAATAACTGCTATTTCATCATCACAGATTTTATCAGTATGGGGATAGTTCAGGGGCAACTCATTTGTCTTGAAAGCAAGACAACGCAGCGCAACACAGGTTCAAATCCTTATCCTGCACTTAGAAACCACTCGCTGGTATTAAATGTGTTTAAAAGAACAATTATAACTTCTAACAGTCTAACATGTAATTATGGACAATCAGTACATTTGACATATGATTATCTTTATAGTTGCATCATTTTTATATTTAATATTATTTTACATGCTCTGTATGATACACACTGCCAAATCAAAGCAGATCCTTGTTTAATGTTATGCTTCATTTGATATATCATGGCAACATTTCCAAGTAAATGTACAAAGTATTAATTAGTAAAGGGCGTTTCCGCATTTGTTGTTAACTTAAAGTTTGTCCGAACCAAGTCCTTTATAACTTCTCGCATTCTGGCCCACATAATTTGTATTTGTATTTGCATTTATTTGAAGAACAGGTATACTCATTTCAAACAGAACTGACTTCCAAAAACACATTTACAGATCACAAAGGCATTCCCAGGAAGGGTGCCTGTTCAATAGCACAAAGATGAGAACAAGTGGTGTGCAAATTTATGAAGGTGTAAAAAGGTGGGGCATATACCAAGGACAAAATAAAACAAACAGAAAAAAATATATAGATGAAAACAGGTGACTTACAAAGGTAACATTAAGATAAGGGTGCAAGTGCTTCGATTTAACAGCCAATCAATCATTAGTGCATTATGGTTTACAATAAAGCCTTTTGCAAAAATGACAATTATCAATAAAAGAAATCATACAATAACAATTGACCTTAATTAACACATTTTAAAAACAATACACACCCAATTTAATCAATTTTTAAACCCAGTTTACAAAAGCTAAAATGGTTATACTTAAAGAAATGTCCTGGGCATTATTTATTGTAATTGTAATTGTTTATTTATACAAAGCTTGTACACAAGTGGAGTGCTTCAAAGCTCTTCGTGGCGGGAAGGGACCAGGGGATACAGTAGTTATTCTTAGGCCTTGAAGTTTCCGAATGGTCTAACAAAACGAGTGTACTAGGCCTAACGGCATTTCTCCTAGAACAAGTGCACTATTTAAAATATGGTACCAAGATAGATCCGTCAGAAGCATAGCATCAGAGTGAATACATTTTTTAAAGGAATCTGCAATGGGTGTAGAATAGCACATTCAATTAATAAAGGTACTAATGTCTCTATTGCTGAATGACCGTATCGACATAATCTTCTAGACCTAACTATTCCCAATCTACGACCCGCAACCTCAAATGTTGGAAGCAGATTGAACTTAAGCCTCATGAAATTGAATCTAAAAGCACGTGAAGGATGTTTTAAATAAATATTGTGGCACCACATTAAAAGCTTTAATATCAATACCTAAAATGATAGAATAATCGATAATTCAAGATTTGGATCCTATTACACATCCAATCATGCTCATACACCTTTTGTTTAATTTTGTCAGGGCGGGTTATTAACTCCTCAATAGTGGACTCCCCGCTCGCTAATTTTGCATTACAACCCGTAACCCATGCATCCAATAGATTACAATTTCTAAGTTCTAGCTGATAATGTCATTTTTGAAGTAGCAACCCATAAGCAGGAGTTAAGAGTTTGCCATATAACAACAATAGTTTCCAATTGACCCAAGCTTTGATGGACACCAAACCTAACTTGTGTCAAATGATGCCAATAGTAAACTCCCTGTGGTAGTGCAAGCGTCCTTCTACAAATGGAGGCTTCAATTTTATCCCAGTCTATCACGCCCATAGCATTTTCAGCACGATAAGCTAAAACAGGGAGTAGTTTTAGTTGATAAAAATGCAAAAGCTGGGCAAATGGCTGTCCAGAAATCGCATTTCAGAGGTAGCCATCTTGGCATGTGATTTAATCGATGCAGTCACTGCTTGCTTATTTACTTTATCTTGAAAGACCATATGTAGGTACTTGTATGCTCGAACTACCTTTATACTCAATTGATCCAGATGATGCTTGAAGGTGCAGCTCTTCCTCTTCAGTTGATGTTTAGGTTTCAAAATCATAATTTTGGTTTTCTACACATTCACTTTTAGATCATTAATATGTAGGTAATTAATAATAGCATCTAGGCAGCGTTGGAGACCCAGTGGTGTCTTATCACAAATGATCAGGCCATCCGCATACGCCATATAATGTAAGTACATTAGATCTAGACGTGGTGGATTTGTGTTAACATCAGCAAGGCAAGCACCAATATCATGAATATAAAAATTAAAAAGGCAGGGCACCAGGACACATGCTTGGGGCAAAGCGCACAATGCGTCCTAAGCCATCTGGAGGAATTGGCCTGTTGATCTAACCTGATTTTAATCCTAGTATCAGGATGCATGGCAATACAAATATTTAAACGTGTAGGTGATCAGTCCCTCTGGTGTAATTTACAGAATAGCTTGAAACGATTTACGCAGTGCGAGAAAGACTAATAAAAGAGGTCTACCTGAAAGTTTCACTTGCTCGGCAAGCAGTGGCAAACAAAAACTATTCTGAGCTGTTCCTACACCCTTTTTAAAGCTGGCCTGGTAGATATCCAACACTCCTGCCCAGCTTGCTCAATCCTGCAACGCCTTTAATATTATAGCAGAAAAGATATGGCTGCCGGCATCCAGCGATGAGTTAGGGCAATAATATTTTGGATCCAATTGGTCTCCTCTTTAATATGTCAATATCATGATGCCACCATACCGCGATAAAGGCATAGACTGCCTCGTAATGATATTTCTGAACAGTCTCTGCAGTATCCATGCCCATAGCAGTGGATCTGTTTCAAAAGTAGCATTTGAAAGACTGTCAGGCCCAGGCTGCCTTGAGTGTCTGCATTTCCTAATAATGACCACAACCTCCTCATAGTGGATCTCCAGGTGCCATGGTCCACACGTGTGAAATGGCAGCACTGGGGTTTGATTCTGGCTTACCGTCATACAATTTAGAAAAATGGTCAGACCATACGAGTTCAGCAATTCACTGAGCTTGTAATGAAACTTCAGTGCCTGGATATTTTATATGGGACCAGAACACGCCCTAGTCCCAGTTTGCTAAGGCTCTAAGCATAGTTTTGGAGCCCCAATGAGGCATCAGGATCATGAGAGCTTCATCCAATTCTTCGCTTCAAAGAGGATAACTATTTAAATAGACAAAAGGACATTATTAAGCATCACTAGAGGCAGTGATGGCACCAGGTAGGTGGTATGGTGGAGAGGGCAGGGGCATCTCTCTCTTTAGCAAGTAAGTCAAGTTTATATATTCTTTTTTATTTTAAATTTTTATTTTTGTCGGCAGAGGTTCACAAGGCACATACGTCAAGGCAACAAACAATTAAATCAAGCATAGCATAAAACATCGTAATGGTTACAGAATACAGTTCCAACAGTGGATATAGAGCATCCAGAAGTACACAGCAAAAATCACGGTGCATGGATAGAGACCGGAGATAATCCAGAACCGGGCGTGTTCTCACTTTGATTGTTGAGATATGTATTAAATTCGCTCCAGATGTTCCTGGGGCGAGACTGGGCGGGCAGCATCGTCAGGTATTTCTCCTCACAGTTCTGCGACCATGTGAGCATACCCAGCCATTTCTGAGAGGCCGGTGGGGAGGAGCGCTTCCAGTTCTGAAGTATACATTTTTTGGCGATCATGCAGCTTATATTAAAAAACTTTTCCAAGCGCTTAGTTTCGTCAGACCCCCAGACCCCAAACAGAACAGCCAAAGGATCAGGATCAATTACAGTTTCAGTTACCGCACTTAGTGTATGGAGGACACTGTCCCAAAAACCAGACAATTTGTTACAGGTCCAGAACATATGCAAGTGGTCAGCATCGACCGCCCTACAGCGTGGGCAGAGGTGCACCTCAGAGCGAGCAAACCCTGATGTCCTGCATGGTGTATAGTAAAGCCTATTGAGGAGCTTGTATTGCATGGCACGAAAAAGGAAATTGAGAGACACTTTTTGTGTGTGGCAGCACATATCCTCCCAATCAGAAATTTCTAGACCCAGTTCAGCCGACCATCCGTCGCGTGCCCCAAGAGTAGGAATGGGGATGATATCTAGTAGGATCTGATACAGTGACGAGATGACGCCACGTGCATCGCCCGAGTTGGCGATGTAGGCTATCGCCGGGTTGTCTGGGGGCTCATCCGGAAAGGAGGGCCACATGGTGCGGAACGCGGCACGAAGCCTGTAGTATTGGAGAGTCTCTAGGGGGGATCTGGTGTGCCCCGGTCTCCAGGTTTGGGGGCCTATAATTTGCCCTCGAAATAGAAGTCAGACAGGGCCCGATACCCCAATGCACCCCAGTGTCGGGCCAAAACGGTATCGAGTGTGGGTTCCAGGCCCAGGAAGGCCCATACGGGAAGCCATTTGTAATATGGGGAGGGCCCACTTGTCGAGTGTAGCAGACGTGACCAGGCATACAGAGTCGCAGCAATGGGGTAAACGGGGGAATCAGATGTGTAGCGTTGATGTAATATCAGGGACATTAAGTTGATACTAGCGGAGGCAAGCCGTTCCAGTTTGACATGTGGGCGCACTGGGGAACCCGGGTACCAATGAGTAGCATGCTGGGCCTGGGCCGCGATCCAATATAGTTCTAGGTCCGGAGCAGCAATACCACCCCGTTTGTATGAAAGTGCCATGTCGGTCCACTTCTTGCGCACCGCACCGGAGTGCCAGAGAAATTGCGCGCAGAGCGAATGCAATTTAGTGAAGTAAGCCCTCCCGGGCCATGTAGGAATGTTGCAAAAGGTGTATAAGAGCTTGGGGAGCAAGATCATTTTAATAAGGGATAGACGACTAGCGACGGACAACGGGAGAGTGCGCCATCGTGAAATTTTGGTCTCAACTGTTCGTGCCACAGCTGAGTAGTTATGGGCAAGCAGGGTGGGCTTAGTGAGGGACATCTGCACCCCAAGGTATCTCACACCCTCAGGGGCCCAGTGCAGGGGATACTCGGTGGTGGGCTGCAGGGTAGCTTTAGTGAGCGGGAAAATCTCCGATTTGGAATAGTTAATCGTAAATCCAGAATGGGTGCCGATCCGGGTGATGTCTCTCAGTATGGGATTGAGATGGGTTGTGGGATCTCTGACATATAATAGGACATTGTCAGCATATAGGGATATTATTTCAGGATCGTCAACCAATCGTACTCCTTCACGCGCGTGCCGTGCTCGGATAAAGTCTGCCATCGGTTCTATCACCAGTGCGAAAAGGATCGGAGAGAAGGGGCAGCCCTGTCTGGTGCCTCTGAATAGAGTGAACATCTCGGATGTTAGTGAGTGGACTCGTACCCGCGCAACGGGGGATGTGTACAATAGTTTAATGAACCCTATCATGTTAGGGCCGACGCCCATTGTTTCGAGGACCAGCCCCATATATTTCCAAGAGACCATGTCGAAGGCCTTCTGAGCGTCCAGCGTAACCGCTACGGCCTGGACATCCTGGTCTATACGGGACATGACATTGAATAATCTCCTGATGTTATGGGAGGTGGATCTGCCAGGGACAAAGCCTGCTTGGTCCTCTTGTACCAAGTGTGTCATGATGGGCAGAAAGCGGGTAGCAATGATCTTAGCAAAGATCTTTGTATCTAGGTTCATGAGGGAGAGAGGTCTATATGACCCGCACTCGTCCTCAGGTTTACCTGGTTTGAGCAGTACTGTAATAGCCGCTTCTCGCATGGAAGGGGGAAGGATAGCGGCTCGGAGTGCCTCATTCCATACCTCCAACAGCCGGGGGGCCAGAACAGCCACGTTCTCTCGATAGAAGTCCGCCGTGAGGCCGTCAGGTCCCGGCGCCTTGCCTATGGGCAAGTCTGTGATAGCTGATACTTTCTCGTCTAGCGTGAACGGGGTATCCAGCTGGTCTCGGGTCTGTGGGGAAATTTCCGTGGTGGGGATCTGATCAAGGAGTTCTTGCATGTGTTGTTCAGTGTGCTCTACGGGCTGGGAATGAAGGGACCTATAGAACTTGGTAAATATATCAAGTATTCGATGGTCCGCCCATTGAGTGTCACCGTTCTGATCTTTTATGGAAGTGATCTGCATGCGGCCCAGTTCCCCCCTCACAAGTGTCGCAAGTGTCTTGCCAGGTCTGTCCCCCTCTCCATATTTCCTAGCGGCCTGCGGGCGGCTGAAATAATGAACTTCGCTGGTCACTAAAGTGTTAAACACCTGAAGCTTGTCAGAGATTTGGGCCAGAGTGGTGGGGTCAGACCCGGAGGAGCAACATTGCTTCAACCTTTTCAGTTTGGCCTCAGATCACCCAAGGGCGGCTCTAATAGCCTTCAACACCCCCGCCTCTCGGGGAAATAGACATGCCCCTTATGTAAGCCTTAAAAGTCTCCCATCTGACCGCGGCGGTCGTGTCTTGGAGAGAGTTAAGCTCAAAGAAGGACTCAATGTCCGCTAGAATCTCAGATTTAAACACAATGGCCCTCATTACGACCCTGGCGGAAAGTACCTGACCTGACCGCCATAGCGTAAATAGCGTTTCCGCCATTGCACGACGGAGTAAAGTGCGGCTAATTCCGACCCATCGGGCACGAGCACAACGCCATGGCGGAAGTGCAAAGTCCGCGATGGCGGAAATGTCCCCAAAACGCCCCTCACCGCCGTCGTACGGCGCCCTAGGTGCAATTCCGCCACCCATCATAGCGGTCACCGTAATGAGTGGCAATCGGAAAATACGGTGACCGTAAATATACGGAAACGGAAGTAAAAACATGGTCCCGGAACGGGAAACAGCACACCGTACACCTATAAAATCAGAATTCCCACACAACCATTAAAAATACTACCCTGAGACACATCCCAACCCGTCATCCACCCTAGCGAAAACAATAAAAATGGGAAAAGTAGCGAAAAAAGCGTGCGACCGCAAGCGGCAGGTCCACTTCTCCCGTGAGGAACTCACCGTGCTCACAGAGACCCTCCAGGAGAATGCTGCCGTCGTCTTCTCGACGCAAATGACCAGGACGGCACTTGCGAACAAGAAGGCCATATGGGCCCTGGTGGCACAGCGGGTAAGTGCGGTGGGGACCGCACCCCGCAACCCACAGCAATGCAGAAAGCGATGGGACGACTTGCGGATACGCGTACGAAGCATACTATCCGCCAACCGTAACATTGCCACAGCTACCGGGGGAGGATCGGAATCACCCATCAAGTTGACCCCCTGGGAAGAAATCTGTGCCTCCACCATTGGAATGGAGAGTATAGAGGGAGTCGGAGGGATGGAGAAAGGAGTGCAGACATCCGAAGAATCAGGTAGGTGGCCCAAATAAAACAATGCTAAATCCACAATGTCCAATCATGTGAAGTACCATGTGTCCACATAGTGCAACAGAAACACATGGCCAGGAGAACGTCCACATACATTGGCCTGATAGCGCACTTTAAAACTCACATTAAATACATAAATAATTAAAAATCCTAAAAACACCCTCTACACGTGCAGCAGGCACACCCTAACTGTAGGCTGCAAAACAACTGCATCCTCATTCCACACAAAAATGAAACCACCTCCAAGGCCCTGACCCAAATCACCCTCAGGTACCACCCCAATGCATGTGATACATTGCCATTCCAATTTCCACAGACCCATTAATAACGCTCGCCCTCCTTTACTCCACCACAGGGTCCGATTCAAACGACGAGCTCCAGGACACCCCTACCAGCACACCTGCAAAGAGGGCCAAGACCAACGGCCAAAGACCCTCCACCTCAGCTGCACGGATCAAGACCCGGCAGCAGCACAAATCAAGTGGCAGCACACAGGAGGGGACTCCAACAGGCACCCCAGCAGCCAGCATGCCCACAACAGCACCACCACAGGTCCCCCCAATGGATGCCACAGAAGGCACTGCTTCTGGTGGCAGCAGCACCATAGGTGACACTGCATTAATGGCAGCATGCTCCGACACAGAAAACGGGGATGTCGATGTAGGATCCATCCATGACCTGTCTCAATCCCCCTGTTTGTTTCATCCCATACACCATGAGGATACCACGCAGGGGCACCCACAAGACGACGACTGGCTATCCCCCACAAGCCCTGTGGCAAGGCAACATGAGGTGATCAGCCCCTCTGTGACACCACCGCAAATGGCCATGGCACAGCAGAGGCAACAGTCCCTCGACCAGGTGATCGTGCAACAGCAGCAACTGGCCACGCTCCTCAAGGACCATGCTGATGAATGTGGGGGTACTTAGGCAGCCATAGAAACATCAACTGAGACACTTAGGGCAGAAATGGAGAGAAGTACAGAGACACTAAGGGCACAAATGGAGAGAAGCACCGAGAGCCTGAGAGTACAAATGGAGAGAAGCACCGAGAGCCTGAGGGGGGAACTGCATGCGACGTCCAAAGACGTATGTGCTGAACTTGCCGCTGTGCGCCGTGTGCTCACTGAGCTCTCACAAACCCTTAGGGACATGCATGGACGTGAGCAGGCAGAGACATCATCCGTTGCAAGTTCCGCCCAGGGCAGCCCCCAACGTAGATCTGGGAGGAACCTGCGCTCCACAGGCAGGGGTGCCCCTGATACCCGGAGAGGGGGCTTGCAATAGCGTCTGCCCACTGACAATGAGCATCTTTGGACACTGGTGTTCGGGGGGAGGTAGGAGGGTGGAGGGGGTGTGTTGGGCTCACTTGGGTGGCGGGTCGATGGGGTGTGTAACATAATTTCACATATGCTATAAACATTGCACAATCATCCAATGAGATGTGTGGACATTGATCTTTGTGTACGAGGCCTTTATAGGCGTACAGTCCATATTGTGCATGTTCCAGACACACACATTGCCACAAGTCCCGTGTCCATGTATCAGCCACCAGGCGTGAGTGCTAGAAGCATGAATCTATGAGAATCTGACGAATTTCACGGCCCTCCTGTGCCTCGCGGACTCCTTGAGGTGCTGCCACATCCCCACCCTCATCATGACCATCTTCAGGTGCTTGCAGTTCTGCGTCAGGGGGCATGGGCACATTTCTACGTACGCACATGTTGTGTAGCATGACACATGCCATGACCATCTTTGCAACCTTCTCATGGCGGTACAGGAGTGCCCCGCCAGACCTGCTGAGGCAGCGGAAACGAGTCTTCAGTAGGCCGAATGCCTGTTCTATGACTACACGGGTACGTGAGTGGGCATGGTTGTAGTCCTCCTCATGCTGGTTCTGTGGGTTCCGGAGTGGTGTAAGGAGCCATCTCTTCAGTGGATACCCGGCATCACCTGTATGTGGACAATAAAGGTGTTTGTGGAATGACATTGCTACGTACGCACCCCCCCCTTCCTGCCAGGTCATTGCCGCATCACATACCCCACATCATCATGCATGAAATGAGACTCACCGAGTAGCCAGGATCTGTTCCCTGCGTGTCGCTCCATGTAGCGTGGTATTGTAGAGTTCCTCAAGACCATAGAATCATGGGTTGATCCAGGAAATCGGGCACAACAATGTGTAATGATCCTGTTGGAGTCACACACCATTTGTACATTAAGAGAATGAAATTGTTTTCGGTTGCTGTACTGGGCCTCCATGGCATGTGGGACGACCAATTCCACATGGGTGCAGTCGATGGCACCAATGCAACCCGGTATGCCGCCAAGTGCATGGAATCCCACTTTTGTGTTCGTAATTTCCTGCTCCGAGCGTGGTAGACAGATGTAGCCGTCTGCGTGCTTCAGGAGGGCATCGAGCACTTGCAATAGTGTCCATGAGAACAGTGGCTGTGACATGCCATGCAACTGTCCGACTGTGTGCTGGTAGGTGCCTGTGGCCAGGAAGTGTAGTACAGACACCACCTTCAGTAGGGGTGGGATGGCGGTTGGGCTATCTATCATGCTGACAAGGTCAGCGTGTGTCATGTCCACAATGGCGGTTATGGTGTCCCGGTCCAAACGGTAGAGGGTGTGGATCTGCTCATCAGTGAGGTTGAACGGATGTGCTCGGAGGCGTGGGATTGCGGGCTGCCTGCGTGGTGGTAGTGGCTGTGCTGGTGGGCCTTGCTGGCCCTGCCTTGCCCTCCTCCTCCTCCTGCGTCTCCTCTGTGTGGCCGGTTGTTGTAGTAGTTGGTGTTCGTCTTCTTCTTGAAGTTGGAGTACTTGCAGTGCTATCAGGTCCCCCAGGGCCAACATCGCTAGTCCTGCCGGTAGCATTTTGGAGTGGGTGTGGTTGTGGGAGGGGGTTGGGTGTGCAATTTATGTGTTTTCAGGCTGTATAGCCTCCACCTGTGGTGATTCATTCCACCTGTGCAAGCTGCAATCCCCTTTGGGCGAGCACGTCCCGCACACAACGCTGCAATTCGACGCATGGCATCTTGCTATTACAATCATGTATTTAATCCCGATGGCAGTGAAATATTGGTTCATATGTTCATTCTGCTATGGTCCCATTGTTTCACATACTATCTTTGCAGTCGCGAACAAACTTGTGAAGGGTCAGTGGAATGTAGTACTCGATTGACGGTGGACCCTCATGCAGCACTGTACCGAGGTTCACCGACGGGCGGGGCGTCCCATTTGTGAGTGAAGCCAGTTGCCATTTTCACACACTGCCGCACTACATGGATGAATTTGTGATTTCAAGCGGTCACAGATGCCTTTTCGACGTGATGTTGCAAATGAGGAATTCGAAGGACAGCGCTTTCGGTTTTCAGCTAGCGGCGAGGAGACGCCCACAGGTCTGACTGCAGATATGAAGTTCTATTGTTTAATGTCCTTCGGACAGGGGCCATGGCGAGAATGCAATGATTGATATGAATAGTATGGGATGCGCAATAGCGTAGTGGACGATAAGGCAGGACGTTCCCAAATACATGTCACTTCACAACACTGGAATTCCGGGCTGGAGCACAGTGGATTTTGCAGACTGCATTACGCACAGACTCAATGGAAATTTCACATGTTATGTGAGTAAATAATCAGGCGTTTTCATACCGGGATGAGGGAATGATGTATGGATGCATGGACAGATGATTTAATGGAGAGTTTGCCATGTACAGGGCTTTTTGGAATCTATCCACTTCCCCTGCGCTATGTGATGCCGGGCTGCCATAGTGGGACCATCGTCTATCTGCCCTTGTTGAACCCTCCCTGTCTCGACGCGCCTTCCAACACTTGTGTCTATGCACGTTACTAATCCCATCTAATGGATTCTGTTTTAACAGACGCATGCACACAAACACTCGTTTGTAATAGTGTTTTCACCTCGATTTGTATAGTTATGATTCGCAAGTGAATTTTGGGTGGGAATAATCCTTTTGAGTGGGCTAGCATGCATATGGCTGTGGATTTAGTGTGATCATTGAAGTGAGTAATTCAAATGAAGTTCTGATGCCCATACTATTCTTTTTCATTTCATTTGGGTGACAGGTATCTCCTCCCCTTTTGCCGCTGCCATCTGTATGCCACTCCTGCAGATGGCTTTTACTCCCGACACCTGCTGCTTCGTGTTAATCAGTGGAGCACCATTACGATCTTATTGGACGATCGCCAATGGGCCACATGCCCTTACGCAGTACTAGTGGCTAGGAGCAACATATCGACCTTTCAGCTGGACTAGTGCCTACCTAATGGGACGGCCCTGCGGTTCTAGGCGCTTCCATGTTGCCTTTTTGAACGTGAATGTAGCCCCTGTGTACCATGAAGGAACAGGGCGTCACACAAGAAGAAGCTGGTCATTTATTGCGGATGCAGCCCACAATAATGAAATATATTTTGGAGTGCATGACCTAATAGCTGTATGGGCTTGGTGATTTTGTTGTGCATTAAATTTTGATTATGATATTGACCGTGTAGCGTTATTCTTTGCAAGTAATGTAGCATATTCCTATTTGTGGAGCGATGTATTGTGAGAAGATCTGCATTGGGTTCCGGCTTCTGAGTATAGTTGCGTGGTACTGTACTGGGCGCGTTTGCCTACGAAGCCCAGTGAGGTCAGGGATAGGGACTGCCATTATGACTGTTTTAATGATGTCATGCTCAGGGGCGGGGGATTAGCTTTTGTGTAACAGATGCCGGTCAGCCAGGTGGATTGGTGGAATGATGTGATTATCAGAATATGGCTGGTCACAGGTGCCTGTGTTTGCGTGCGTTTCTTGGAGGGAGACTGAGGTCATGTCCATTGGAATAGCTTCTGTATTCGTGCCATCTGTGCCCTGCAGCTCCCATTGGCCCCTCTTGAGATGAGCCTGGCTGCTCAGTCACTCTGCCAACTTGTGTGGTACATGCTTATGCTGATGGTTGGTTTGTTTACTGGCAGGAGTACAGGGCTGGTGCAGTCTCACTCAGGATACTGCTTTGAATGTTGCCTTACACTGGTGTCAAGCGATGGGGGGCCTGTTTTTGTTTGTCTCCTATTTCAGTTCATGTTGCTGGACTTGAACCTTCACATGCCTGTGCTGCATCAGTACGGCAATGGTGCCATGGCAAATATGGATGGCCACTCACAAGGCACTTGGAGCCCCTAGATTCATTTGTTCGTTGGCATGCATGGGTGACTTGTACATTTCACTGGTTGCATTGTGACTTCATTGCACCTACGAGGAGTTGTGCAATGTGGCCAGGGAGTGGTGTACAGGCACTCAGTAGGGCCTTTTACGGTTGGTTCGCGATGCCGTACTTCTCACCATGGCGGAATAGTACTTTCCGCCATGCTTGATGGCGTTAGGTATATGTCCGCTAGGGTCAGAATTCGCGTACTGTTGCGCCATGGTGGTAATTACGGTTTGGCATGGCGCGCGTGCGCGTACTTGGTGCAGTTAGCGTTGGCGTTCACTACGGTGTCGCTAATGGCATCGTACTTTACGGTGACGGGTCATAATCGCACCGAGCGCTATTCGATGGCGGTATTGCATTTCCGCCATCGTTTTTCGATTTCCGCCAGGGTCGTAATGAGGGCCAATGTCTTTTAGGGCTTCGGACTTAAAGCGCCAGGTGCAGAGTGTTGGGATGGGAATTCCCAGCCCCAAGGACAGCATGATTGGAGAATGATCCGAGAATGTGCGGGGCAAAATGAGTGTATCCTCCACCCTGCCCATGACCTCTCTCGAGACCAAAAACAGATCTATCCTGGACGAACTATCGTGTACAGAAGATTAATAAGTGTAGTCCCGCTGCTGGGGGTGAAGTGTTCTCCAGGCGTCACAAATGTTGAGCGACTGCATGTGGCCATGCAGCCTGCGCGCCGAGCCAGACAGAGCTCTGGGTGTAGTGGCAGTTCTGTCCAGGGCAGTGTCTAGTATAAGGTTCAGGTTCCCCCCCATATGATCTGCACCCCCACGAAGCCCTGCAGTATGGCAGTCACAGTGTCAAAGAATTCCGGAGAATCTACATTGGGACAGTAAGTGTTAACCAGCAAGTACTCTTTATTGACCAGAGTGCAGTGTATTATAACATAACGACCCTCAGGGTCAACATAGCTTTTATGCAGCACAAACTTAATTGATTTGTGTATCATGAGAAGGCCCCTTGATTGTGTGGAGTAAGAAGTAAAGAACCTGGCAGAACTCCATGATGGTGCAACAGCCCTCGGAATGAGGCCATCGGAGTGTGTCTCTTGTAAAAGCAATATCTTGCAATTGTGTCTGTTAGCATATGCAACGATCTTGTGGGCCTTAGTGTGGTTGCTCAGCCCCCGAACATTCCAGGACATTATGACAGTAGGCATTTCAGAGGTAGGTATCTACAGCCAGTACCCATAAATCAGTGAACATTCCAGCTCCCGTGATGGCATAAGCTCCCAGAGTTGGAACAGCAAGTGGGCATGGGGCCCTTCAGCATGCGCGCCGCGAAACCTCGTGTGCCTTTTTGTAAAACAACCTCTTCCCCACCTCCCACCCTCACCTCTAACCATGGAGCAGCAGTGTAAAGATCACCCACCCCTAACAACGCACAGTTGGGCCGTCCCCAACCTGGCCCAATCTGCCCCGAGGCCCAACTGGGGCCAACACACACAAAAAAATTGAGAAAAAACTGTGCAATCGCAATGGGGTGCGCCGTTGCCGTGCACCAGCACGCTTGGAGCCAAATGGCTCAGTTACAAAACGAGCAGTGGTGGCGGACTCGCGGCGCAGGCCCCACCCGCGAAGCGTGTAATCGGGGACCACACACGAGCCCCCGCGGTTCTGAAATAGACCAAAACAGTTTCGACAGTCAAATATCGTACATCCCCGCATCTCAAATGCAGGGAACGGGGTATGTAACTGAGAGATTAAGGATCTGAACAAGAGGACAGAAATTGGGGTAGGACAGCAGAAGAATGTGAGACCAGCTCTGTGGAGTGCGTAGCAAGGATGTGTGCACAGACGCTGCGGCACGCGAGGACTGCAGGGGCAGAGCGTCACAGTAAACAGAGCAGCCTTACCAGTACCACAGTGCAGATTGAGTAAACAAGTTCAACAATTGTCCACAGTCCGTGCCACTCACAGTTGATTAGCGTCCACTCAGCCTACTCCAGAGCCCTGAAGTGGTATTTGCATCTCGATGAATTTCAATGCCTCGTCAGGGACTGTGAAAAAGTACAGTTTGCCATTATGTGTGAGTTTGAGACGAGCCGGGAATAAGATGGCATACGGTACATTGCGTTCCCTGAGCATTTTCTTGATGCCTAGAAAGTGGTGTCTCTCCTGCTGCACCGCCACCGAAAAGTCTGGGAAGATCCTGATGACATGGGACTCCAGTCGCAGCTCCCCTTTCTCCTGCGACAGGCGAAGGATGAGGTCCCTGTCACGAAAATTAAGAATCTTGGCTATAATGGGTCTGGGGATGTCGCCAGGTCTGGGTCGCGGGGCAAGGGCCCGGTGAGCCCGCTCCACCGTGAAATAAGGGGAAAGGTCTGGGTCCCCCAGCAAGCCCTTGATTAGTTGTTCGACTGCATCTTCCATGCGCCCCTTCAGGGCAGTTTCAGGGACCCCAATGATACGAAGGTTGTTTCTGCGGGAGCGGGACTCCAAGTCATCGCATTTTGCTTTAACACTCTTCATGTCGCGCGATAAGGTGGCCACCGTGTCCTGAAGTACGTGTATTGCATCTTCATTAGTGGAGATCCGGTTTTCGGCCTCAGTAATTCTAGATACAGCTTGATCTACCCGGGTCTTGAGCGAGGCGACATTTGCATTGATATCGTCAAGCTTCTCATGAAAGGAGGCAAAGTTCTTAGCCATCAATTCCATCATGGCAGTGAGGTCCGGCGCCGCCACCCCCGGATTAGGGTCGTTGTCAGGTTCTTCCTGCGGAGGCGACGTGTGGCCCACCTCCAGTCGAGGGACCGTCTTAGTGAATTTGTCCATGGCACCGCCTTTAGCAGTTCCTTTGGAGCGACTCGACATGGCCGGAACCAGAAGGCACAACAAAGCTCGGTCGATGCAGCCAGTGAGTCGGGCATTGAAGAGATCCCGTGAGGGCACGACAGCAGTCCCCGCCGGCTTGCGCCAGGCAGCCTAGCCCAGGCCCCCCGTGGTCGCAGATGGGGCGCCGGCACACCTCGGTCGTCAGCAGCCTAGGCCCCTAGCAGAAAGGACCGTCCGGCGGGACCGGGGCAGGGGCGAGCCGGTCCACGAGTGTAGTGTGTGCCCCGAGGCGCCAGGGGCAGAGCAGCCAGCAGCGAGTCCAACGGGAGGCACCTGGTCAGGTCACGATGAGAGCAGGGCCCAGTGTAGGCCCAATGGCGGCGCGGCACGGCGGGACACGGTTCTCCATTTCCGAGAGTCCGATTTCTCCCAGAACTCGACGTGCGGATAGAGCTCGATGGCCACAGTGCAGGGATCGTAGCAGGTACACAGGATCCAAGGCAGAACCGCAGATGTCAACGGATAAGGAACGGCTAGGCACGGAGCTGAACAGCGCCCCCGCAAGTAAGTCAAGTTTAAGCCAGGCTTTGAAGAGGTCCACAGTTCGGCTGACCTTGTTTGTTATGGTCATTGGGTTGCAAGGCATTGGAAATTTGCAAAGAATGGTGTTATTGATTTCATGTTTGCAAAGTTAAGTAAAGTTTTAAAGTGTTATGTTAAAGGTTCTTATACTGCGCACTGTTGCCGCCTGCGTGGACTCTTGGTGCTCTGGCAGATCTTTAAAGCAAGGAGACAGTTGGGAAGGTTCGTGGGACTGAGCGGGAAACAAGAGCAAGCGAGCTGTGATGTGCTGTTGACAGCTTCAGTTCAGTTCAGTGACACCGTTCACAGAGCGTTGGTGTGTTATTCAGTTGGTCGCTGCCATGTGGTGTTGGGCGATACTATGTGTGGTTAATTTCGTTGTTGTGGTGTTTCATTTTCTTTTCATGGTTAGAAAAAAAAGGCACCATCTCTAAGCACAGCAGTGGCGCCATTCAAGCACCCTTTGCTCTGATTGCGCCAGTCTTTGTTCTTGACTTCTCCCTGCAAACATATACTATGCTATGAGTTCAAATCATTGCAAACCAGTGGCTTGTAATATTGCAACAAAACATAAACATCAGTATTGTGCAAAGAAAGGAAATGTGCATGAAGAAGTGGCAAAATGAATGGTGTAAAATAAGGTGTTTTGCTGCAGCACAGTATCCTGGTTTCATGTAGTGGTGTGTAAACAATATCCAGTCTTTTCATCGAAAAGGTTTCCAACAAGACCTTTTCCCTCGAAACCTATCCATAGAAAAAATATGCATCAAATGCATATATGTGTAGGGTAAAAGGTTCATTTTCGTTGCGGTGGGTTTTTAAGGGTAGTAAACGGGGGATTGGGTGGGTAGACCCCCCCCCAAAAAAATACAAAAAAATGCATTTGATGCAAATATTTTCGATGGTTAGTTTTCGATGCAAAAATAGTAGTTGGAAAGTTTTTGATGGAAAGACCATAAACATATTCAGTCGAACCCCAAACAATCCTGTCTTTAGGGGTTGGGGCATTGAGCCCGAATTTGTCAGGCTATGAAAGTGCCCAGCTGGTTTCTGGGCAAAGCAGTCAGGGAAGAAGTAGTGGGCATTTCTGTTTGTGCCATCTGGACTTGGAGAACTCACATATAGCTTGAACTTGAATATAATTTACAAAGCAAACTGTATTTGAGATTTCAATGATCAGGAACTATTAAACGGAATTCTTGTGATTCATTTTTTTAGTGTGGAAAAGGAAAACTTTTTTTTTTTACAGGCATCTATAGAGAATAATTTGATGAAAAGGTAGGCCAGTTGCGGACACAGAACTGTGATTAACACACCCAGAGGCATTTCAATGAAACGTTTGTGGTTTTAGATTTGTGGGTGGGCGGCCATGGTGGAGGTCTGGTTTGCAGCTTTGTGAGGCTTTGGCACGAGCCAGGGGAATTTCACTTACAGAAATGTAAAACTGTGCACTTGAGAGATTTGCAACACACCCAGAGTTTCTTGAAAGAAACGTTCTGTTCAGTTTTGCTGCATGTTTAGGTCGATGACTATGGCACAGGCCGGCATTGTTGTGTGATGCAGCACAGCAGATGGGAGGCTTTGGCATTAGACAGGGATTTCCACTGAAAGTAATTTAACAATGTACACTTGAGAGCTTCCCACCAGAAATGTGGCAACACATTCTGTCAACGCATGTGAAACCTTCCGTGACATTCCAATTCTGGCCCAAGAAATGTTCTAGCATTTATTACAGCCCTGCATTACGAAGGGATTTTCACCCCATTTGCCCCCAGTACCATTTCTTTTTCTGAGCGCTAGATTTAGAAGTAGGCTACAAACTTGTTGTTGGCAACACAGCTTGTGTGAGACTTCTGTGCTGGGTGCTTTATACGTCACCGATACATTACAATCTTCACCTTGTACTGCCACAGTCACCAGTGTCTGCTGGGTGCTCCTTTTAGATGTATGTTGCAATGATATTTGAAACAACAGAGTCTGCGCGAGTCTTCCTAATATAGCAATACATTATGGTGTGATTTGTACCTCATTCCGCCTCTATCAACACAGTTCCCTGAGTGCTATGTTTGGAGATGGATTGTGTGTGTTGCAACACAGCTTGTATGACTGTCCTGCCTTGGGCGCTTAGTAATAAAGCGCTATATTTGTCGGTGTGGACCAGCCCAACCAATGCCTGCAAAAGCACAACATGTCCTTATCAGGAAAACGTTCCAAGAAGGCAAGGAGCTGTTGCTGCACGGTTTACTGCAGAAAAGCTGCTGCGTGTGTTGGGAATGCATGGATTGTTTGTGCTAAGGTGCTGCTAATAGCAGCCACAAATAACACATTGAGCATTCAAACAAAAAGAAAGCATGTGCGGGCTAATGACAGCACATATCAGCCATTGCTTGGCCGTATCAGACACTCCCAGTTGCGAGCTCAGTGACGATATGGGGAATCGTTCCAAAGTGCGTTCCATTGCAGCAGGAACAGGGGAAGTTCTTGAAGACTTGAAAGAACAGTGCTCAAAGACGGATCAAGACCAGGCGAATGTTAAGACTCTTTCCAGGAACACACTGGCTTACTGATTTTTGCATCGTCTACATCTCTCGGTGTCATGGTGTATGATATTCATCATGGTGAGGACTAAAATATTTATGATAAGTGTTACGTGCGCGCCTTGTCACCACGCACGGCGGGATGTGATGCACCAATAAAGACCCAGATGGGCAAAGTCCGTCAGTTCGGGGCTAACGCTAACACTGGTGTGACGTGTCTCATTAGAGCTGCATGCTCGGCTTTGCGCCCTACTTTAATGGCGCACCGGAACTCTCTCCACAACAGGGGGCCCTATGATGAGACACAACCCTGGCGACGACGCCCGGGATGCGCACCATGCACCCAACAACAGATTCAGATAATCTGGAACACATTATGCACATTTTTGCAACACACTGCGTCGTGCAGTGTTTTGATAATCACAGGTACATACAGGTCCAAGCATCAACCTACATGAACCCTGCAAGCTACAGCAAAGCCTGAAAACAAAATACAAAGGGCCTCATCACGAGTTTGGCAGTAACCCTTAAATCCGGCTGTCGCGCTATTACCGCCGGATTTAAGGGTCCGCAAATCAGGGCTTCGGCGGATTTCTCCCCAGCTCTGAGCTGGCGGGAAATCTGCCGCAAATTCGCGCTCATACCGCCGACGGGAAATCCGCCAGCGTTATGAGCGTGAAAATTCCCCATTGAGCCCAATGGAAAATGGGGCATTCCCGAATGGGCTTAGTGGGGAATGGGGAATTCCATTACCGCCAAACCCGTGATCCGGCGCTATTAGCACTGGGGGGTTTGGCGGTAGGGCAGATAGCGCCGGCGCTAATAGCGCCGACGTTACCGCCCAACTCGTGATGAGGCCCAAAGACTGGAACCTACAGAAAACAACGCCCCAAACTGTTGCCTGCAAGGTGAGAGGAAGTGGCCCCAACATCAGAAAGTCACACCAACACAAAGGGAAACACGGTTACAGGCATGTCACACAGGCCAGGCACTCCATCAAGATTAGCAGCATCACTCGCCTCACCTGCACCAGCACGCCACAATCGGAGCAGTGTTACAGTCGCACTAGGACCATTTAACCCCTACACAGACCCCTCATCTGTAGGACCCAGGTGGATAATCTGGATACAAAAGTTTGAGATGTCCAGGTACTGCAAAGATGTGACGACACCGAGGATGATGAGGTCACACCTGCTCCTATATGTGGGGGGTGATGTACTGCACATTTTAAACTCCCTTGCTGTAAGAGATGGCACAGACATATATTGGTCTGCAAAGGACGCTCTGCCAGCACATTTCATGCCTCAACTAAATCCGGACTATGAGACATTACATTTTTGCATAACAGTCCAGACAGAGGAAGAAACACTCAACAACCACCACGCGATACTCCGGTGATTGGTTCTATGCTGCGAGTTCGAGGATGCAGAAAAGGAAGTCAGGTGCCAAATCATAAACGGCGTGAACTCTGAAAAACTATGATGACTAGTCCTGAGTGAGAAGGGAATCAAACTAACGAAAATACTGGAGTATGGATGCCAGTAGGCACTATCGCACGCCAGAGCCACTTAGATGGGCACCACACTGCAAAAGCTACAACTCGCCCCGCCAACCACAGTGGCATAAATCACTAACCGTCCAGCGGCCAGAGACGAGTACAATGAACCTCACTCAGCCCCACAATGGCAGCCGAGGACACCTGGAATGCGGTGGCGTGGAGGTGTGTGCCACAGGAAAAACTGCACAGCCCAGCCCAGCCCAGAGTACCACGTGTGGTGCATGCGGCCGCTGACATCACTATGCACAAGTGTGTTGATCGTTAGGCTCGCTGTGCCCAGCCCAGGGTACCACGTGTGGTGCATGCGGCTGCTGACATCACTACGCACAAGTGTGTTGATCGTTAGGCTCGCCACAGCGAGCTCAAACTCAACCGCCAAGGCAACATTCCAAGAAAAAGAAACAAGCAGACACACAGCTTGTTGTGGCTGAGGACAACTCATCAACGGACTAATCCAGGAATGACCATGATGGGGTGGTAGCAGCGGTCGAGTCCGGATGCACAAGAAGAAAAGGCAAGATCCACCTTGTTTTGGCCCTGGAACAAGGGAGCACAACACAGAGAAAAAAAAGGAGACGCAGGTGCCTTATACACATATAAGGTCAGGAAACCATAATCACAATTGATACAGCAGCATCAGAAAATATAATGTGAGTCGAGACATTCAAACAGATGCAACCACAGCTAGAGCTGAAACACTTTGACACACTACTATTCGCATATGGCTGCAAAACGCCATTACCTGTCGTGGACCGTTCCGAACAACGCTGAGAAGAGGGGACAAAGAGATCTGATCCAAAGTATATGTCGTGAATGCGGGCATAGAATGCCTACTTAGTTGGGAGTTGGCAGAATAATTGGGACTAATCAAGTCTGTCTGTGATGCCACTGACTCCACGGAAATCAGTGATCTACTCACAGGAAACCCTGGCCTCCTGCAAGGTATAGGGTGCCTGAAAGGTAAACTGATTAAGCTGCACATTGACCCAACAGTGCAAACCAGTGCAATGCGACAGAGGAGGATGTCATTCAACATGCGCGAGCTGGTCGCCAAGGAGCTGCACGAACTGGAGAAGGCAGACATCACAGAACCAGTATCGGGCCCTACACCATGGGTATCCCCCATGTTCATCACGAAGAAGCCCAAGCAACCTGGGAAGGTGCCGATCTGTATCGACATGCGCCTACCCAATGCGGCCATAAGAAGAGAATGGCACATCACTCCAACCCTGGATGAAATCATGACAGACCTCACAGGCTCCCGTTTCTTCTCAAAGCTTGACCTCAATGCTGGATACCACCAGTTGAAAGTACACCGTGATTCAAGATAAATCATTAGCCGTGAGGGACGCCACAGGTGGAGAGTGTGATAGGGGAGAGAAAAGGGCCCAGTTGAACCTGGGAAGGTCAGTCAGAGAGGAAAGAGGGCAACCAGTCAAACGCCAGGCCCATGATTCTGAGGTTGTCACAGAGTCGATTTGTCAGGGTGGCATGATTGACCGTGTCAAAGGCAGAGGAAAGATTCAGAAGGATAAGAACGGGAGGAGAGTTGGAATCGAGATTTGAGAGCATTTCTTCACAGGTGTTCAGTAGAGCAGTTCCGTGCCTATGGCTGCTCCAAAGCCAGACTGGTAGTCATGGAGGCAACCAACAGATTCAGTATGTTGACTCAGTTTGGAGATGACCAGCTTCTCAATGAATTTTCCCAGGAACTGGCTAGTGGAGATAGGGTGGTAGTGGAACATTGCTGCGTCCTGTATAAATGACAGAAGAATCAAATTAGATGGCCGCCCTACACACTACGAGAGTAAGGTCAGTTGGTTACACTTGTTGTAGAGATATAATAGAGAATCTCTTGAGAAATTCAGATTAAAGTTTTAAGTTACTCCCTTTTTGTCTCTTTCTTATAGTTCTCCTGTCTAAAAGAAGCTGAGGTTCACCAGATCAACTCTCAAAAGTTTGCAAGCAACCAATCGTCCTGATGAAGGCCCATTAAAATATTATTTTAGAACATTTGTAATGCACCTATATACAATGTGTTTCGAGGCGCAACAAGACAAGAGGGTGGGGGTACATATTATATGATATGATATTTTATTTGTATCGCGCTTGTACACAAGTGTTTCAGAGCGCGACAAACCAGGTACAGGGAGGACAAACCCAAAAAATGATCATACTAGGCCTTGTGACATCCAGATCATACAAGTGCAGCATGAGGAGTTCAGGGGGGGAGTCCTGGTCAGGGTGGAAGGGCCAGAGAAAAAACAAGTGCCTGGGGAGGCCCGGTGGACAGATACAGGGCAAATCGGAGAGTGCAGGGAAAGGAAGGTCCATGAGCAAGTGCGAGGTGTCGGGCTGGAAAGGCTACAAGGGTGCAGGCCCAGCCAGGCTAGTTTGAGGGGAGGAGCCTAGAAGGGCCAGTGCAGTTTAGGGGACGCAGGGGAGACCAAGTGCAGGGGTAGACTGAAATTAGCGGGGCCTCATGCCCTGTAAGACTCTGAAGAGACCAGACAGCCAGTCAAGAGACAGACAGGGACATTAGCAGGTTGGGGGGAGAGCGAAGGAAGAAAAGAATAGGAAGGTCTTGAGAAGCTTCTGGAACTTAAGGAGATCTGGCTCATGTCTGAGAGGGGCAGGGAGGCCATTCCAGAGGGAGGCACCTGCGAAGGAGAGAGATCTACCCCCCACACTTGCTTGGAAAACAGATTGATCTGCAGAGAGTTAGAGCTAGACAACCGAAGGGCTCTAGCAGGGAGGTATTTAGGGAGAGAGAGAGTTGGATGTAGAGGAGTTCCAGGCTCCATAAAGCCTTGTGGATGATGCAGAGGTCCTTGAACTTGATCCTCACAGCTACCGGGAGCCAGTGGAGAGTTTTTAGGGCTAGAGAGATGCAGTCCCTGGGCTGTGGCCAAGGATAAGACTCGTAGTCCTATTCTGAATTAGTTGAAGGGAGTGAAGGGAGGGGTAAGGCAGCTTGAGGAAGAGGTTGTTGAAGTAGTCCAGCCGGGAGAGGACCAGAGCTATGGAGACATTGAGTTTCTGGGGGAATGTGAGGAAAGGGTGTATGCCTATGTAGAGATGCAGCTGAAAGTGGGCTTTTTAGGCAAGGTATGTGATGTGAGGAAAGAAGGAGAGAGAGGAGTCAAAGATGACACCAAGGTTGTTTGCCTCACAGGAGGGTGAGGCGAGGGGGCCCATGGAGGGTGGTTAGAGTGTGGGAGAGAAAGAGGGAGCAGGGGTCCCAATGTCTTACTGACATGATACTGATCTATGTCTTACTGACATTTAGGCAGAGATCGTTAGCAGTGCACCATGCCTGAATATCAGACTGACAGTCAAGAATGATAGAGGAAGAGGAGGCAGAGGAGGGAAGCTTGAAGGAGAGCTACGTGTCATCTGCATAACACTGGAAGTTAAGAGAGAATGTGGAGATGAAGTGGGCTAGAGCAGCCAGGTAAATGGTGAAAAGCCAAGGCGAGAGGATAGAGATCTGAGGTATTCCGCAGGTGGAGAGTGAGATGGTGGAGAGAAAAGGGCACATTTGAACTTGGGAAGGTCATTCAGAGAGGAAGGAGGTCAACCAGTTCAGAGCCAGGTCCGTCATGCCAAGGGTATCACAGAGCCAATTTATGAGGGGGTCATGATTGACAAAGGCAGAGGAAAGGTCAAGAAGCATGAGAATGGAGGGAGATCTGGAATCTTGATTAGAGAGCAAGACTGGTGAGTGTTCAAGAGAGCAGTTTCCGTGCCTCTGGCAGCTCTGAAGCCAGACTGGTGGTCATGGAGACAGGCAACAGATTCGGTGTGGTGGATATGCTGGGAGATGGGCAACTTCTCCAACAGTTTGCCCAGGAAGGGGGTAATGGAGATAGGGCAGTAGTTTGCCAGACAGGAAGGGTCGGCAGAAGTCTTTTTGAGGAGAAGGTGCACAAGGGAGTGCTTGAGGAGTGACAGGAAGGAATCAGTGGCAAATGAGTGATTGCAGAAATCAGAGAGGGCTGGAGCAAGGGAGACAAAGCTGTCCTTGATAGTTCTGGAGGAACAGGGCAGCACCTGTTTGGATGAGACTTTGAAGAGGGATGGGGAAGCCAGCCACCACCCCCTTCCCTACTAAATACATGACAGGGCAGAAGGCCAGAAAACACTGTAATCACCCATTCTATTTCAGATGAATTCCTAATGGACCCATGATTGACAAGTACATTGAGAGGTATCCCCTCAGCCAGCCATACCAACCAAGGGATATATAGATCTAGCCATGCATGAATGAAGAGCCGCAGGCCATGATCAGAGTCACCTGTATGGACAGCTTGGACTAAAGACCAAGAAGACATGTTCCTGACGTCATTAGAGACACCATGATATAGCAGTGTTAGACATGAAGCCCACGTGCCACCCGCACTTCAAGACAGAAACGCGCAGTCGAATACATGAAGAACCCAAGCGTACAGTTCTATAGTTGGAGGGCAGATACATATACATACTGTCATTGCTTTTATTATTTTTGCCATTAGCTAAATGCAGCAACGCAGAAACCGCAAGGCGCAAGAGATCCTGAGCAAAGCTTGCAGATGCTTACACGCAAATAACCCCATGGAACTGCAGGAGCACCTATGGGACCTGACAGCGCCAAGTGTGACTAACCCAAGGAAATGTAGTACAGCATGGACACTGTAGAAACCATATTATAAGGTTTAGGAAAATTACAGCAGGCCTCAGGCCTCTGAGCAAGAGACGAGCTGAGCCTATTCAGGCTGGACAGAGAGCAAGACATGTGAGACAGGACCCGGAACCAAGGTCAAGAGATACGGATGACATTCCAATCCCCAGATGACAAAGGAACCAGCTGCGGAAAATGTGAATAAATCCTCATAATTCAGAGCTGCACAGTTCAAATCAGTGGTCTCTGAACACGTGACACGGCCGAAGCAGACAATGGACAGTGGTCGGCATTGAGAAAGGAGAACTGGTCACAGGCAGCCAGATACAGACTGCAACAAGTATGCAACAATGTTGTGTCAGTCAGGAGAGCACTCTCATAAGGCAAAGGTGGTACACATAGGTTACAATACAGACACATAATCGTTCTCATCACCTTGAAGAGATACACAGTGAGCTGAGAACCTTTGCGGATCCCAGGCCTGGGGACGGCATCTCTAGCCAATCCCATTTTAGTACCTTATGGGTGGGTAGCAATGGGCAAGAATCAATGGTAAGTCCACAACACTGCAATAAAGTTATAGTTAGTGTCTTGGGGATGGAATAGGCCAGCCACCTGACATTCGAAGGCCAATAGAATAGCATCTATAATGTTCTATATAGGTTATAACATACTGAATATCCAATCACTTGGTCCGATAGGTTTTCTGGAGAGGGCCCAAGTTGTGACAAAGTGCTGACGACATTTGGGAGTAAAACCAGCCTGCGAGCTGAGGAAGAGCGAGATGTACATGAATATTTTCTGTTCCTGTGCTGATCCCTGATGGTTTTGTCTGTAATAAACCACAGTTTGAACTTGCCAATGACTGAGTCCATGTATCCTGGGAGAGGGTGTTGGGCTTTCCAAGTCAGCAGACTTCCAGTGTCCCTCTGGCATACCTGGGGGTACGTCCCCAACAACTTTCATAGAGCAGACTTGTCGAGAAACCTCTTCAGGTGATATGGGAGAAAAAGAGGAGAGTAGGAAGGGAGAGGGGAGGGCTAAGGGAGGCCTGAGAGGGGGTGAGGGAGAAGGGTGAGGAGTAGAGGAGTGTGAGGACAGGGTGTCCTGAGTTTTGGAAATGAAGTGAGAGGCCAGAGAAGTACAGAGTGCCAAAGAAAGCAGAGAAGTGAAGACTGCGGTAGGATTGGCGATTTCCTTGCAGATTTTGAGAAGTTTAGCGGTGTTGTTAGTGGATGCAGAGATGCAGGCTTGTATATAGGCCCTCTTCTTCGAGCAGATGGGTAGGCTGTATTGCCTTTGGAGCCACATCCGCTAAACCGCTCTGCACTTGCGTTTCAGAGTGGCCAGGTCAGAGTCATAACAGGAGTTGAACTTGGAGGCAGGTATCATGCAGATCCTCATGACAGGGGCAAGGATGTCCAGAGTATTAGAGATGGAGAGTTGAAGGTTAGTTAGGGTTGAGTCAGAGTGAGAGTCAGTGGCTGGAGTAGGAGGGGAATTGCAGGTGGCTGCAAAAGCGGCAACGGACACTCACTTCATAGGTCGAATGATGGAGAACAAGGCTGGCACTGTGGACAGGGTGTTTGCTGTGGGACTGATGAGGTCCAGGTGAGAGGACAGGAGAGCATGATCAGAACAGGAGAGAGGAGTAATTAGAGTGTTGGAGATGGGGATGTCTGTACAGATGACCAGCCAATGTGTGCTCGGTTGAGTGTGTCGGACCGGGGGGAAGAATGGAGAGGGAAACAGAGTGACAGAGGTTGCAGAAGAGCCCATAGGCTGCTTCAGGGCGGTTGAGGTGAATCTGGAAGTCACAGAGGAGTAGAAGCTTGATTAGATAGGATCTTGTAGCCCTCAGAGAGGATAGTGTAAAAAAGTGTGACAGAGCTGGCAGTGAACCACGTCTCAGTGAGAGCAAGGATGTCTAGGTCAAGGTCTTCAAGGAGGTGGCAGATGTCAGAGGAGTGTTTGACTGCAAAGCAGGAGTTGAGGGTAGCTAAGTGGAGCAGGTTGCCACTTTTGAAGGTCTCCCAAGGAGGGGTAGAAGAGGGTGGCACACCTGTTGGAGGTGGCAGAGGGGTGGCAGAAGGAGGAGTGGCAGGAGAGGGGAAGAAGTTGATGAAAGAGGGAAGACACCTATCAAGTTGTAGGAGTTTCGGTTGAGAGCCCTGGACCAAGACAGTGCCATTTAGGAAGGCATTAATGATGACCCTAGAGGACAGGAAGGATTCCAAGAGTACCTCCCAATGGGTGCCACCATTAATGAGAGAGGAAGAGAAAGGGGAAAGCACATGGACCATAAGGAGAATCCAAAGGTCCGGCAAAGGAGCGACAAAGAGGATGTCGGTGAAAGTCTGTCTGGAAAAAGCGTTGACATAGGTGTCAGCGATGGGCATGCTTGGACTGGAGACCAGGAGATCCTTCTCAAACCTTTTCCTTCCAGACTTAGTCAGAGGGATAGGATAGGAGATAGAATAGCAATTAGAGATGATCGGGGAGATTGAGAGCACCATTGAGGGAGAGTGTGGAGAGAAGAAAAGGGAGAGAGCGGGAGGAACTGCAGAGCACGACACCACTACAACCAACAGCACTGACACAATCAGTCATGAGTGCAGGCAGGGAGAAAGGCCTAGGTTCAATCATATGGCAGAAAGCACGACAACTAGCAGCAAGATATCAGGACATATGGAAAAGCCAAGATAGAGGTATAGATGGAAAAGCCTAATGTTTAAATACAGCGGCAATGCAAGAGCACACAGATTGTATTTTCCTAGAAAAAAGGGGAAAAGCCCAATGGGAAAAACAATTTTCATTGACTTGGTGACTTTCAGTGATGTATAGATACACAGTGATGTACTAACCCCTGGGCACATACAATGCTGTCTTGCCTTATATGTTTGTTTAATTTACGTCTAAAGATGTCACTTAGATTTATATATGAATGTTTTATGTATTTTGTTGTTATAAGATTTTGATGAAAAACAAAATAAATTCGTATATATATTTACAAATAATGCTCTGGCGCAAATGCTGTTTATCTGTCTAGGACTAAGCTGGGATCGAATGTAACTCGAAATCCTAGTGTTAAAGGGAGGGGCAACCTGTTTCCTTTTTTGTATTGTGGAGTTCAATCAGGCCACCCCACTGGCAAACTTGTGATGAGCCCAAAGGTGTCTTATCTCTTCTCGCCTATGCACTAACCACGTATTTGGCCACAACAAAAGATAGCAATCCACCACAAACTAAGCAGCATGCTAGTGCTGCTGTGTACTGACATGCCGCAAAGCATCAAGGGTGGAAAAGATATATTTGTCATATCATAGCCCAGGGCTACAATGAGCAACGCATGGAAGAGTTGAAGGATTCGAATAAGCAGTAATAAGGCATACAGTAGGCTTTCTGTGGTGAGCCCTTTTAGAATAGTAAAACATATTAACACATTACGGTATGATCGCTCAATACAAAACGTGGTGATGTTAGCAACAAACCATGTACTTCTACAGTGGAGAAGAAAAAGCGGTTAACAAAATGATAACAAGTTCTGACCACTGCTGGCACATTTCCAATCGTATATACTTTGCACACAAGGATGTACTGAAGTTATTGGAATTGAGCACTTCTTTTGCTGGCGATAGCCACTGGATGGGTCCAATGGGAGGAACGTACACTTTTTGTTAAATTGCAATTCAGTATAAAAGCCGACAGTATGTACTAATCTAAGCTGCATGCAGAGCCCCCACTTCCCAAAATCCACTTTTATAAGATATTAAGCTGACAATTAACTTCTTATCACTATGAGGTAATGGGACCTTGGAGGTTTTTGCAGTCTGGGAAGCCACTTTTTTCCACCTCTGGAGCAAGTTCCTTTTAATCCGTTCTCACGTATGCAATTTGTCTGTATTCCTGCCCTGTGCACCGTGGTACTCGGTTACGTGACAAAAACCTTGAAATGCTGACAATCATTAGTAACCATGGGGATACCTTCCACCCTCCTGCCATGCTCAGTATCCCCTACTTTTCCATTAGTCTAGTGTCTTATATAAATCTACTATTAATGTAGTTCTGCACAGTTGCCCATTGCCAGGGCTATAAAGCGAAGGAATGCTTTCATCATCGTGCCAGCAACACTCCATGGCTAAGGCCTCATGCATCGTACCAGCAGCTCTAACAGCGGTTGTCTCATGATAATGTATTAGTGATCAAATATTTCAGATGTCCATGCTTAAAGGGAGCCAGAGGAAACATAAAACAAAGCAATAGATTGGTGACGCTCCCATATCATGGACAATCAGATCAGGGCTTGATTACTAACTACATAACTATGACAGCACACTGGGCCAACTTACTATCTAGTGCCAGGCAACAGGAGGATTTTAAGGAGGATGCAAGTTTTTGCGCATAAGCTACTATGTGTATTGAATATTTTGACATCCAATGTCACAGTAAAACTGACCTATGGGAGAAAGTGCAAGGGATGGTGGCAGAGTGAATAAGTCACTGAGAGCTGTATCTGGGCTTTGTGGCCGTGGATAACAGTTTAATGTCAGTGATGCCTTAAGGCTGCGGAACGTAATGCATGTTCCATATGCAGCCTATGTTTGGTCAAAACATTCTAGCCTGTGACATACACGCTGTGCCTCACAGGATTTGCAACCCTTTCATTTGGTTATCAACTCCTTAAATGCGTTCCAAGTACTGCAGGTTCAACACAAACTGCCACACTACCAGCTAAAATTATCAGTGGCACCTTAGTGGTTTAACACAATATGCATGCTTAATGCCTGTGTACACAATGCAGTTCTACAAGCGACTATGTATACATTTCCTGTTGGCCTTCAAAGAGGTCCTTCTTGATACCAATAAAGTAGCTACTGATGCACAATGTATGTTGTGTGGTATGTCCATTTGAGGTGGCTAACAAACAGACTGTCTGATTGTTAGCCCCGTTGATATAAACTTTTCCTCTTTTGAATATGCGACTATTCATCTTCTCCATCCTGTTCCTCTGAAAGTTCTGGTTCTCTATCGATCTCCTGGTCCTCTAAACTCCTTCCCTGATCGGAACCTTCTCCTTGAGTCACTTCTCCCCATTGTCCTGCTGGAGGACTTTAGCCTTACGTACCCTTTGCACTCCCCAGCCTTAAACTTAACTCTCTCCTATCTGACCACACCCTCTACTCCCTTCACTGCCAGCCTACCAACTCCAGGGGGAACTATCTTGACCGTGCAGGTCTCTCTACTATGCTCTTTGTTGATAAGTGATTATATCCATCAACGTATTTCATTCAAATCATGTGAAATATTGTCAAAAGTAAAAAGGATGCAATTATTAATGGAGAAGAGCTCCTTTTACATGCACCAAACGGTAATGGGTACACATGAAACTGTCAAGAAATAGCCTTACAGTAGAATGCTGAGTATACTTTTATTTTGAGTGAAAAATAAATAGTTTCAGAGAGAGACAAAGAAGGTTGGGGGAAGTCCCCAGGGTCACATGCAGTACATTAATTAAAGTGCCAGTGCTCCTATTGCAATGGATTATGATATTTCCATCAGACACAATCTTGCCAGAAATTCTGGCAATGGGGGGGGGGCTCCCTGGTTAACAAGCAAACAGTCTTACCTTGGTCCATGAGCTCTTTGACAGACTAGCAGGATGAGGATGTCCAGGTCTCATGATAGAAGTGGAGAAGAGGGCCGATCATGTTGGTGGGAGGGCTCATGTGCTCACTGCATGTCCTTTGGTGAATTGTGAGAAGAGGTAAATGGTTTGCCCCGATGCCCTTATTTATGTAAGGTCTGCAAAAGGATGCTTCTCACCATTTGCCTAAAATTAGGATTATCCAAGAGCAATGTTGTTTCTGCACCAACGCACCGCAGACAGGAGACTCGATTGAGCTGTATGTGGCAACCCTATGAACGTTTACAGCCACTATTGTGCCCTTTCTAAATGAAGTTCCCACATCGATGTGTTGCCCTTTTTTAATATATAGCAAATTAGAGAAAAGTTATGGTCAGTATTAGTCTCCATTCCTGATTAGGCTATTGCCTTGGCCAAAGGTATTGAATAGTCAATGGCTGGTTGGAATGCTATATCACCAGAAAATAAAACTGTGGGAAGGATTGGAAGCTATCACCAGAAATATGTGCCTTCAACAACTCAAGGTCCAAGAATGGCAATCCCAAAACTAGATGAGGGTCATATTAGTTGCACCAGGGGGCATCGGTGCACAACCAGCAGAGAGACATATGGTTTATCTTTGAATCACTTCCCTAAAAATACACCCTGCAGAAAATCGAACCATTTTGAAAAGATATGCAAGCAAGTGCCAAGGAACAAATCGCGAACAGCCAATGTGAAGCCCATGGTGGCAAACAAGCATAAATGGACCAGTCCACCAGAAACCTAATGCTTATGGTGACACATGAATCCACAGTGGGCCTCCCCGCCCCATGTGTTGTGTCTCAGTGGTAGCCATGGAAATGTCTCTCATGGCCAACTCAGGGTCTCTGTAAACATTGATCTCAAAATAAGTGGTAGATAATAAATCCAGGAACAAGGTCCCACAGTGAAGCACCCTACCTATTCAGTACACACCCTCATCATAATTGGGTGGTTTCCTGCAGGAATCTTTCCTGCAGGAATGTCTATTAAAGTGCATTTTCATAGTGGGCTCGAGGCAAAAGGAAGACCTGACCGCTATACATAGGAGCAATCAAGGACAGAGATATGGAATAAACTGACAATGGCACAGTGGTGTACTGGTGGAAGACTGACTACATGGGGAACAACATTAGGGAACAAAAGACAATTTAGTTGATTCAATACATTGTAAACCATCATTGTCTAGCAAGGACAAACCTTTGTCTTTCCTAAAACTCAATAATTGCAACAAACGGTTGTGAAGTGGTTTGGCACCCGTGGTGGAGACCTTGCGGAGGCTGTTGAAGGAGGACTGCCTGTTGGTTTAGGTGAGGAACAGCATGGCGCACTTGACACATCCAATATACCAATTGTTAATGCTCCAGCACTGTGCCAATGCCACGCTGGTAAGGTGTCAATTTTGCCAGCAGAGGCCACTAACAAGGAGCAGTATGACAGATTGGCAGAAAGGTTAGTTATGTATGCTTCAAAGCATTGATGCAACCAGACTGAAGCTACTCTGTGATAGGGAGGATGCATGTGCATGTGTTTGGGGTGCAAAACATAAAGACAGCTCTTGCAGAGTGGCCCTTTCTCTTTGGTAACCGGCCACCAGCCATTACTGCAGGGTTTGAGTGGGGGTTGTTGGAGACGGGCATCTCCAAGTTAACAAATCTCTCCTTCAAGAAAACCTGGATGACATAAAGTACATACCATCTAAAGTAAATGTTTCAGCACATTGCCTTTCATGACTAACTCTTCCAGGGGGAGAGTTTGAAGAGGATCGTTATTAGGAAATTGGGATCTCTCTGGCAGATGTTTGATGATTGGTGGCCTGACATCTTAAAAAGGGGGGCTTGCCTCTAGAGAGGTCAACATTTTTTTTTTTACTTCTTTTTATTGTTTTTAACTTGTACAGCAGTACAATGAAACAAAAAAAAAAAATAAGAACAGCATTAAACCCCCTGTAATCCCGTCCTCCCTCCCACCTGTTCCCGGTTGCAGCACCCCATAAATCAGTGGTCTTCAAACTTTTTTGGCCTGGGCCCCCCTTGAGCAAAGTTTGGGCAGGCCGGGCCCACCCAAAAGTGCCAGTTGGACAGTATGTAGAAATCGCTTTGAACTTTTGCGGGCCGTCACCGCACCCTACTCCCAGTACAGACCCTGGGCTCTCCCCACCCTACTCCCACCATTATCCCAGTGCTGCCACCCATCCTGCTCCAACCACAGTCCCATAACACAAGCATACACACATCCATACACATTTAAAGAAAAAATAAATTGCCATAAACGTACCTTCTGCAGGGGCCTGCGCGTGGTTGCTAAAATGCCCCGCTCCAGGTTGCTCTGCCCGTATGTGTGAGTAGACGTAGGAGCACCCCCTCGCACATACATACATGCAGTGCCCCAGCCAGCATTTCCAATGAGCTATGCAAGGCTGGCGAAGCAAAACACCCCCAGCGCTGCATGGCTCAGTGATCATGTGCGGCTGGGAAATGAACTTTCAAAGGCAAACAGTGTTTCCCTTTGACAGTTCAGCCAGCCCAGCAGCACTCCCTCAGCTGGAAAAAGCAGCTGAGGGAGTGCTCAGTGTTTCACTGGGCTGGCTCCCGGCTCCTCCATAATAGGTGAGGTGGACAGTGGGTGGACAACCCCTGACCCATTATGGATGAGCCGGCAGGCTTGAACTGGCCTCTAGGATAATAGGGCGATGGCCGTACCAAAAATGCAAAATGCTAGTGTAGGCCAGTCAAAATGGGCCACTTTTTTGGCCAATGTGGGCCAGTTTGAGGAGTTACTTCACTATGCAGCTAATAGTTGTGACCATTGTTGCTGAATAAATATTCTTTAAATATCACAATTTGTTTACATGTGAACAAAAAACAACCCCTATGGTACTATTCAAACAGTCTATGACTAAAGGACTGAATATCCATTTGGAACTGCTGGCCATTTTTTCATTGGTGCATAAGACCGTTTTATGGTCCATTCTTACCATGTGAGCTGCCCCTTCCCATTTCCTCCAATCTTAAAAAAAAAACTGTTTTTAAATATTTTTTTTTTTTACATTTCATGCTGGGCTCTGGCGCCCCCCTGGGGTGTGGCCGCGCGCCCCTGGGGGGGCGCGCCCCACAGTTTGAAGACCTCTGCCATAAATCCATCAGACTCAGTCCAGCCATTCCGACCTAGCAACTATAAATGTCCAGCAGTTTTAATCTTTGCGGGCACCATTCCTCCATAAATTCAGCTTTCAGATAGTCCAAGGTCTCACCCCAGTCCGCCGCAAAGCTCTCCAACCTCCCCTCGACTGCATAGGTGGCCCACTCCAAAGTAACAATGTCCCACATTTTCCTTAGCCAATCATGTTCCGTGGGGATCGTCGGACTCTTCCAGTTCTGTGCAATTAGCCCCATTGCTGCCAACATATAGACTATGTGTGCCTTGGGGCTTCCCTTTTTTCCCCCTTCCCCATCATCCCACCTCCTACCCAACAGGATCTCTCTAGGATCTCGGGGCTCCCCTAGTCCTGGGATCTGAGTTTGCACACCAGCAATTTCACACCAAAAGGGTCTGATGCATGGGCAATCCCACCAAATATGTGTCGAAGTGCCCACCTCCCTGCAGCCCCTCCAACAATCACCTGAGTTTGCTGGGTATATCGCGTGCAACTTGGCTGGAGTGTAGTGCCAATCAAAGATATATTTATACCAAGCTTCCTGTAACTGGGGCGCTTTGATTATTTTAGGTATCAACTTCCATAGCCTTCCATAGCCTCTCCCAGTCCCCTCTTTTCATTCCCACCCCCCTGTGTTGCTCCCAAGCTCTCATGTACGGCCACTTGACCATCGGACCCGTGCTTTCTAAGAGTTTATATAGATCCGATATCAAGCCCCTAGTGCCGTTGTGGGTCAGAAGGAAACGTTCAAACTGTGTTAGATCCCGCGTGGCCCCCCTCCTCACCTCCGTCGACATTACCCAGTGTCTTAGTTGAAAATATCTTTGTCTCCTCTCTCACCGACTCCAAATTCCGGCTTGCACTCCCTGAAGGATTTTACCGTGCCATTGCGAAACAAGTCCCTCAGTGTCCTACAACCCCCATCGTCCCATGCTCGAAACACCCCTCTCTAGCCCTGCCGTAAAATCTCTGTTGTTGAAGATAGGCGTGAAAGGAGATGGAAAAGAGGAAACCCCTCGTCTCTCCACCACCCTGTCCCAAGTGGTCACCACTCCCTTTGTGATGTGGCTCAAATAAATGTGCGACGGTCGCAGTTTCTGCGGAAGCCATAATACTTCTCCCAGATGATGTCGTGCGACTGCCCTATCCATTTGTACCCAATGCTTCTCGTATTTGTCTGCGAACCACTCCCTAATTACACGAAGGTGAGGCTTCATGATACCGCCGGAAATCCGGCAGCCCTAAGCCCCCACGTCCCCTGGACGCTGTAAGAAGGCGCCAAGGCAAACGCGGTTTCTTACCCTCCCATTTGAATTCACTGACCACCCGGTCGAGTTCCCTAAAAAAGCTCGGCGGGATCGCCAATGGGATCACCTGGAAAAGATACAATATGCTAGGCAAAACCACCATTTTGACCGCTTCTCTCTTCCCTAGACAAGAGATCCTAAGGGCACCCAAACGCTGTAAGTCTCTCTTGATCACTTTAAGCAAAGGGAGATAGTTCGCGCTGTACCACCCGCCTAGGAAGGGGGTAATCCGGATCCCCAAATACCTAATCCCGCCCGGACTCCACTTCAACGGGGAGAATGCTCTAAGTTACCGTGCCTCCCTCTCTTCTAATGATAGATTCATCAACTCAGATTTTTGCAAATTAATTTGCAATCCCGATGCTTCCCCGAATTTCAGAACTTCGATGCACGCCCTGATAGACTCCGTCGGCTGTGTCAACATTAACAGCATATCGTCTGCGAATGCTGCCACTTTGTGCTGACCTCCCCCGAATGGTACGCCCCGGATTCTATCGGACTCCCTTATGGCCAGTAATAGGGGTTCCAAGTATATTGCATAGAGCAGGGGGGATAGGGGACAGCTCTGTTTCGTGCCTCGCCCAAGCCCAATTGGATTTGAAGTTTCACCATTGACAAGTATCCGCGACCTGGGGTTCTTATAATTTGCCTCGTCCATGCTAATAAAACCCAGCCCCAACCCCATCCGCTCCATAACCTGGAATAGGAACGACCACTCCACCCGATCAAACGCTTTTTCAGCGTCAAGTGCTAAGAGAATCGCCGGAGTGGTCATCTTCCGTGCCTTCTCAACAATGTGGGCAACCCTCCGAATGTTATCTGCCGTCTGCCTCCCTGCCACAAAGCCCGACTGGTCCTGGTGGATCAACGAGGGTAGGTACCTCTCTAGCCTCTTTGCCAGTATTTTAGTATAGATTTTTGCCTCAGTGTTTATGAGTGCAATGGGACGATATGAGGTGCATTTCTCAGGGTCCTTGCCTGCCTTGTGTATAAGCGTTATTTTTGCCTCCTCCATCGAGGGGGTAATGCTGCCTCTAGCCCTAAATGAGTTAAATAATTGTGTCAAATGTGGAACCAAGAGGTGAGAGAAACGTTTATAGAGCCATCCGGGCCGGGGGGCTTTACTAAGGGGGAGGGCCGCTATGATTGCCCGCACCTCACCCTCTGATATAGCTCGGCCTAATTCTATCCCCTCCTCTTTAGAGAGGCCTGGGAGCATAAGATCCTCCAGAAACTTCCTCTGCGAGTCCCCCGATGGACACTGTGAGGAGTGTAGTTCTTCGTAAAACTCAGCTAGCCTCCCTTTTATCTCCTCTGTCTTGGCAAGTCTTGCTCCCTATTTGCTCCTCATAGCCAAGATTACATTGCGTTCCCTCTGACCTCTCAATAAGCGCGTCAGGAGCGAGTCAGTCTTGCTAGCTTTTGCGTAATATTTCTGTCTAACCCTGAGCATAGCGGTCTCCGCCTTTTTAGTCCTTAGGATCCTCAACTGACCTTCGACCGCCCTATACTCCTTGTATAATTTCCTAGAGGGGTTTTCCCCAACCCGCACCCTGGCGGCCTCCACTTCACTTTCCAACTGTTCCTCTAGCCTCCGCATCTGCCCACGTCTCTCCGCCTGCAGGGCGATTAAATCTCCCCTCAACGTAGCCTTAAAAGCGTCCCATCTAACCTCCAGACTCGTGTCGAGATCATTGCTCTGTTCAAAGTACTCTCGGATCTTCCCCTCTATCGCCTCCCGCGTCACCTGATCCCTCAGGAGTGCCTCAGGGATCTTCCAGCTCCACAACCCAGACCTCCGACCCCCCAACCAAAGCCGCATTTGAACTACCTTATGGTCCGCTATCCCTATCGGGCCTACCTCTATGGAGTCCACCCCCCCCCCCATCAAGCTCACAGACACCCAGATATAATCAATTCTAGACTGCGATCTGTGAACATCCGAGAGAAATGTAAACCCCTCCTCTTCTCCCCTTAGCGCTCTCCACACGTCTCGCAACCCCGCCTCCTCCCACCGTTCCTTCAATTTTGTCGAAGCTACCGCGTCCCCCCGCTACCCCCCAGCTACTAGCAAGCGATCGCGCCGCTTATCCCACACCAGATTCAAGTCCCCATCACGATTACCTGTCCACTTGCGAAATCTTGTAGAGTTCCCTCAACCTCACGCAGAAATTGGTCTTGTCCCACGTTTGGGGCATACACTGAAGCTATTGTGAAGTGTAAACCCATGCACTCTCCCCGAACCATGATGTATCTCCCGTTCTTGTCCCGAAGTGTATCAGAAACGCGAAAATCTATTCCTCCTCCAAATGCCAACACCACCCTTCCTTTTTTGGCAGGACCCGATGCGAAAGGTATTTGTGGGAACCCCTTCAGCCGCAGCTGCCGTTGATCCTTCCGCAGTAGGTGGGTTTCCTGCAGAGCCAAAACATCTGGCGTGTGGGAACCGACGAACTGCTCCAATTTGGACCGTTTAAGCGGGGAGTTCAGCCCCCTAACATTATGTGTCACCCATTTGAACCCCAATCTGGTATGCAGTTTGCTCCTCGGGGGCGGCCCCTCCCCCGCCTCTCCGGGCCCATCCCCTTGACTCCCCCCCTTCTCCAGCGAGACGTGTGAAGGGTCCCCACCCTTCCCTCATTGCCAGCCTCCCTTCTCGCAGATCTTGAGACTGGAACACGCCCATTCGGTGCTACAACCCCCTCCTGAACCCTCCCCCCCTCACTCCTTCTCCCACCCTGAAACCCCAATTTAGGGTGGAATCGACACCCCCCCTTTCCCCTGCCTCTCCAACTTGTCAGCCCCTCCCCAAACCATTACACCCTCCTCTACCCCTTGTCTCCCCGCCGGGCCCCCTCGCCCTTACTGATCCCAATATATTGCCCTCCCTGACTCCGAGCTCCTCTGTCATCCTTAAAGATCCACCACCCCTTATCCGACCTGAGTACAGATTAGACATTGCCCCTTCCGCCAACACCACCCTCTATATGGGCCCCTCCTCCCTTATGGGCCCCTCCACCCTCCCTCGGCGAACCGCTGTTCCCCTTCCGACCCCTCCGTCTTTTGTCTGCCACTGTGGACCATTCCCAGGGCCGTTCCCGTGGCCTGTTCCCCAAACCCCCCCCCGCTCCCTTCTCGAAGAGCCCTCCTCCAAATCAAGTCGCAACAAGTCAGCTCCCTCTTGGACTGACATTATTCGTTTTGGAGAGAAAACCAAACCAAATGGAAATGTCCACCTGTAGCGTATCCCACGTTCCATTAAAGCCTCCAACACTGGCGGCATCCTCCTTCTTTTTATCAAAGTGATACTAGCCAGGTCTTGATACAGAGCTATCTTCTGGCCTTTAAACATGATTGGTTCCTTTTTCCTCGCAGCTAGGCGCACTGCCTCTTTCTGGGCGTACCTGGAAAAAGCAGCGAGCACGTCCTGCGGCCATGGGGCAGGACCTTTAGAGAGCCGTCCAATTCTATGAACTCGGTCTAATTCGATGCTGTCCGGGGCGACCCCTCCCAGAATATCTGCAAACACACCCTGCAATTCCTGTTTCAGGTCCTTGTCCAAAACGGATTCCGGCAGCTGCCTCACTCTTATATTAATCCTCCGAGAACTGTTTTCAACGTCCTCCATCTGTATCTCTAGGTTCTGGGTCGCTACATCCAGGCGCTCCAGCGCCTCACTATTAGCTGTAGTCTCTTTTTTGACTTCTTGCAGACCCCTCTCCAGGAGGTCCGTCCTTTCTACCAATTGCTTCATTTCCCGCTTGATCTTCCCAAGGGCTTCATTTAGATCAGCTTGCATTAGCTGGAATTGGTCTTGAAAGGTCTTAGCTAGGTTGGCGTGGAGCGCCTGAATTTCCCCCATGAAGTCTTGGCCATTCATCTGGGGCCGCTCCCGCAATCCCTCTGTGAAGGTGCTCCCCTCCATACCCTCATTGCGTCTCATCGTGCTTTCCCCCATGTCCTGCTGCGGCCACAAGTGTGCTCTGAGAGTCCCGTGGAAGTTTCTGCGCCCTTCCTGTCAGGGGTATCCGGGTTGGTCGAACTATCCCCTCCTTCCTCCTCACCTGAATCGTCTGTGGACCTGTCCTGTAGTTCCGGCCTTCTTCCAGGACGTCTTCGGGTCTGTGCTTTATCAGTCTTCTTTGCTTCCTTCTTTTGATGTAAGTAGGGGCGAGCTCCCTGGGATGCCACACTGTCGGGTAACTAGGGAACACGAACAGCAAGGACTCCCGGAAGCCGTCCCCTGAGCAGGGAAAAAGGCCAAAAAGGCAGAAAAAAGTGTCCGTGGCAATTTATTTATTTATTTATTAATGTGATATAGTTTAGTACATACGTACAAACTTTACACATATTCCACATAAAAAAGCGTAAAACAGTAAAAGAAATAAATAGGTGATAATTAGGTATTCATCCTCATAGAATCCTATAATCATATGATATTTCAAAATGTACAAGATTTACAGCTATATAGCCTCCCATAAATACCTAAATAAAATACATAAACATCTTTGTTTAACTATGTTTCTTGAACAGGTGTAGATAAGAGAAGGGATAGACAAGCATGCATGTGCATTTCCCATTACATAATTAATACTCCATGGCTCCCTCTGTGGGTTTGTAGTGCACAAGCAAAAGCGTCCCGCCATACCTGGTATAGTGCCATATGTAGTTTTGGGTTAAGGGTATTGATACATTGTATCCAGAATTCTGCTTGCTCTATGAATTCAGGGTTATGCACAAATCTACCAAGGTGTTTGATATAGCTAGCTCTCATCCCAGTACACGAAGTTAGAACATGTCGAGCAGTTTCAAGTTCATTGGGCAGATCACAGATTCTACAATACCTCTCCGTTTTTGCTAGACCCATCTCCTGACCCCTGGCCGCCAATATTGGGAGATGGTTAATACGAAGGAGTAGAAGAAAGCGCCTCAATTGATCCGACGGACAGAGGTTTAAATACGGCTGCGCCTTCATAAAAATGTAGAGAACGTGTGAGACAAAGCTGTAACTTTTCAGTCCTTCAAGGTGAATATAATTACACTGCCAGTCCCATAGCTTGAGACGGTACGCAAAATTGTTGAACAAGCAATTGTTTTCTCGACCCCACTCCGGCTGCCAGCAGGTTTCCTCACTTAGTTTTTCCATCTGGGTTTCAAAGTTTTTCAATTTGCCTGCCTCCATCTCCCTGCTGATACTAATTAGGAGGCCATTTCCAAGGTCGTTCTTAAGACGGATATATAATTCCATTCGTTTTTTCAAAACCATGGCTCTGAGGGAACCAATTCCTAGTTCCAATCTAATCAGGGCCATGGGTATACATTGGGGGAGGCCGAGGATTTTCCTCCAGAAATTACCCTCAACCAGCTGTAGCCATCCCAAGTTCATATTGTAGAGGGCATCAAGCCCATAGGTGACCATCGGGGCCAGACATTGGATATACAGCTGTCGTGCCGCCCATATAGAGAAACCACTCCGTTCTCGCGTGAATTTGTATATGAGTGCTGTAAGTTGAGTTGCTTTTGTTCTGCGTAATTGAATACAAGTAAGATAATTTCCCTTGTGATCAAATTCAACACCTAGATATTTATAGCTGGGGGTATAGTTAATTTCAGACACTCCTATCATCATACGGGGTCTGGCTACATTTCCAGCTGAGAACAATAATAGATTTGTTTTGCTGATGTTGATCTCAAGTTCGTTGGCCTCCGCATAATCCCATAGCTGTTTAGCAGATCTTAGGATCCCATTAAAGGTATGGTCGAGGATCACTAAATCATCTGCATATGCAAGCATGGGACAATGACTAGGGCCAATCTTTGGTGGGCAGTTGTTGATTCCCTGTAAGCATTCTGGTGCATCAGATACGAATAAGTTGTACAGAGTGGGGGCTGTGACACAACCCTGCTTCACTCCTCTGGTCTGGGGGACGGGTTTAGTCACTGCCCCAGTGTTATCTAATCGAACCTGTACCGTATTATTAGTGTGTAGGAGTTCTAAATAATAAAGTAAGGTTTCAGGGCATCCCAATCTACTGAGTTTCTTCCATAGGAGAGAACGATTCACCGAATCAAAAGCAGCCCTAAAATCTATAAAGAGTGCATACAATGGTGGATTAGAATGTGTTAAGGCCTTAATTCTCAATGTATTCATTATGAATAGATTATGTGTGGTCGAGTATCCAGCCCTAAAGCCACATTGAAATTTATCCAAAATGCCCGCGCTCTCAACCCATTTTAGGAGTTCACTAAGTATAAGAGCAGCAAATATCTTGCCAGTGCAATCCAACATGGACAATAGCCTATAGTTTTCAGGTTCGGTTCTATTGCCTTTTTTAAATACAGGTATGAGGATTGCTGTCTGCCAAGATGGAGGTATTCGGCCCTCACGTAGGATCTTCCCAAAAAGTATTTTAAGTAGGCAGGCCCAGAAAAGGGGATTTCGCTTCAGCACCGCATTGGAGAGTCCATTAGGCCCCGGGGCACGGGACGAATTTAACTCCTCAATTCGGCTTTGAAGCTCTTTAATAGTTATCACAAAAGGGTGAGCTTTAGGTTTCATATGCACCGGGTTGTTAGTAATATTACTAATCCCACCATTACGCTTTTCCAGATAAGCGGTCCATTCAGTGTTACCTATAGGGTTGACCATATAAGTGGATTTCTGTCCTCTGACTTCACCTAGCATAGACCAGATCTTCCGAGTGTTTCTACTACACAGTGTGCTGACCATGTGCTGCCAATTTGCCAATTTTCTAGACCTTTTGTGTGTTTTTAGCCACCACCGATAATCATTTTTCACTTTCCTCAGCTTAATGGCAGTTTCCATTCTAGTTAGAGGGCCATTTCTAATCCGTCGGATATCACTTCTAAGCTTTCGCTTTCTATCTCTAATGTCCCTATCATAAACAACCTCTTTCACGGAATTTCCCACCATCTTTCTCATTTTACAGGAGCCGTGTTTACCCGAGAAATCACTAATCCATTTCTCAATTTGCACTGGTGACATATGATAGAATTGCTTGATCAAATCAGGGCCCCATTCTTCCATAGCCATAGTGGCCTTTAATATATTTTTATCCGACCAGGAAATACGATTATGAGAGTGGTTGCTCAACAAGTGCCCCAGATTGACTTCCTCCCTTTTGTGGGCCGAAACTCCCATAGTTAGAATCAGGGGATCATGGTCACTCCATTCACATTCTTTTACCACCATATCACAAACTATCAGGGCCACCTCCCAGCTAGTGAAGATGTAGTCAAGAGTACTTCCCGATCTACTGTTTCTCCAAGTATTCCTGCCCGGCCTGTCACTTTGTGTGCGCCCATTAATTATTTCGAGTTCCCAACAGCCAAAAAAACCAAGCCAACCCTCCCCCTCCTTATCCGTAGACGGGAGGTCCCATAAGCTATTCTTGGATAACAGAGGGTTATTACCAGTGCCTCCACCATTGTTGATATGACAATTTAAGTCCCCAGCAACAATAACAAGGAACTTCTCATTGTTTGATCTCCATTCAGCAAAAAGTTCATGCATGGTTTCTTGGATAAGTTCTCTTAGTCTTGCACCTGGGGGATTGTAAATATTGACTAATAGTATTCTTTCACTTAGTCCTTTTATATTGAGAGTCACTTCAACGGCACATATATAATCACAATTAACCGCTGGTATCTTTTTACTCAGGATCTTGTTAGTCACTCCAATAGATAGACCCCCGTAGGGGCGCCCCCGCTCTCCTTTTTTCGCCAGCGTGTGATATGTCATATACCCGTCGATATCCATGGGAGATGTCCACCAAGTTTCTTGCAATAATATAATAGGGTAGTTGTTGATGAATGCCAGAGAGCCCTTATCCGAGAGAAGATGCTGATGTCCATGGGTGTTCCAGCTCAATAGTAAGCAATCTCATGGTTGCCGAAGCACCATCGGTAACGAGTCTGCTATCCATTTCAGAGTACTCTGAATATCAGTTAATTGGACCTTCTCCTTAGGTGGTTGCGGGGGTCTGCCCATCTTATTCTCAGATGTCCCATAATCCTTGCTGGGCAAGCATGGATCTTCCTTATCTTTATTCGCATCAACTTCCACACCAATCTGCATTAGAGATTTCTTATGTGTGCGAATCAGCTGTGCCGATGCTAGCACACTACAATGAAGAGCAGAAACATTTGGATTGCGCACCTCCAGTGGTTCGACAAACAGGAAGTCTTCCGAGCGTATAACACGCAACTGTGGTATCATGTGTAGTTTAGCTAGTACTTCCGTCCTTGTCAGCCATACGTCTCTTTTTTTCTGGTGCAGATTTTTGATTATGCAGATTTTACTTGCACCGGTGTCTTCCACTTCCTCCGATTCCTCTCCCCCCACGGATGCACGGACCTCTTCACCATCTGTTTTTTCAATTCGACCTGGTGTCGAGCATTTAGTCGATTCACCGATGATACTGATCGATAATTCAGAGTCCACGACTTCATGGGCCATGCTTTTAGCTTCATGCAAAGGGTCTGGAATTATCCAGCCTGATAGAGATCCCATCCCCTTTCTTGCACGTTTCTTTGCCTTCCGACCCCTTCTCTTGCTTTTTTTTGATCGAGCAGCCGTGGGAATGGTAGCCGGTAGGGGGGAGGCGATTTCTACCACTGCGTTCTTTGCAGCATCTCGTTTCTGTTGTCTGCGTTGCTTTTTGGTTAAAGGTACTGCCGTATTAACCTCCTCGGTCTCCTCCGGGTTTGTTATGTCCGGCTGATCCGTAAATATTGGAGCTTCATCCATTGCAGGGGGTATTAATGATGTTGGATCCATGCTCCCAGTCAGATTCGTTGTCCTCAATTGCATGATGGTGTTAGTGTGAATCCTCCCACACAACTGTAATAAAATTTTCAGCGCAAATTGGAGAGATGCCATGGAAGCCTGCAACTCTGCTATGGCTAAGCCATTGGAGTCTTTCGGCATCCCATTGCACAGCTCGCCCGTGTGGTCCAATTCTTCAGGATCCATGAAGAGACTGGGGGATGCAGACAGTCGTCCCATCGTTGGTTGTACTGATGGGATGGGTGTGGGCTGAATGGAAAGTATACCTGATAGATCAGAGATTGAGTTGCCTGTGCAGTTATCCGTGCATTTAGGACTGGGGATCTCTATGTCCTTTTGTTGCTCCTTATGCGCCGGATTCAGGATCTGCGCTTCCACCACAATTGTGGGTCTTTCAACTGAGGTTACTGGTCTGCCTGAAGTTGCCATTGATTTTTGGATAGATAAGTAAAGCTCCAGTAATGAATTATTGTCGATGTCTAGATAATTGGTAGAGTCTAAAACGTCACTGCCATTATGGGTGGGCGAAAGAGTCTCCTTTTCTGGTGCGGCAATATCCGCCCCCGTATTAACTTTGGGCTTACCCTTCCCAAACATGGCAGGAATAGTACCTTTTTCAGGTATAACACTGTCCCCATTTACTGTTGCCTTATTTGCGATCTTAGGGGGTAGTTTCTCCACTTTTTCATTATTGCCTTTCCGTAGGTTGTACCTAGTGTTTCCTGCTTTTGTTTTAGTCATTCTCTTTACGGAGCACACCACCGCACGTCTGACTGGGGGGTATGCCGTAAATTGCAATAGAACTGAGATCGTGCTATGCAGGTTATATATCGGTCACCGATATGTGTCGTAGCCCACTGTGACAGATTGAGCGATGATAGGGATCAAAGAGGTAGAATCGCCCTCCGCAGTCTCCCGGCCCAACTGCCGTCAGTGTGGGTGTATCAGGTTCCTTACCGCTCTTCCGGTGCCCCTTATGTAGATCCTGGAGGGGTTTAAGGTTCTCGTCCCCCGCCGTCCACAAGTGACCACAAAGGACCACTTGTCCTCCCACTTCTCCACGCGCGCTCCGCGCTGGAAATGATGTTAAGTAGAGTTGGTAGCTGCTCACTGCTGCAAAGCTCCGCCTCCAAGTAGTGTTCAGGGAAAAAATACTCAGCGCACCACAAAGGACCACTTGTCCTCCCACTTCTCCGCGCGCGCTCCGCGCTGGAAATGATGTTAAGTAGAGTTGGTAGCTGCTCACTGCTGCAAAGCTCCGCCTCCAAGTAGTGTTCAGGGAAAAAATACTCAGCGCACCACAAAGGACCACTTGTCCTCCCACTTCTCCGCGCCAATGTCCGTGGCAATGATGAGACCAGGAGAACGATCCTTCAGTGTAGAGCGGCTCAATAGGATCCAGAGGAGGGATCAGAGGAGACTCACAATTGGGCTGAAGGACCGCCAGAGAACAGCCGTGGTAAGTGCACAAGATATAGTCAGTAAGGCTCGCAAAGGAAAATAGCTCCAGGAAATAAGGAACTAAGTGCGTCCAGGCGATAAGGGTGGAGAAGCATAGGCGAGAGCAGCCAGGCTGAAGGGCTGAGAGGAGAGGGAACGGAGAGAGAGACCGGAACGGAGCAGCACCGGAGAAACAGCAAACAGCAAAAGGGAACCAAGGGGAGACAGGCCAAGCGAAGAATCAATGGAGGGAACACACGTAGGGGGAAAAAACAAGCGTTACCTTCAAGTCGAAAGAACACAGTGAAGGTGCAACGCGAGGAACGCCACAGTGAGCCGGCTGTAGTAAACGCCGGCGGCCATCTTGGATAAACACTAGAGCGGTGCTCTATGACGGCCGTCAGACGTGGTGGAACCGTTAATGGCGTCTCCATAAAGTAAAGAAACGCCGCCCGACTGAAGTCATGACAGTATGCCCCCTTCTACATGGGGGGCCCCCAGGCTTGCCCGGATACAGTCTGTGAAACCTTCTAATGAGTCGAGGGGCGTGAATGTGTCTCACGGGTTCCCATGTCCGTTCTTCGATGGGATAACCCTTCCAGTGAATCAAATATTGTAGAATACCGTGATGGTAGCGGGAATCTACCAGATGTGACACCTCATATTCAACTGGTTCAGACGGCACATCATTAGATCGCCTCTTAGATCTTCTCTTATATGGATCCGGAAGGTAAGGCTTCAAAAGGGAGGTATGGAACACGGAATGCACCTGTTTGAGGGAGGGAGGTAACTGAAGGCGAAATGCAACAGGGTTTACCTTCTTCTTGATTTGAAAGGGTCCGATATATCTTGGTGCAAATTTCCCTATGTGTGTCCAGCGAGGTAAAAATTTAGTGGCTAACCAAACCTTATCACCTTCCGACCAAGAAGGTGCAGCCTTCCTCTTCTTGTCAGCCCATATTTTATAAGCATGACGGCTAGCATCCAAGGTTTCACTGGCTAGCGCATGGGTGTCTTTGAGTTCCTTCAGGAGGTGGTCAAGAGCGGGTGATTTTGAGGATGGATTTCTGCCAATGGCAGATGTTTCGGATGGTAACCAAATGTGCAGAAAAAGGGAGACATATTAATGGCTGAATGTTTGGTATTGTTATAGGTGAACTCAGCCATAGGGAGAAAGGCATTCCAGTCATCTTGCTTTCTGCTACAGAAACATCGAAGATATTGTTCCAGCGTGTGATTGAGCCTTTCCGTCTGCCCGTTGCTTTGTGGATGGAACCCAGATGAAAGGGCTCGTTGAATCCCTAGTTGTTTACAGAGGGCACCCCAAAACTGGGAAGTGAATTGAGGGCCTCGATCGGACACCACGGTCTCTGGAAGGCCATGAAGCCGCACTATTTCTTTCAGGAAGGTCTTGGCTGTCTCAGGGGCTGTAGGTAATCCTTTCAAGGGAGTGAAGTGAGCCAGTTTGCTTGGAGAGTCCACAGTCACCATGATGACGGTGTTCCCTTCAGAATTAGGCAGGTCCACAATAAAGTCCGTAGAAACGTGGGTCCATGGTTGTTTGGGAGCAGGTTCCTGTTGCAGAAGACCTAAGGGTTTGGATGAATGATACTTATTGGTAGCACAGATGGCACAGGTAGCTACATAAGAATATACGTCTCGGTTCCAACCTGGCCACCAAAACAGTCTGGACACCAGATCTTTGGTGGCTCGAATGCCCTTATGACCGGCCATGGGCGAACCATGACACCATGAAAGGGCCAGTCTTTGGTGTTTCTTGTTGGGTAGGTACAAGGCTTGACCCTTGAAAAGGATCCCCTCTCTTTCTTCCAATTCGGATGCTACTTCTGTCTTCATCGGTGCACTGTGTTGTTCGCACTGGACTTCGCGTAGAAAAGTATTTGCCACAGTCCGAATCTCTTTGCCCGCTAACAATAATTTGTGGATAGAATCTGCTTCATAGTCCGAACCATGATTGCATGACAGGGCATCAGCTAAAATATTCTGTTTGCCAGGTAGATAGGTAATCACAAAGTCAAACTGAGAGAAAAAATATGCCCAACGGGCATGTCTAGCATTGCGACATTCCATCTGTTGGGGAATACGAAGATTACTGTGGTCGGTACGGACTGTAAACTTATGCATGGCTCCCTGAAGAAGATGACGCCATTCTTCACAGACATGTTTGATAGCCAACAGCTCCCTTTCGATGACAGAATAATTCCTTTCACTGGGTGACAAAGTCTTTGAATAATAAGCCACAGGATGTTCAAGTCCGTCCTTGCCCTTTTGCAAGAGAGCAGCACCTATGGCTCCTCCTGAGGCATCCGTCTCTACTATGAATGGAAAAAGTTGATCCGGTTGTACCAATATGGGAGCCGAGGTAAATGCCTCCTTTAAAGCTTGGAAAGCAGAATCCGCTTCTTGTGTCCAAGTGAAGATAACGCCCTTCTTCAAGAGCGATGTGATAGGAAGAACCATATTGGAGAAGCCTGAAATAAATTGGCGATAAAAATTGGCCAGACCGAGGAAACGTTGTACTTCCTTAACGTTTCTTGGAGCTGACCAATGGGTGACTGCTTGTATCTTACAGGGATCCATACGAATGCCCTCATGGGAAAGGATAAAACCCAAATAAGACACCGAACGGGGCTCGAAGACACACTTTTCAGGCTTTACCAATAGCTTGTTTTCCCGTAGACGTTCCAGTACTTGCCGGACCTGTCTTCTATGTTCAGGAAGAGATGAAGAGTAAATAAGGATGTCATCCAAGTACACCACCACTGAAGAGAATAGGAGGTCGGCAAACAATTTATCCATAAAGCGCTGGAATATAGCAGGTGCGTTTACCAAAACGAAAGGCATAACTCGATACTCGAAATGCCCTAGCGGGGTCCTAAATGCCGTTTTCCATTCATCACCCTGTCTTATACGGAGCAGGTGGTACGCACCCCTAAGATCCAATTTTGTGAAGACAGACACACCTTGGACAGCTTCTAATATCTCTTTAATGAGCGGCATAGGATAACGGTCTTTAACGGTAAGGCGATTTAGGCCCCGGTAGTCGATACAAGGACGGAGTTCCGATGATCCCTTCTTCGGTATGAAGAATAGCGATGCTCCAGCGGGTGATTTGGATTCCTGGACGAGTCCATTCTGTAGATTACAGTCTAGGTATTCCTTAAGAGCTTTCCGCTCGGGTAAAGATAGGGGAAACATCCTTCCAAAAGGAACAGACGCATCAGGTAGGATCTCAATGGTGCAGTCTTCTCTTCTGTGAGGAGGAAGGGAGTGAGGTTGCTTGTCCATGAAGACCTCCGCATACTCTTGATAGTGTTCTGGTACTTGATGGAGTGAAGCTGTTAGCACGGAATCACTCTTCTGCAGGGAGTCAAGGGGGTACTTGTTGTTTAGACATTCATTAAGACAAAGATGCGATTGGAACTGTATAGTATTGTTTGACCAATCGATCATCGGATTGTGTTTACGCAGCCACGGGATCCCGAGGATCACCGGAAAATGCGCTGCTTTAATGAGATCGAATGCCATTTCCTCCTGATGTTGAAACAATTTGACCCGAAGTGGCAGAGTCTCTTGAGTAATAGGTCCTGAGGACAGAGGCTGGCCATCCACCCCTTCCACCGGAATGGGTAGGTTCTTCGGGACGATGGGCACATCATTCTCTTGAGCCCAGGATACATCAATGAAATTCCCCGCTGCCCCACAGTCCAACATGGCTAAGGCCTCCCAGAAGGTAGAGGAATCCCGGGACAGTTTAACCTGAAATACCATCAGACGATTGTCTTCACGGGGTAGAGGAGTTAAAGCTTTGGTACAGGGATTCATCCCAACACCCCCGGACCTATCCCTGTTTAGGTTCGGGGTGAATCATTTCCCTGGCGGCGTGGAGGAACCTCAGGGCAGTTACGGAGCAGATGTTTGCTAGAACCGCAATACATGCAGAGGCCTAACTCTCTTCTTCTCTTCTTCTCTTCGGCTGTTAAAGGTCCTCGGGTGGTGCCTATTTGCATCGGTTCCTCCCCAGTAGATGAGGCTGGATGTTCCCTAGAAGGGTTCGGGGAGAAGGTTGAGGGAGAAGGTCATGGACGTCTCCTTTCTTGTCTTCTTTCTCCCAACCTATACTCGATCTGAAGAGCGAGGGACACTAGTTCCTGAAACGTCTGAGGTCGTGCAATACGTGCCAGTTCATCCTTTATGTCTTCATGCAAGCCGCAACGAAACAAGGTCTGTTGAGCAGAATCAGGCCATCCGGCATTTGTGGCAAGCTGCATGAAGGAGGTAACATAAGTCTGTACATCGTGCGGACCCTGTCTGATATCGAGGATTGCTTCATAAGAGGCATACTGTACCTCGGGTCGGTCAAAGCGAGACTTTAGGAGTTGCACAAACAGATCGTAATTAGCAGTAGCAGGATCAGCCTGTAATACCAAGGCATTCCCCGTTAAATTAGACACTAGGAAACCCACGTTGGCCTTGGTGGTCTCATAAGTACGAGGGCGGAAGGTGAAATATAACTGACAGGCATCCAAGAATACCTTCAATGTCTTTGGATCTCGGTCGAATTTCCCGCAAGGTAAGGGAAGGGGAGGTAGATCTCCACGGGCATCCTCACGAGCTGCTACCTGTTGTCGCAGAGACTGATTTTCGGACCGGAGTGATTGCACTTCTACGGTAAGCCCCTGAATGGCTGCCACCAATTCTTGGTACTGCTCGAGAGAAGCCATGGGGTTCCTTGGGCGTTGCACTCTGTCAGGGGTATCCGGGTTGGTCGAACTATCCCCTCCTTCCTCCTCACCTGAATCGTCTGTGGACCTGTCCTGTAGTTCCGGCCTTCTTCCAGGACGTCTTCGGGTCTGTGCTTTATCAGTCTTCTTTGCTTCCTTCTTTTGACGTAAGTAGGGGCGAGCTCCCTGGGATGCCACACTGTCGGGTAACTAGGGAACACGAACAGCGGGGACTCCCGGGAGCTGACCCCTGAGCAGGGAAAAAGCCCAAAAAGGCAGAAAAAACCCTGCAGCAGTTGTTCTGGTGAAAGTGTCCGTGGCAATGATGAGACCAGGAGAACGATCCTTCAGTGTAGAGCGGCTCAATAGGATCCAGAGGAGGGATCAGAGGAGACTCACAAGTGGGCTGAAGGACCGCCAGAGAACAGCCGTGGTAAGTGCACAAGATATAGTCAGTACGGCTCGCAAAGGAAAATAGCTCCAGGAAATAAGGAACTAAGTGCGCCCAGGCGATAAGGGTGGAGAAGCATAGGCGAGAGCAGCCAGGCTGAAGGGCTGAGAGGAGAGGGAACGGAGAGAGAGACCGGAACGGAGCAGCACCGGAGAAACAGCAAACAGCAAAAGGGAACCAAGGGGAGACAGGCCAAGGGAAGAATCAATGGAGGGAACACACGTAGGGGGAAAAAACAAGCGTTACCTTCAAGTCGAAAAAACACAGTGAAGGTGCAACGCGAGGAACGCCACAGTGAGCCGGCTGTAGTAAACGCCGGCGGCCATCTTGGATAAACACTAGAGCGGTGCTCTATGACGGCCGTCAGACGTGGTGGAACCGTTAATGGCGTCTCCATAAAGTAAAGAAACGCCGCCCGACTGAAGTCATGACACTTCCACTCTTCCCTTTAGTGTGAGAGGCCATCAACATAAACCTGCTTTAGCTGCGTGGGGGCCAGCTGGGAATCCACCTCCACTCAGTCTCTTCCAGAAGGGCCAAAATGCTGCCGCGATGCCAGCTGCAGACCAATATCAGCTCCTGGGCTATTCTCCCCTTTCTGCACCCTCCACCGCCCAAAGGCGCTTCAACTGAGGTCACAGCGCTACGTCCCCAGGGGGAGGGGGATTGCCAATTGATGGGGTGTCCGGTTAACAACTCTGGACCGGCGGCCCCTCCTGCACCTCCAACAAGACCCTGGCCTGCTAACCGTGGCTGGCTGACCTAACAAAACAGTTCGCCATACATTATCCTCGACCTGCAGTCAAGCCTGACGAAGACGGGGGAGGGAGGAAGGCCAGCAGATACCAGTGACTTGTGATTCTCCCTTTAGAGCCCTGCTTATTCCGGGCCTTCACCGGTCTTGCCTCCTCGGAGCTGCACAGTCACTGGAATGGCATTGGAGGGCCCGCCACCCCTGCACCTCTACCGTCCAAACTCACTGCGGTGTTGTGCTCCGTAACTCCGTTTCTCCGGGGGAGTGGGGGGTGAGGTCTGCTCAGCGCCGCAGGGTCCCGCCTCGTCCCCCGCTGAGCTCCTTCACCATGCGGGCACCCGAGCCCGGCTCCCACGCCGGGCGCGGCTTACAGCCAAGCGGCCCCCCTCGGGGGCCTCCTCCTTCCCCGACTGGGAACCTCGTCGTGGCGCTCCTCCTCAGCGCCTTCCCCTGGGACCGCTCCCGCGCGGCAGAGCCACTTCGCCGGGGGGCACCCTGCAGTCCGTGTCCACGGTGCTGCCCCGATACCGGGACTCTGTTCCCCCAGCCAGCGGGGCCCGCGATGCTGTGCGCCTGTTTCCAAGGGGCCGCCGGCTCCTCCTCCTGTGTCCGGTGCTCGCGCCGCGAGGGACAGCCTCCCCGCTCTCCTTCCACTCGGGACCCGCCGCCACGAACACACTCGCAGGCCGACGTTTTTCTTCTCCTCCACGCTCCTCAGCTCTCCCGAAGTGTGCCTGGAGTTCAGCCCCGACTCCACATGGGCCACTGGAGTACCACGGGGTGGTGGACCGCTGTACTGTCACTCGTTGCCCAGGAGAGCACGGCCGGCGCAGCTACTCCTTACCCGCCGCCATCTTGGAATCAGAGGTCAACATTTTATGCACATTCAATGATTCTGTAGGCAAAGAGAGTCCTCATTCATGCAATGAACAACAGCAATGCAAACTGTATCATTTATTTATTTCATTTATTTATCTATTTATAGCTTGCCAAAGCCCGTAGGCATCAGGGCGCGGAGAAAGTCGCAAGAGCTCACTACTAGTAATCACCGAATTTGGAATAATCATGGTTCTCAATTAATCGCTGTGGAGGGGGGGTGGTTAGTTTTTCCCATTATTAGAAATCAGATACACCCATATCATTAATGCATGGGAAGGACACTTTTTAATCTCTATTACCAAACAAGCACTCAAAGAACACTTCTGGTGGCCAATTGTTGATCATGAAATTGACACCAAGGTATGTATGTGTACAAATTGAAACAAAAAGGACAAAGGGCCCGATTCATGGAATTATTTGCGCGGAAAATAGGGTACTTGTTGCCCCCACTGCACACAAATCTGCTTTTGGTGATTCATGGAATTGAATGCGCTGTACTTTTGCTGGACTTGGGTGCAGTTCGCGTTGGCTCGGCATGTCTGTGCAAGCCATCGAGGGCTTTGCACGAGACTCCAGGCACAGCGTGGGTGTGTCTTGCGCAGAGGGCTTGGAAGGGGGGTGGAACACCAAAAATGGGAAATAACTTGTGAAAAAGTGGGTGTTCCGACGGATGACCTGCAGGCAGTCCCTCGCACAGCCTCAATTGCGCGGCACGAGACGTGTTCATAATTCACAGTTTACGGGGGTTCTCACGCACATTTTCCAAATATAGCCCGGCTTCTGATTTTTCATAAGCAGGTTGTTGTGGTGCCGGGAACAGTCATGGGGGACCCTGCGCATGGTCCTCGAGTTTCAGGTCTGCTTGCGGGGGCCCCACATACTGTTTGAAGTTTGCGTGTATTCCCAGGGGAGCGCGCAAAGATAGCTGATCTGGCTATTTATCCTTTGCGTGTGGGCGTTTTGCGCGCGTCCAGGCCGCGACTTGCGAATATGGTAACTTTGCGCGATGAATTCCATGAATAGGCAGAGCATGCATTTTTCATTCTGTGCACAGGCTCGTGCACTGTCCTTACTGGCGCACGGCCCTTGCAGGATTTATGCGCGCATTTCTATGAATCGGGCCCAAAGTGTTAAAGGCATACACAGTACCACTGACACCTGTAGAAAGATACCTACATTAAGTTTGCCTTAGACATTGTAGGACATTTTTAATAAGCTACACAGGAGAAACAAGTATGCTCTAATACTGGCAGCTTAAATCTCTAAGTTTAATTCTTAAGTGAAATTCTTAATAGGCAAGACACACCAGATATCCCTGTATCAGACAATGGTGTCCAGCTGTTGTCCTGTGAGATGATCCAGTTATTGTTAGAATATTGTGTAGCACATTTGCTATCTGCCATTCATTAAGTAATTCCCGATCGAGAACTACAGTAAGTATTTGAATGGACGCATCCAAAGAGCCATAATGAGCCAGAGCGAGATGGACATGGAAGTTGTGAGGAGGGCCAATGCCTTCAGAAAAAAGCAGTGACAGCGGTCCCACCATTTCACCTTATGAATGGGCAGTAAGCCAGCATCTACAAAAGAACCCCAGACCTTGGGGGGGTTTGGGGAAGACTATGCTCTCATGATGAAAATCCAGAGGTGGTATATGGTAAATGTGTAGGGAATATTGTACTACAAATCTAAAGTCGCAACAGAATTTACACGCACTTTGTTGCCGTCCTCTGGCTAGTCTCTAATCCATCTTTATCTCACTGGATACATGGACTCGAGATCTGGACTCAATTGTCAATTTGAAGAATCATCAATGACATTTAGAGTGGTGATATAACTATATTTCTAATGGATGGTGTTCTCCCACTGATTCCTCATCTTCAGATATTACTCTCTTCAAACCTGGCTTCAGAAACGACTCCAGAAATGCCAATGCCTCTGTAACAAAAAAGGGGAACAGCGCTCTGTAACCTCAGTTCCTTTTCTTTGCGCCCACAGTGCGCTCCTTTGGGACATTTGCCTCTACCTCAGAAACATGTCTACTGTGACATAATGTCACCATCTATGGTTTTGTCATTCAAGTGATGCATGGACTGCAGTTTGAAGACGTCCATCACCAATCCCCATACTATTTGTGTATTGTGTCTGACAATGGGGCCTGGCGTCTTGGACTGCGGCTCCTGTCAGTCAATGAACCTAAAAGTGCTCAGAGAATGTGTGGCCAAACCTTCAGTAGGCCGCCCTCTGAAACTTCGGGAAACACATTCCAGAAGTCAATCTTCAATGGATGGGTTGATATCGAGCTGTCCACACGCAAAAAAGACCATTCCGATGAAAAGAAAATTTGTCATATGACCCACAAAAAGCACCACAAGTGCTCCTACTCCAGACGTGAGTCGAAACACTCTTCCTCATCACACAAAATGAAAATGAAGCTCTGATCTGGGATGGACGCTCTGTAACAGGCAACTTGCCCGATGGCAGCTTTGATCACTGGGGAGTGTGAAAAATTTAGAACCTAAACACTCGAAATATTCTCAAAAGCATTGACGGCCCAGTCCTAGACTCTGACTGAGACAGTCCCACTGCACCTGGTCAAGCCAGACGGGCACCTGAAAAGAGCGGTGACCATACGCAACATGGCTTGGACCATGTTCCGAAGAAAAAGATAGCGATCGAGGCATCAATGCCAAAAAGGGCAGCAGAACCTTCGGGCTTTCTTTGCTGAAAAAAGGCATTTTTGATTTTCTCTCACTACTGTTGGACTCAAGTCAATAAGTGCCAATCTCAATGACTAGATCTCTTTGTCAGCAGCCCATCTGGCCAGAAAGGATAATGTGTTAGCTGTTGCTCAGAGCAGACAGAGGACATATCCAGTGCGGAAGTCTTCAACCTCTGGGGAACCCCTTAGGTGGTACCTCTTCGTAACCTGTGCCAACAGGAACTATCAGTAGTTCTACTCCAAGAAATTTCCTATGAGCGGGGCATTGGGCGATGCATTCCAAGTGGAGTGAAATTTCGACCTCCTCTATGCATTCCCACAGATTCCTGTCATACCACAGGCTCTCATGAGGAAACAGAGGTTTCAAACCATGAAGATTCTGATCACATTTTTTGAAATTGGCACAGAGGATGTGGTATGCAGACCTTCTGGAAAAGGCCATCTATCCTCCTGTACACCGCCCAATGAGAGATCTCCTGTCTCAGTCATGGGGAGAGGCAGGTCCTTCATCCCAACCTCAGCACTAAATATTCATTCATGGTTCTTGAGAGGCTAGAGTACAGGTATTGGAATCTGTCGGAAGAGGTCATGGAGGTTCTCCTTTCCACTTGCAGGCTAGCTAGCTAGCAAGGCCATTTCTAACAGCTGTTTGAAACCTATTTTCACCTGGTGTACACAGAGGGATTGGGACCCCATTGTTTGCCCTCAGCTTCTGTCCTCCAGTTTTTGCTATCCCTTGCCAGGCAGGGATTACAGATTGGTGCAGTAAAAGGATACCTCGTGACTATGTCGGTATTCAAGGAAGCTCCTAAACAGGGTTCCTACTTCGGAATCCCCAAAATAGGGCAGTTTCTGTGGGATTTGGTGGACATGTTTCCATCGTCCGAGACAATTCACTGTGCTGCCATGGGATTTGAATGTGATGTTCTTGATGGTTTGCCCATTCGAGCTGAGTCATCTCTGCTCGCTCAGATTATTGACCGCGAAGACAGCATTTTTAGTGACAATTACATCTGCCAGGAGGGTAAGTGAACTCCAGGCTCTTTTGGTAAAACCCCCTTGCCTCTCCATTTCTACTTCTATCTCCAGTTCTACTTCTAAAGTCACCATGAAGGTACAGCTTTTATTCTTACCAAAGGTAATCTCTGATTTTCACTTCTTTCATTATTGAACTACCAGTTTTTTATCCACCTCCTCACCCATCCGTGAAGGAAGAGAGGCTACATCGTTTGATGCCAAGAGGGCCCTGAGTATTTACATCTCTAGGCTAAGAGAGAACAGAAAAAATGTGTTGCTTACGCAGGACCCAAGACTGGTACTGCAATGACTAAACAAACAATCTCTATATGCATTATCCTATGCATTTCCGAATGCTACAGACTAGTTCAGAAGGAAATCCATGCAAGTCTAGAGTAAAGGACTTCAAGGAAGTCCCGCACGGAAGTCTCACAAGATCATACGTCAGATGCCAGGTTTGGACTTCCTGCTAAAATCACTACTGGTGCAGCGAGGCAGAGGAAGCAGAAGCACGGCAGCTCAACGCTCTCCCTGCAGACTCTATTTAAATAAACATATCCTCCTGCTCTGCATACAGGTCAATGCTGCAAGTACTGTGCATATGAAGCTAAGATGTATATGCTGAGAGTGTATCTGTTAAGGCAGAAGCCAGTGCTGTGTGTGCAGTGAAATTTAATTTCTATAACTACAATTTCCTACCTGCGTGTGATCCTTAACTAGACCACAACATAATTGGCGATGAGGATCCAAGTGTGACCCACGTACCCCACGATGCCGGGAGCAACGCCACCTCTGCCATTCCTGCAAGTCCCAGGCAAGCCAGTCATTCTATGGCTCCAATTGGACCCTTTGTTTCAAACATACTTAGAAGCAATGGGGGGAACAGGCTACCCAGCGGCACGCAAGAAAGCCATGTTGTTGAATGCTCTGGGGAAGGACAAAGAACGTTTGCAGGCCTCAATCCGGAAGCCCCGACGGTAGAAGGTGATGATGCCTACCAAGAAGCAAAGCAGAGAATAGCCAGGAGGTTTTCATGTAAAGAAAACGTTGTGCTACACAGAATCAGGTTCTCTGGCAGGAAACAGGAACTTGCGGAACCTGGAAATGATTATGTAGTCAAGTTAAGAGAGTTGGCGGCATTGTGCGCTTTTGGAGCAACGTTGGAAGAAATAATCTACAACATGCTCAGTGTGCACATGAATAATAGAAAAGTGCAAGATAAGTTTATTCTTGAGAAGAAAATATTGTTAGACAAAGCCATCCAAATTGTGAGGGCGGTGGAAGAGACGTCCTGCAGGCGCAAGGAGTGGGGAACCACCTCACAATCACCAGAGGTACAGTGGGTACAGTCCAGAGGCAGAAGAGATAAAGGGCAATGCGATGCCAGAGATGACGCAGCAGGGAGACGTGAACCATTAAAGTGCCACAGATGTGCCAACACCAGTCACCTAGCCAACAGCAGAAAATGTCCAGCAAGAAATTCAGAAGGTATGGACATTTTGCATCTGTGTGCACCTGGAAAGGGAGGAATACTGTGGCTGCAATCCAGAGTGAAGAGGTCAGAGACAAGGCCTATTCGGGCGAAGAAGCATGCACCGCAGGTCTCATGGTTAATAGCCTCACAACCCGGAGAGAAAAGCCTCATAGTACCATTAAAGTCAACTGTCATGAAACAAGGGTGATGGAGGGCTCAGGCTCAGCCCTCACCATACTAACATTGAACCTGTACAAAAGCATGGTGGGGAATGAAAGAGTGGAGGCGTACAAAACAAAGTATTAGGCCAAATTGCAAATTAGGCTGTACCAGAGCATGGAGGGACAAGTGCTGTCCATAAACAAAAGTGGGACGTCGATCACCAAAGAAGAGTTTCCAGAATCATTTTCAGACATGCCCGGCCGAATTAAGAACTACGTACACAAGATAAGGTTAAAACAAGGAGCTGTACCAGTCAAGCACAGGGTGAGACCGGTGCTGGCGATGGCGAGGGTAGCACTACAAGAGAAACTCAACAAGATGCTAGAAGAAGGAACCATAGAGAAGGTGGAGTCATGAGAATGGCTCAGCCCCATAGTACTCATAAAGAAACAGAACACTGGGGACTTAAGCATCTGCATTTACTTCTACAGCGTAAACCTTGAAGTGGTGGTGGACAGTTACCCCTTACCGAGCATAAATAAGCTGATTTTGCTGATGAATGAGGCAAAGGACTTTTCGAAACTAGATATGAAAGACGCCTACCATCAGAGCAACTTACATCAGGAGTCTAGACCTCTCACGGCATTCATAACCCCTTTTGGAACATATCAATTCACCAGAATGCCCTTCGTGTTGTCTTCAGCGGTCTCCCCATTCCAGGTATGATGGACTCCCTGTTGAAAAATATTGGAAATGTCTCATACTTCGAAGATGACTTTTTAATTTACGCAGAGGACAAAGAGACACAGGATAAAGCTCTTTGAAAAGTGTTGGCTACAAGAAGCAGGAGTGTGGCTGTGCTATAATAAGTGTGTACTGCAGGCTGACGAATTAGAGTATCTAGGATACACCATATCCAAGGTAGGCATCAGTCCTAAGAAAGATCTACTGCAAGCCATTGTGAAGGTGCCTCCCCCAAACAGTAAAGAAGAGTTGAGATCATTTTTGGGAATATCCAAATAATATGAAACATTTGTGACAAATTTTTCAGAGACTACCACCCCATGAGAGAATTGCTCAAGAAAGGTGCAGAGTACCAGTGGAAGGCAGAACAATCGAGGTCCTTCGAAGAAGGCAAAAGGGCATCATGCATGTGCCCTGCCTACAATGATTCAATTCTCAATGGAAAACTATGATCACCACTGATGCCAGCACGTATGGAATAGGGGTAACACTCACCCAAAAGAAAGGCGGTGATGAACACATTGTTGCCTTTGCGTTGAAAGCACTCTCGCAAGCAGAGAAAAATGACTCGACCATAGAAAAGGAGATGTTGGTTTATGCGTGGTCTGTGGATTACTTTCGCACATACATCTGGGGCACAAACCTTTTACTGGTTAGGACTGCAAACCCCTAGTACACCTACTGAGCCCAGGAGAGACCCGGACATTGACACCCTGCTTAGCTCGTATCGCAGCTAAACTGCAAGAATACACATACGAAATTTAGCACATAGCGGGGTGGGAAAATATCCAAGCGGATTGTATGTCCAGACTGGCAGTGAGTAAAGATACAGAGACCAGATTTCTACAAGATGAATGTATGATTGCATCACTCACTGATTTGAGGAGCTGTTACGCTCACCTGGTCTCTGCGGAGGCATTGGGGCACGGTTGCAGCCCTCCCGGGGGTGAGGTCGCTCGGGTCCGACTTCGCCCTCTGCGCTTATGTGGTGACTGGTGGTAATAGGTGATGCTGCTCGGGACTGCTCCTGCGTGGAGAACAGGGGGAGTGAGTATGCCAGCTTGTGCGCCTGATCCCATTACCCCAAACCATGGTACCCGTGGGATGCGCTGTCCCTGGAAATCTCACCTGTTGATTAGTTTTGGCGAGCACTCCATCCTGCTGCTTCTGGCAGGGGCGCATGTATGATCTGGACCGAGTTCCTTCACTGGTCCCTTGCACGTGGTAGTCCAGTCCTGCTGCGACTAAGCCACTATATTTCAGGTAAGTGTTCCTGTTTGCCTTTGACAGCTGGAGGGAATGAGTAACGAAGCTGCAGCGGTACAGTAGCTGGTAAGTTGTTAACTAGGGGGCGCGCGCAGTTCAAATGCAGTGCGGCTCTAGGAGGGATGTTCTAACCTTGTCTTTCTTCTTCTTCTTCTTCACAGGGTCCGAGTTCGTGGATGCAGAGTGCGGTGCTGCGGCGTCGGGATCAAGATCACTGGATGTCAGGAGATGAGTCTGCAGATGAAGCGATGAAGCACCGGTTTCCTGGAGGTGAGTATGCAGGAGAACGCCTGGTTTCATAGGTAAGTAAACTGGTCCAAGCGGCGGTGAGCGTCACGTTTCACGCGAGTGCACAGTAACATGAGCTGAGCTTCTGAAGCCATGTCCACCAGGTTCAGCCTGCCTGCCACACGCGATGACTCAGCACATGGGGATGTTCTCTGGAATAAAGGCTTTCAGCTCCTGGAAAGTTCTTGTAAAATAAAAGCACTCCTGCACTGAAATAAAGTAAAAGCACTCCTGCACTGAAATAAAGTGTTCCTGTTCACATCTCTATATGAGCCTGGCACCAAAGGCACCAGGACTGAGTCCAGCCAGGGCCCCTGTGTTTATAGGTCCCAAAGGGACATAAGTGAGTCAAGTGACCCATTGCCCCCATCACTAGATGGTGTGGTTTTGGTGTTCTGGGGCCTGTGGCCATGACAGGAGCTGAGAATTCCTCAAAATGAGCAAAGGGCACTCGAATGTAGAAGCAGCCAAGGATGCCACCACAACAAAAATCACGTAATGGGTCAGGAAAGGGTGACCAGATGAGAAGTACATTCCAGAAGGGTTGCGCCCATATTGGAAAGTAGTAGATGAAATCTTTGAATGTGAGGGGATGCTCATGAGAGGTGACCAAGTTGAAGTGGGAGAATGGAAGACCAGGCTCCCGTCCTTCACCTCTCGCGCTTGGCCTAGAGGGTCACGGCCCAGACACCCGCCGCGAGAAGAGTTTGTCCATTTACCAGACGACCAGGTACCCTGGTACAGGAACATACGGATGTGTCCACCTGCCTGCCCAGCAGCCCGCACTGGCCATGCCGACACCTGCGGCTCGGATCAGCTAGACTAAAAACCACACGTCGTTAGAGATGCCATGACGACCTAGACAACGGGAAGCACATCTGTACAAATATACACACTTAACATTTCCACACCAATCTACACGAAGAACATACTCAGTGCTCTGACGTAGGCGACAGGCATATTCACGGACGTGCATCTTTATTATTTTTACATAGGCTTTCAGAGTGCAGAAACGCAAGACGCATCATGAACTCATCTATAACGCTTGCTCACGCTTCTCTTGAAACCCGTTACCACCATGAGAGGTATAATGGAAACACGATACTGATCATGGAAATATATGCCACTATAATCTAAAGCACCCATGCACGAAATGGATCACTTATGCACCAGGCCCAAGTAGGCCTCAAGCAAGAGTTCCCGTGGACATTAACAAAGCAAAAGTCAGGTTGCTGATCCTGCAGAATGAGCCTGGTGGAGCAACCAGCCAAGGTCGCAATGTTGCAAACCCACATCCAAGAACAAATCATCAAAGGCACGATGTTGCAACCTCGCACTCCGCGTACCAACGTTAAAATCATATCTACAAATTAAACCAGACACACAGTGGAAAAGCAATATTAATTGTGCAGAAATCTGCCTCAAACACGGTCCCGCCTCACGTGACCAAGCCGAACCTGACGAGATGCCAAAACCCAGGAGAGAAAAGGCGTCTGGGTCCCTCACTACGAGACACAGGCCGAGACACTTGAAAGGCTCAATGGACACCTGCTACAGTGGGAGCGGTCAGCCTTCCACCTATGAATAAATCCTCACGTTGTCTGCACGTACCCATATTGAAACATTGTTGCAAACACAGGTACACCGAGAGCTGGGAACAACGGTGGTCCCAGGCTGGGGAGCTCACGGATGCACCAATCAGAACATGGGGCTCTTATCTCAGACGTCAGTAACATTAGCCAATCCTCAGGGGTCTTCATGTAACAATTCTTATGTATCTAATTGTAGGGACAACCCAGATATACCACCTGACTACACCTTGACCACTAATATCATTCTCTATATGTGTACTATACTAACCCTACCACTCGAGCAACCAATTAAGAGTGGCGATAGGTTTTTTGTTAACTTTCTGAAGTGACGCAAGTAGCGCGTCATAATGCAGTAAAAAGGGCCTGCGAGCCCCACGATTATGTGTGTGTCAGGACGAACGCGTACGCTCCTTGACCCATCCCTGCCGTTTTGCATAAATAAACAGCAGAGTCGCCTTGCTCCTTGTGTGTGTCTCATACTCTATCTCATCTGGGATATACGGGAGGAGTTGGGGCCTCCCTGCCCGGAGGTCTGCGGACGGCCCGGCCGACCCCGGCAGAATTTCCCCCCGACAAGTTGGAGGCACTGCTGAGATCTGTTTAAGATCAACTTTTATTTTTAGTTTTCCAGGCACTCCCGTTGCGAGGAGGCCCGGCGGCGCGGCCCCCTCTGCCGTTGCCCCCTTCTGAGGACTACAGGACCATCGCGGAGCCGCGAGAAGACCGGACAGCGCAATCCGGATATTGGCCCTCGGGAGCCGGTTGAGAATTTCCCGCCCGCGGTCGGCGAGTGTCCAGACGTGGTCCAGACGAGGGGAGGTGGCGAGCCGCTTGGAGGGTGCACGCAGTCGAGCGGCCCTGCATCGAGAGAACTTGGTGAGCATGACACGCACAACAAGCAATGCGAAATTGTGAGGGAGGGGGAGGAAGTAAATAAGGGAGGGGGGAGGTATTGTAAAGATGTGCGGCGAAGGTTTAACTGAGTGTTGCTAATGGAATGAATGGTAGCGAAACGAGTGCGAGAGCAGTCGGCTAACGTTACGCGAAAGAGGGGGGCGGGGCACGAAAACATCACGTGCAGCCGCTCGTAACAGTGAGCTAACGTTACGTGAAAGAGGGGGGCGGGGCACGAAAACATCACGTGCAGCCGCTCGTAAGACACTGATGGTCTAAATTGCGACTAAGTGTGAGGGTGGGTGTGTGTGGTTTCCTACGACTTGACATTTATTGATCAATGAGTAGATGAGGTTCCCTATTGTTCGAGCAAGAAACTCGATAGGTAGATGACGTTTCCCTGTGGCCGGTAGCTAGTTACATAGTTGCCCAAAACGGAAGATAATTGGCTGGTTAAGCCCTCCTGTTGAGGGGCGTATCACACGCGAGGCGACGCAGCGTGCGCAGTCCGGTTATACTATTGATGAGATTACCTTGTTCCAGGAGAGACAGGAAGACAGCTGTAGGGTTAGCGGGGTAGATTGCAAGTGTATTTTGAACTTAAGGAACATAACAAGAATATACCAGTAGCTCGAAGAAATAGGTGACGTCACCAGTAGGGATTTAATAGGATATAGCGAGCACAAGGAATTTTGGGTTTGAGAGTGGTGGGGAAAAGAAGCATAATAAAGGAGCTGGTACGGAGATAAACTATAAACCAGTGGATCGAAAGAAGAAGGGGAAAGGGGCGTGGCTGCGCACGGAGAACGCCGGCCACGGCAAGTGTAAAAGGGGGAGGAGAACGGAGAAACAGGACGACTGCATAAGATCATCGTAAGGGGTACGCAGCCGCAGGGGGCTGCGTGCGCTTCGGCCGCAGGGGGCCGTAGGGGAAGGAATATAATATAACATCATATTTATTATTATTGCATAATTTGTCAAAGGATTGTCGTAAGTCCCCACACTTGCGGGGCGAGGTAAGCAATACAAGGTTGTATATTGTAAACTGCTAGTAAGGGGAAGGGTAACAAGGGGAGTGAAATTATGTCATACGGGAGAGGGTCGGGAGGGTGGGGGAACACCCTCACTACACCACTACAGCACATATGCACCACACTGCCACCACATAGGGAGAAGTTAATCAAGTACAGCATAGAGTGGACCCAGGGGACAGACAACAAAATGTTAACACCATGGCCGCCTAATGGTAGTTTCGATCCATATGCCCAACATTCACTACTGAACCATCTGCACAATACATACAAGGGGAAGAAGTTGGCAAACCATGTGGAGGTGTTTAACTTATGGAGGATGTTCCAGGGGTCCCGACCAGGACCAAATGGAATGTTCACTATGGGGGAAACACCGGAAGAAGAGGAGATTAAGAAAGAAGGAACGGGTGGGGAAAAGGAGTGCGAAAGCACAAAGAATACGGGGAACGAAAGACAGGGAGGAGAAAAGATTGATAAATCAGACGACATAAAAAAGGAACCGAACAATGGGATACCCATAACACCGGGAGTGAAAACAGAGGGAGGAGGGTTGTACCCTTTAAGGGAATTAGGAGAAATAGAAAGACAGTTAAGGGCGGCTGAAGGATACTCAAACCCGGCATACAGCCCTCCACCATATGTGGCTCATGGGAAGATACCAATGGGGGACAGGAGGATTAGAGAAGAACAGACTGTAGAGATAGGAAACGATGAGTGGGTAGCTGCACAGATATTGTTGAAATTACGAGGCTCACTAACTGGAGAAGAAAGGGAGGCGGTAAAGAGAACAAACGAGGATAGTGCCAGAGAGAGTGAAATGAGGGGAGAGGAGCTACTACGGCAGAAGGAAGAGATTTTGGAGGGAAGATTAGCAGAACTAAGGGATGAGCAGAATGAACTGATCAAACAACTTGAGCGGGAGGAAAGAGAGAGAGTGAGGAAAAGGAAAGAAGGTAAGGACGAATTGGAAAAATTAAGGGAACGAAGTGAGGAGCAAAAGAGAGAAGCTGAAAGGGTAAAAGGAGCAGCAGATAGGATATCAAGAGTAGTGCTGAGAGAGAAGAAGAAGGAAGAAGAAGAAAAGGAAAAAGAAATGGAATTATGGAGGAGGAGGATAATATCAGAGGCAGCTAAGAAATATGAAGAGGGGAAGGTAATAGAGAGTATAGTAGAAAGAGAAAGGGTGAAATGGGAAAGGAAGAAAGAGGATGAAAGGATATTGGAACAGATGAGCAACGAAGTAATGGAGGAATTGAAAAGGAAAAGGGAGGAAAATAGTAGGGAAATGGAGGAGAGGAGTGAAGGAGGAAGAGAAGATAGGGGTTGGGAGAGTGAAAGATGGGGAGATGTATATAAAAGTAGAGAGGTAGCAACAACATCAGCACTAAGGGGAACAGTTGGTAACAACGGAAAGGGAGAAAGAGACCTAATAGACTTAAAAACAGTAACAATAAAAGGAAAAAAGGCAGAGTGGGGGGTGCCATTTATGAATGATTTTTGCAGTGAGGAGGAAGGAGGAGTGGAGAAGGATGGAAGGAAGAGTGAAAGGGAAAGCTTAGATAAACTATACCTTACTAGAACAAACATAGATTCGCCCTGGATGAGTAGAAGATGGGAGGAGCTGGAGAGAAGTAAGGAGGAAGTGAAAAGAATAGGGGAAACACAAACCAATGAAACCACGCCACCCACATCACCATCGCGCCCTCCCACGTCACGCCCTACATGTTCAACTACCGCGCGCTCTCTGCACAGAATAAAGCTCGCGCCCTTCATGAATGAACTTACACCTTATGCATGTCGGCTTAGGGACCTCCCTAGTCGCAGGCAAGACAGACAAATAAACATACCCATATTGAACACAGGAAATGATGAAAAAAGGGGAAAGGAAGAAGAGGGAGATAGGAGCAGAGGTAGTAAGGAAGAATTTGAAGTAGTAAAAGAAATGGGGGAAGAGGAGGGGTGTGAAGACTCAACATTATGGAGCGTAAAGGGTGACACAAGACAGAATTTAATGCCACTGCTGGAGAGAGGAGGGGTTAGACCACAGTATGTACCTTGGAAACATACAGATAAGGAAAATATAAAATGTAGGCTCCCATCACTAAGTGGAGGTGCGGGTAAGTGGATATATGAAATGGAAAAACACACCGCAGGACAGAAACTAGCAGTAGGAGATGTTAAGGGCCTGTTAATATCAATATTAGGGGATAGAGCGGATGACATTTGGAAAAGAGCGGGATTCCATGGGGTAACAATAACGAACACATCGCATGATGGGGCACCATTTGCAAACTGCAGACATGCGCTATGGCAGGCACTGAGAGTGCAGTACCCAGACACATCAGACATAGGAGCCATTACTTCCCGTAAGATGGGTGAAAATGAGGATCCTGTTGATTATATCCAGGATGTTCAAGAAAAGTGGCGCATGGAAACTAGAGAACAATGGGACAAAACACCAGCCATATTTTATCATATACTAGTACAAGGGCTCCCAGAAGGAGTTCAAAAACAACTAAAGAAAGTAGTGGGGATGGAAGCAAAACCATGGCCAGAAATACAACTGACTATAGTACATCACTGCAGAACATGGCAAGGAAAAATGAAACAAAAGGAAGAGGATAGGAAAACAGAAGAGGCCAAATTAGTACAGAAAAAACTTACTAAATACACAATGGAAGGGGCACTAATAACTACGCCCACACCAATGGCCCAAAGCCCAACGCAAGTAGTGGCTGCACAAGATCCGGCTCAAATAGCGCCTCCACAAGGGGTAATAGAGCAAGTGCCGCCTCTGCAATTACACGCACCAAACATGGGAGGAGGGTACCCAATGCAAGGAACTGGGTATTATAGTTATAACAGAGGGAGAGGAGGGTTTATGAGAGGGAGAGGATATGGATATAATACCCAACAACAGGCTGGGGGACTCAGAAATAACTACCCCACAGGGCAACCCGTATACCAGGACAACACAGGGAGCTTCCCATGGCAAAACAAGGAACCACCCGTGTGTTGGAGCTGCGGACTATTAGGACACATGTCACGTACATGTAGGGTCAGGCCAGGAACACCAGCATGGAATGAACAAGCACAACCTAGGACATTACAAGAACAGCAGGGAATACAACAACAGCAGATGTCACAAAAAGGGAGTGACCCACAACAACAAACAACACAACAGCCACAAACCTATTCACTGCCACAACAACAAATAACACAGTACCTGCCACCGCCACAACAACAAGTAGCGTTAATACAACCACCACCCCAAAATGAACGAACACAATTGGGTGGGGTGACGGTGTTGGGACACAACCCTTACACAGGGAATGGCCAATCATTGTACCCCCAATAGGCCAGCCCACAGACGGCCTTGGTGTGTCCCATCCTGTCAATAACACCTAATAGTGCGGAGGAACCACGCATAGAGGTAACGATAGGTGACAAAAAATTATCATTTCTTGTTGACACCGGGGCAACCCGGTCTTGCATAAGGGAAGGTAAATTTAAGATGTCAGGCGAAGCCATGAACACCCAAGGATTTTCTGGGGCTAAAGGGTTGGTTCCATTTACTGATAATGTTCCTTTATCTATTGGAGATTATGATCTGTCAGTTCCACTTTTGTATTATAGTGCCTCACCAGTAAATATACTGGGGAGGGACATAATGAACAGGTTGAACATGACGATCTCCTTTACAGAGGATGGCATAATTTGCTCTACTCCAGGGATTAACATGCTCGCAGCACGACAGATTTTGCAAGCATACTGTGGACAGACAGCGATTAGGGCGGAGCCAGTAGATGGCGAGCTATTCCAATATGGCACAGACATGGCATTTGCATGGATGCCAGGGATAGAAGGGAAAATATGGAGGAGACCAGCAGCCTATCTATTCCGACCAGAAACACCAGGTAATGAACTGGAAGGGAAGGTGTTTGTAGTGGACATTGAGAGCATTATTGCAACAGCTGATTATGTTGCTGTGCACGCCCAAGATAAAGAAGGGAGAGCATGGAGGGCGGTGATAGCACTAGCAGAAGGATGTAGGTTGACCCAGGTGTCAGATGAAGAGCTGTTCTCAGAGGAAAAGGAAGAAAATGAAATGGTGTTCATGATGAGTGTAGAAATATGGCTAAGAGTGGCTCACAAACAAGTAGCACAGAAAATTGCAATGGCACTTGAGGCACCCGCAGGCACCCCAGTCCCATTTTTTAAGGAGGATATGTCAAAGGTGCCCAAATCATTATGGACTATTAGCCCTTATGACGTGGGATGCATAAAAAGCATAGGGGGTGTAAGGATAAAATTGAAAAAAGGTGCAATACTACCAAGAGTGAAACAGTACCCATTGTCAAAAGAGGCAGATGAGGGCATATATGAAACCATAACGGCCCTTATAAACAATGGCATATTGGTCCCCTCAGAATCACCATGTAACACAGCTGTGTACCCGGTGCGCAAGGCTAAAGGGGGGTCTTGGCGCTTCATACAGGACCTCAGACCCTTGAACAACATAGTAGAAGCAGAGTATCCAGTAACAGCAAACCCGGCCACAATATTGTGTGGCATTCCAGCAGAAGCATCACGATTTACAGTGATTGACCTTAAAAATGCTTTTTTCTCAATACCATTACACCCAGACTCACAAGATTTGACAAGCTTCACTTACCGAAATACAAAGTGGAAACATACCAGATTACCACAGGGGTATTGTGAATCACCCTCAATTTTCAATAGAGTAATACAGATGGATTTGGGTAACGTTGAGGTGGAAAGCACAGTGTTACAGTATGTGGATGACATAATAATTTGCAGTACAAATGAAAGTAAATGTAGAGAGGACTCCTTAAAAATGTTGACGATACTGGCAGAAAAGGGGTACAAGGTAGACATGGAAAAGATACAATACTGTCAGGAACAGGTACTTTACATTGGCCAACTGATATCCCAACATGGAAGAAGGATTGCACCACAAAGAGCACAGGCCATCTCAAGCACTCCCGTGCCACAGACTGTGAGAGAACTGCAGCAATTTCTGGGGCTGTGCAACTACTGTAGAGCATGGGTATTTGATTACAGCTCATACATAGGACCCCTGCTTGAGGGTTTGAAGGAAGCAAATAAAGGGGAGAAAAAGTTGGGATGGACTATGGAAATGAGGGAGGCATTTGACGAATTAAAAGACGCGATATCAACTGCTCCAGTACTGGCATCCCCAGACTATGAGCGGCGCTTCTTTATATTTTCACATTGCGACTCAGCAGTGATGAAAGCAGTGTTGGCCCAAAAAACTAGCATGGGCTATAAACCAGTAGCATTTTACAGCGGTCACTTAGACCCTATAATGTTAGGCCACTTCTCTTGTGAACAAGGTCTTGCTGCAGCTGCTTTTGCAGTAGAAAAAGCATCAGCAATAACTATGGGGTGTCCAACTACACTATTTGTGGAACATGCACTATTTGCGATATTGAATAAACCTAAGTCCACATTAACGACACAGAGGGCATCAGGTTATGAGATTATTTTGTCTAAAGCTGAACTAGCAATTGTTAGATGTAGCACGGTTAACCCTGCAAGGTTCCTAGCAGAAGTAATTGAAGAGGGAGATTACGCCCACGACTGCACCCAAGTAACTGAAATATACTCATGTACTAGGAAAGTTGAAGAAAACGCACTAGAGGGAGGTGAGCTTTTGTTTATTGATGGGTCATCAACTATTGATCAAGGAGATGGGATACGAAGGACTGGGGCAGCAGTAGTAAAAATGATGGAGGCGCCGGTGTGTGTGGCTATGAAGTGTGTACAATTACCACAGCATTACTCTGCTCAAGCGGCGGAACTCGTTGCACTAATATTGGCATTAAAGGAAAGTTTTAATAAAAGAGTAACTATATATTCCGACAGTGCATATGTTACATCCACTGTCCACTCAGGGCTATCAAAATGGAGAAGAAGAGGGTTTAGGAGAGCTGATGGCACTCCAGTACAACATGCCCTCTTGTTGGCTGAACTAATTGAAGTAATAAACGACCCCCAAGAACTAGCCCTAGTAAAATGCACCGCACACACCAATGGAGAAGACTACGTCTCAAAAGGAAATGCAGCAGCAGACGCACATGCGAAATATGCTGCATATTTTGGTGAGATATGGAACCCCACAGACTCACAGAGAGGGAGAGGGAGGGGAATAGCGAGGGAGATGTTAATAAGAGAAGGGTACACCCATCTCCCAGCCACACAGATTATGGAGCTACAAGCGGCTGCACCAATGGCCGAAAAAGAAGTATGGGTGAAAAGAGGATGCACAATGTCACCAACCGACGCACTATGGCGCCAGGGTGGCACTGGGAAAGTTGTAATACCGGTGGCACTGTTAAATACCGCCTTGAGCCAATTACATCACCCTGCCCATACAGGCAAGGAAATAATTGCAGCACGAATTAGAGAAGATTGGTTTTGTCCCGAGTTAACCTCTCATGTGTCAAATTTTATCAGCAATTGCCTCACATGTCAACAGTTTACGGCCGGTCATACTCTAAAAGTGATAAGAGGTACTATACCCCGGCCAGAAGGACCTTTTCGGCACCTTCACATTGACTATGTTGATATGATCAACATCTGTCAAGGCAATAGGTATATGATTGTAGTAGTATGCCCATTTTCTAGGTGGATTGAAGCAGGACCCTGTTCACACCCTGATGCGTTTAGAGCAGCCAAATTCATAGTAAGGGAGGTCTTCCCCAGGTGGGGAGTGTGCGAGGTGTTAAGATCAGACAACGGCCCCCATTTCGCAAATGAAATGTTCGAGCATATCACATCCCTGCTGAACATTAAACACAAATTTGCATGTGCATACCACCCACAGGCTAATGGTGTATGTGAACGCCTAAATGGCCTATTGAAGGAGGCAATTGCTAAAATACAACAAACAACAAAGAAAAGTTGGTTGTATTGCCTTCCGTTAGCATTGTTTGAACTCAGAAACAGGCCAGGGTCCGACCACCACCTCACCCCTCACGAAGTGGTTACTGGACGTCAAATGCGCCTTCCCCTAACACCAACGTCAAGGGCATTCACCGACAACGAAAGTTCAGCGAATGTGTTAGGTGATGAAATGTATCAATATGTGTCTTCTTTGATTACTAGTGTCGTGTTTGTGTCTCAACAGCTCGAGCGCACACGGGGCGGGTCTACCAGCAATCAAGAAAAAGACGAAAGTACGGAATTGGGAAAGGAGAACTCGTGCAAACTTGCCAAAGGTGACCACGTACTACTTCGCAATTTCAATAGAAAGTGGAACCAGAAGAGGTTCACTGGCCCCCATCTGGTAGAGGACGTATCAACAAGAGCAGTAAAACTAAAGGATAAGCGTGCCTGGAACCACCTACATGACGTAAAGATCTACAAACTGCAGACCCGCCCCAGCGCCAACGACAGGTCCATTGGAAGAACAGCAACAACATCCCCGACAGCGGAAGAAAGTACCACCACAGACAACGACCCAATTGTTCCCTCGGAGACAATAACTGACGAAGAAGGGGGTGATCCCCATACTGCCCACCCCATGGTCACACGCTCAAAGAGTAAAAATACTTCCGCCATCTGAGCGCAAACCCCCCCCCCATTGACTGCTAAGTACAGTTGTAACTAAAACTGAAGGACATTGCTTGCACCAATACACATGTAAACACGTGAATGTTCTCTTTTTTCTCTCGCACATACAGGAACTGCGTAATATTGTATTGTTAAGAAAAGCTAATTAACAAGTTCAGTGTGCAGGTGTAGATGGTGCTGCCAGACGATAACTACCCAGAAGAATTGTCACACCAATTTGTATACGAAATAAAGAGGCCAACATACTTAAAAAGGAGAAGGGTACGTGTCTACTACATAGCCTTCCTCCTGGCCATAGAATATTACATGCCCCACCTCCGCCCATACTTGCCGGTCCTAAGAGACCCATCACTTAGAGTAGCGTGGGAGCACCTCTTCGCCTGGGCACTGAATGACTACTTGATAGGGAGAGCTTAAAGGTAACAAAACTAACATTTAATAACCAGCACTTTTGAGAATTTTCAGGCGGGCAACTGTAACGTCGCAAGAATAAGCTGCCAGGACCGCAGCAAGGTAAGAGCAAAATGCCGGTGAAATTAGCATATGTAATAAAAATAATAGGGATTTTTATGATCACCGGGTTCTTGGCTGCTTCTGTCTGGCAGTACAGCTATGCTATTGATTTTATTGCTGCACCCAAACTTAATATACCCCCGTCCCCTGCTGCAACAGGTGTTACGTCAGGTGGTAATAGTAATTTTGCACCCAAGCAAAATAGAGTTAAACGCAGCACGTACTCAGACAATAAAGGTATTGATAATTATGTACAAGATTCAGCACACGTCACAAACAACATATGGTACCAGCACATGACCCGCATTGGTAAGCAGACAACTGAGGATAGCTGTTACGTTTGCTCATTAATACCATACGCCATGAGCGCTTCACGAACATTTGTTGCCACAGAAATAGATGAAAAAACAGCACAGTGCATAATATATTTGGCCCTGTTCCAAACGAAAGGAAGATTTCAAGGAACAGTAGTGCACATGACATGGAAAACACGAGACTCATACCCATATGAAAACAACTTCCTCAAGACCTATCTGAGTTATCACAAGACCAGTTTACATGCTGAAGCATTCAGGTACATAACAAGTGGCCCTGCAAAAGGAGAAACAAAGAAGGTAACACTGCAGTATCTACCATGTGATTGGTACGCCACTGAAGTTCCGGGTAAACAAGGATGCTGGGAGAGGCCGCTAATGACGATAACAGGAAAGGTGTTCCTGGGCAACAGCTGGGAGATAGGAGTGATTGGCAGCAACATGGTAACAAAAGAAACTATCTCAACTATCGAGACACACAATCATCGATGTTGGACGACGTGGATCAAGTATGTACCAATGCTCACGTGGGTAGAAGAAGATGAAGACCCGATAACTATACTACCATTGACTGCGCCCAAAGTATGCTACCAGCATAAAGGAGAGGTGGACGTAGGATATAACACCAATTGTGCAAGCGTGATGGAGTTACCTGAGGGGGGAGCGGGAACAGCAGTAATAATGGACCATTATTGGGCCTGTGGAGAAAAGGCATATCATACACTGCCTCCCCTGTGGAATGGTGTGTGCACAATGGTACACGTCAATGTACCATCACTAGTGGTACCTAAGAAGCATGTCGATGTGGCGAAATTTCCTAAAATGGATGAAGGGGATAAGAGAAGAAAGAGATCTGCACCACTCCAGAAGGAGCAAGGAAACAGGACCAACAGCAATGATACTGTCCTAAATAGGAGAAAAAGACAAGGAGAGCCATTGACAGGAAATTACCTGTGGGGAAGGTCGGAAACGGAACTAACATCAATACCGCCAGAACACAGACTATTCAGCAGAGCAGCAATGTTCTTCTCATCAATAATACATCCGGGATTGCAGGCATATGCAAACGCAAAATGGCTCCAAATAACCAGGTGGGAACTAATGATGACCATCAATTCAACAGTAAATGGGTTCAACGCAATTAAAGAGGAGCTGCGAGCTGTAAGGATGGTAGCACTCCAGAACAGATATGTATTGGACCTTCTCACAGCAATGGAAGGAGGAGTTTGTGCAAAGATAGGACAATCTTGCTGCACGTTCATACCTGCCAACGATGCTGACAATGGTACACTGACAGAAGCAGTTTCACAATTGGCCCAGATGCACTCCAAAATGATGGACGAAAGTAACGGTGTAAACAAGGATAAGAGCTGGTTTTCACTATTATGGTCATGGATGCCATCTTGGCTGTCAGATGGACTGAAAATAATAGTGGGATGTGCTATTTTGGCTGGAGCTGCCCTGATCATAATTAGATTTTGGAAGGCCCGGAAGGCACGCACGACTGACGAGTTGCTGGAAATGGTGGGAATGCACCCCTTAATGCCAGCAGATGACGGCCAGCATACAGGTGTGATAATACAAGAAAGGGAGAAGTTGCGCACCCAAATCATCACCAATCATCTAGACCCACCATCAGTGAAGATCGAGAACCCAAGGAACCCCAGGAGCTACATAGGAAGATGGGTATACTGTACTCCTGGAGGAACATGTGAATACATGTATTGGTCATTTGAAGATCATGTAAACCATTATGGACATCTCGGAGGGATAACTAAGATATGGAGGGTAAGAGGAGATAACGAGAAGGATATGTTTGTGGTCGACAAGTCGACCAGAGGGGGGACTGAAGTGGGAGAATGGAAGACCAGGCTCCCGTCCTTCACCTCTCGCGCTTGGCCTAGAGGGTCACGGCCCAGACACCCGCCGCGAGAAGAGTTTGTCCATTTACCAGACGACCAGGTACCCTGGTACAGGAACATACGGATGTGTCCACCTGCCTGCCCAGCAGCCCGCACTGGCCATGCCGACACCTGCGGCTCGGATCAGCTAGACTAAAAACCACATGTCGTTAGAGATGCCATGACGACCTAGACAACGGGAAGCACATCTGTACAAATATACACACTTAACATTTCCACACCAATCTACACGAAGAACATACTCAGTGCTCTGACGTAGGCGACAGGCATATTCACGGACGTGCATCTTTATTATTTTTACATAGGCTTTCAGAGTGCAGAAACGCAAGACGCATCATGAACTCATCTATAACGCTTGCTCACGCTTCTCTTGAAACCCGTTACCACCATGAGAGGTATAATGGAAACACGATACTGATCATGGAAATATATGCCACTATAATCTAAAGCACCCATGCACGAAATGGATCACTTATGCACCAGGCCCAAGTAGGCCTCAAGCAAGAGTTCCCGTGGACATTAACAAAGCAAAAGTCAGGTTGCTGATCCTGCAGAATGAGCCTGGTGGAGCAACCAGCCAAGGTCGCAATGTTGCAAACCCACATCCAAGAACAAATCATCAAAGGCACGATGTTGCAACCTCGCACTCCGCGTACCAACGTTAAAATCATATCTACAAATTAAACCAGACACACAGTGGAAAAGCAATATTAATTGTGCAGAAATCTGCCTCAAACACGGTCCCGCCTCACGTGACCAAGCCGAACCTGACGAGATGCCAAAACCCAGGAGAGAAAAGGCGTCTGGGTCCCTCACTACGAGACACAGGCCGAGACACTTGAAAGGCTCAATGGACACCTGCTACAGTGGGAGCGGTCAGCCTTCCACCTATGAATAAATCCTCACGTTGTCTGCACGTACCCATATTGAAACATTGTTGCAAACACAGGTACACCGAGAGCTGGGAACAACGGTGGTCCCAGGCTGGGGAGCTCACGGATGCACCAATCAGAACATGGGGCTCTTATCTCAGACGTCAGTAACATTAGCCAATCCTCAGGGGTCTTCATGTAACAATTCTTATGTATCTAATTGTAGGGACAACCCAGATATACCACCTGACTACACCTTGACCACTAATATCATTCTCTATATGTGTACTATACTAACCCTACCACTCGAGCAACCAATTAAGAGTGGCGATAGGTTTTTTGTTAACTTTCTGAAGTGACGCAAGTAGCGCGTCATAATGCAGTAAAAAGGGCCTGCGAGCCCCACGATTATGTGTGTGTCAGGACGAACGCGTACGCTCCTTGACCCATCCCTGCCGTTTTGCATAAATAAACAGCAGAGTCGCCTTGCTCCTTGTGTGTGTCTCATACTCTATCTCATCTGGGATATACGGGAGGAGTTGGGGCCTCCCTGCCCGGAGGTCTGCGGACGGCCCGGCCGACCCCGGCAGAATTTCCCCCCGACAAAGTAATCCCACCTGCAGCAATGAGAAGAACCATTGTATGTAGGGCTCACGCTGGTCATCTTGTAAACAACATGATGAAGAGGGAATCATATTGGTGGCCAGGAATGGATTTAGAAATACGGACAGTGACAGAGAGATGTCATTAATGCGTGAATAGTGACACGTGACTTAAATTAAGTCAAGCGCCACTACACCCTCAGAAGTACCAGAAGGGGTGTGGGAAAAATTGGGCATGGACTTCATAAGCCTGCTTGAACTAATGGAACATGAACACAAGTATGGCATAGTGTTAGTAGACTATTTATCCAAATGGGGAGAAGTCGTCTTTGTATCCAACATAACCACAGCTACTGTGAATCAGTTCCTCAAGGACATTTTTCAAAGAGAAGGGTTGACCAGAGAACTGGTCAACGACAACGGAGTTCAACTTGTATCTAGAGAAATGGAAACGTTTATGAAGGAGAACAATATCCAGCAAATTAAAGCAGTCTTATATCACCCACAAGCAAATGGGTTGGTGGAACGTTCCAACAGGTTCATCAAGGGACCCCTGGAGTTAGCTACCGCAGCGGGGCTTGGTCCGCTCAGCACAGTCAAGGAAGCAGTGGCTGCCCATCGCCTTACCCCCAATGGAGTCACAAACATATCGCCGTTCCATCTCCTCTGAGGACGCAGGGCAGCGTCCATGCTGGTTCTGCCATGGGTGGCAAATATAAGAGAGGATGAAAACGTGGATATAGAAGAATTGGTGTGGAAGTGAAGAAGAGCAAGGAAAATATGAAGAGATATAGTGACGAAAGAAGCAAGCCACAACAAAGTGCAGTTAAAGAGCGGGAGTTGATAAAGATTCAAATGCTAGATAGAGATTCCGTGACTGGGTCCAAGCTCAGCAGACCAGTGAGGGTGGTGCAGCAAGGGACAAACCATGTACGCACCCAGATGGCAAGCGATGGAACTTAGAGAGGGTGGCTCTATACAAAAAGGGGACAGGAGAAGCACCCAGCCCTGCAACACAAGAGCAGAGAAACCAAGAGGAGAGATCGGTCAAAGAGAAACCGACAATGAGAGAACAACCTTACCATGAAGAAGAGCAGGATGAATGGACACCATCCCAAGCCCAGGGACCGTATCTCTCCAGGACTGAAATCTCTTCACTGGCTCCCAGTGGCTGCGAGGATTAAGTTCAAAACCCTCTGCATTGTCCACAAGGCCTTCTGGGGCCTGGGGCCTAAATACCTTCAACTCTCTCTTCCTAAATATCTTCCTTCACGAGCCCTTCGCTCATCCGTCTCCAACTCCCTCATGGTCAGCCGCTTCTCGAAGCAACGAGCTGGGGGTAGATCTCTCTCCGCAGCAGGGGCCTCCCTCTGGAACAGCCTTCCTGCCTCCCTGAAACTTGAGGAGAACCATCTCCGGTTCCGGAAGTACCTCAAAACCTTCCTCTTCGCTTCTGCCTTCTCTCTCCCTCTCCCCTGCTAAACCTGCTTAACTCCCCACTGAATTCTGCACTAAACCTGCATCTGGGCCACTCTCAGCGACCTCGGTCCAGGGCCCAGCCACTCTCCACTTGCACTGCCTCCCTAGCTCCCCCTGCACTGTGGGACTGTCACTGTATCCCTACAGCCCCCCTTCCCAGCACTTCTCAGCACTTGCTCTGCACTTACCTCGCACTTGCCACCAGCTGGCCCTTTTTATTTATTATTTATTATTTTATTACGCTACTTACCTTGTACTGCACTTCCCCCCCACCTCCTCCCCCTGCACTTTCTCCTTTTCCCCTTACCTCTGCACTTGCGCGATCTGAATGACACCTGGCCTAGTAGGATCGTTTGTCTGTCTTCCCCTTGTTTCCCCTCCCTCCCTGCCTCGTCGCGCCTTGAAACACTTGTGTATAGGCGCGTTACAAATACCATATCATATCATATCAAGCATAAGCCAGTCCCAAGAGGAGTGCAGTGTGACAAGAGACATCCAGTGAAAAGAGCGCAACATCGCAAGAAGAGAATGCAGCGAGCAGTCGACCACAGAGAGAAAAAAGAAGGCCAGGAAGGTACACCGACTATGTGATGGAGTAATGCAAGTCTTTGAACAAAAGGAGGTATGAAGAGTAAAGGACTTCAAGGAAGTCACACGCAGAGGTCTCGCAAGATCATATGCGAGATACCAAGCAGGACTTCCCGCTAAGATAACTACGAGCATAGCTTTCCCTGCAGACTCTATTTAAATATCCTCCCGCTCTGCATACAGGGGTATCCTGCAAGGACTGTGCATATGAAGCTAAGATATATATGCTGAGAGTGTATCTGTTAAGGCAGAAGCCAATGCTGTGTGTGCAGTGAAATAAAATATCCATAACTACAATTTCCTGCCTGCGTGTGATCCTTAACTAGACCACAACAGCAGGGTTGCCAGCACAATCCATGAGAGTACTTTGCTGTACTTTTTGGTCAAGGCATTGACTTGTATGTAGTAAAAGGGCCCTAGCTGTCAGACACGAGTGCTAGTTCCTTTCTGCTAGTCTTCTTGTGTGTGTGTGTGTGTCTCTCTCCCTCCCTCTCTGTCTCTCTCTATCGCTCTCTGCCTTGAAACAACACATGCATGCTTGTGAAATTGTGTGTTATTATTGGGTGCAACTTTCATTTTCTTATTTGCATCCTGCGCAAGGAAAGGTGTGCTGAAGCCATCCTAGGCAATTTAGCGTGTAGCAGACTATTATGTCAACGGTGGGCTGGGGGATGGAGCCCGCCGGTCTAACGGTGACATTTGTGGAAGGAATGGGGGCGGGCGGTGCCTTTGACAGTCCTTGGTAGGCCATTTCCTTCAAACTCAATTCCACCACACACTCCATTGCAGAGCGGAAGGTGGGGGCGGTGGAGCGGTATTCATTTTGCTTGTTTCCCAGCCTCATTGTATTAACCTTTCTCTTGTTTGATGCAAGGAAATGCATCAGGCACGAGGCGTCTGAAACGATGCTTAAGATCTATGGAGCGTGAACGTGCTTAAGTGCTTCGCCTTCATTACTGGCGCTGCAGACAGTGACCTGCGCGTGTATTCTCCCGTGGCTGCAGCACTTGTTCTGTCATGTCCCGCTCCTGACCTCACCTCGTTGATAAATAGCTGCTGGCTGTCGCCGTCATCAGCTTTACTGACTGGTTGCTCTCTGCAGTGTTGATGCTCGTATATGAGATAGGAGTTTGCAGAACTGAGGAGAGGGGCCACTTTGTGAATGGGATCACCCCATTGTGCGGATCAGCGTTAATTAGATGTGCATTCATTCGTGTACAGGGGTGGACTGGGAACCAAAAGAGGCCCAGGAAATTATTACTGGTAACCAAAAGAGGACCTGGAAATAATTACTGGGAACCAAAAGAGGCACAGGAAATAATTATTGGGAACCAAAAGAGGCCATGGGAAATAATTTTCAAAGTGGCCACATATTAGACATTTTCAACAAGCCCAACCCTTTTCTATGAGCGCTTTTGGAAATACCACACAGAAGAGGCCCAGGGTGCAGAGGCATACAGGGAAATCTCCAGAGTTCCCTATAGGCCAGTCCACCCCTGTTCATGTCCTCTTACTATTCCGGAATAAGATTAGAGGTGCACTAGTATCATCAACATTGCTCACTACTGTATTACAAGTAGCTACTTAGTGTTATATGGGGGCTTGCTATGGGCACCCAGCAGGTCACCAGGGTGCTATGTCTCATCAGCACCTTAGAGGGTTGCCGGGGGACACCCAGTCTTTAGTGGGGGCAGGGTGGGCCATACCCATGACCATGCGGATCCTTGCCACCTTGCTGGCTCAAGTGTCCCACAGCATCATGGCCTGCAGGCCCGTGCTCACACGGTGTGGGCCTGCAGGCCTAAATGAGAGACCGACCAGTCATTCCTCTTTGGGAGTCTGCAGCCGTTCTGGTGCACATGCCTGCAGGGGCTCCTTTTATTAGCTTGGGCTATGGGAGGGACACATTCCCTTAAAGGGGCAACACACTTGGGAGGGTCACACACCACACTCCTCCTTTTTCATAACAAACAAGTAAATGTTACTGAAACATAAATGATCCCCTCCCCATCACAGAACACCATTACTCGGGCTACTTCAGAAATGTGGGATCGACAACAAATGGGATGTGCCACTGCGACACACATAGGGCTCACATGGTCATACACATACTACACATATTAACACTCTCTACATATAACCCGCGGGTGACTGTTGCGGTTGGCGAACCGCTGGTGGACTTTTGGCAGTCCGACCACATGTTACAAAACCCTTTACTAACCTGGGTCAGTGGAACTTCCACCACTGAATGATGCCATTGCTAGCTGCTGGCAGCATTTCAAGGATGCCTGAAAACATACGGGACTGCAGCTCCACGTACCTTTAACTGGGGCCATTTTAAACACACACTTTCCATGCAGGCCTCCAGCATTTAAGCACATGGTTACTGCGTCCTCTCCGAGCACTTGCAGGATTGCAGGAGACCAGTTCACTCTGCTCCAGTGTCCGTTCAGGATAGTCATTTCCACGGGTCCAGGTCCGTTGATATTACAGTTCAAAGGCCGATAAAGTCGCACCTGGGGGATCAGGGGCCACACCGGCTTAGTCCCTTGATGTTGGGCCGTCAGCAAGACGCGGGTAAGGGAATCTAGGCTGCGCCACATGATGTTGACAGGGCAGGGGACGCAGCATGTTACTCACTCCCCTCTTCCCTGGCTATGCTCCCCCAAGCAGGAGGGTCTGTTCCCTACTGTGGGACAGGAGGGCGTACAAGCACTCGTACTGACTTGCAACCCTCTCTTGCTCCTAGTACTTCTTCTGGGTGGTAAGCTTGAGGGCTGAGAGATATTGGTTGGCTGGACACAGATGACAGGGTGTCTGGGCCACTTCTTCTCCTCCCCTAGGCAGGAGTCACTGCTGCTGACAGGGCCGCAGCAGTCCTGGCAAGTCCCATCTTCCCTTCTTCTTCTTGGACGATCGGTCCGGTGATGTACCACTCGGGGTGGCAGGAATCGCACTCAGGGCCACATCGTCCTGGTCCATGGATGGCGGGCCCGGCAGGGCGCACACCAGTGGCAGGGTGAGGAGGCTTCTTGTATAGTTCTTGCCCCCAGGCAGGCGTGTGGGCAGGAATCTGCCCTTAGCAGAGGGCGCCCACCAGTGATAGGGTAACACCAGGGGCAGGGTGTCACTGGTGGCACAGTGTCAGGGCCACTTCTTTATTCAGCTCCTCTCCAGTCCGGAATTGTTGGCATTGCACTGCCAGCAGTAGAGGGCGCTCACCAGTGGTAGGGCAATGAGGCTGCTTGCATCATCCTCCCCCCACCAGGCAGGAGTGTTGGCAGAAGACTGCCATTACCAGAAGGCGTCCACCAGTGGTCGGGTGACAATGGGGTCAGAGTGTCATGGTCCCTTCTTCTGCTCCAGGCAGGAGTCACTTGCAGGGCAGGCAGAGCGACCCCAGTGGCCTGGTGTTGGGGCTGCTTTCTTTTCTTCTTTCTCTGGGACTCCTGCTCTTATTGTGCCATCCAGTTCTTTAACCCCTATTTCCAAACTCTTTCCGCACAGCACTGATGACAGAGCACACACTATGCCTATTTCACACGCTCCACGGAGCGTACATTTACCTTTCTACTTTCCAGTGCATTGACACATAACTGGCATGCCTTCTCTGCCCCATCACAGGAGCACTCTAGATTTCACTGCTGAGGCCCTGGATCATTGTGGGGTCATATGCTTTCCGACATGGAAGCGCTATGACTGCTTACAGGAGGGCAGCCCCGGGATACCCCTGTGCTGCGGGCTGCTGCATTTCTTTTCACTGTTTCATTATCCGGATATGGGGCGATTTAGTTTTCGCTGCCGAGGCCTGGGACTCGTGGGTCTGCCGGCACAGCGAGCATACAGAGTCGTGCTGCGTCGGTCTGCCCATGGCCATGACAGCCACATTCTGCCTGCATCTTTACTCCAACATGGAGCACTGCGTGATTTCACTGCTGGCGTCCTGGTCCCGTCACAGCTGGGGCCGCCGGCACGTAGAGTGCTGCCTGCATCATGGATGGAAGCGGGCAGCCTCTGTACTTTATTTTACCACCCAGCCCGCAGCATTATTCTCTCCCCCACATGCTCCAGTGTCGGGAGCATACCCCCGGATGGGGAGAGGCGTGGGGCGGCAGCGGGCACTCACCTCCTCATTTCCTCATTTCTTCCCCTACGGGAAGCGCAACACTCTCCCAAGGCGGGAGGCCTCTTTGTTCTTGCGGCTGTGGCCCTACATCTCGTTTTCCTTCCTCGGCCAACCCTCCCCTGTCCGCACAAGCACTCTCTTCTCAGAGGTCCGTGGCCAGGGAGGATCCACCAGCAGTGCCCTGGTCTCTCATTTGTTCCTGCGGCCACTCCATTGCTTCTTGTGGCTGCAGCCACTTTGCAGTCTTTCCTTGTCGCAGGAGGGGGGGACAGGCACTCCGGGGGACGGGCACTCCCCTTAATTATTCTTGCAGTGGGTGCTGCCTACAAAAGCGGAGAAAACCGTGCAGGGAATGTTGCCTCTGGTTGTCAGGGGTGGGCGGGCGCTGACTCTTTTCGCTCCTGACTGAAGCATATGATAATTACTGCCCGGTCTTCCTACCCGATGTGACGTCTTGAGTTGTAGACACGCATGCGTGAGCCTCGTTGTGGCCGCGCATGTGCAGTTGTAATAAAGACGGTCCATGCGGCAGTTGCCGCCGGGACCTTGGAAAGCACAGACATATGTGCAGTCGCCTCAGTGATTGTGTGCATGCGTGTGTGTTAGTACGGGGCAGCCCGAGGCACTGGCAAGCCCATCACACTGGCGACGAGGACGGGTGTGAAAAGGGGGATATTCCGATGCGAGTGTGTCAATGGTACATTTCTTCCTCAAACACACCACGGACCCGACACGAGTGATGGCGGCCATTTGCATTTTTCACGCGTGAGGCAGTAGCGGCCCGCATGGGTGCTCATGCGCTGCCCACGTGCTGAGGAAGATCCAAATCTTCAATTTTTGGAACCCCTGTGGTTCTCCAGCCAGGAGGACCACAGAAACTATCAGGAAGGTGGGGGCTCTTCATGGTGGAGAGCTGTAGAGCCTCTTCAGACCACATTTTGGTGCTTGTGGCTGGTGCCAAGGCTGAGGCACAACAGGACATTTTTCAAGGTATTTGTGTGTCCGTGTAAAGTTAGGTTTCCGGCCTCCAGGACAGTGGGAGGTGCCTGTGCGGCCTGTGAAAACATGGCGGACAGCGAAGGAGAAGCAACTGCGCCACCCACAGTGAGGTGTCGGCAACAGGGCTGTTTGCTCCCAATTCAAGAATTTGACATCTCCGGCACTCTCGAAACTCGGCCTGAAATGGCTATTGTGGATCAAGAAATTGGACATGTATTTCACAGCCACTGGAGAGACCGATGATGATGCAAAAAGGGCCTCTCTACTATATTCAGTAGGCATAGACGTTCTACGCATATATGAGTCCCTGAACATGCAGGTGGTGACGTATGCAGCTGTCAAAATGGCACTCCAGAACTATTTAATTCCGTTATCCAATGTTGACTTCGAGAGGTTCCTCTTTTGCGGAGAGAAGCAGCATGAGGACGAATCTCTCGACTAGTTTTGCGCACGTTTGTGACAGATGGCAAGCACCTGCATGTGGGGCAACAAGGACAACATGATCTGCAATCAAGTTATACAAGGGTGCAGTTCTGACAAACTTTGCAGACAGATTCTGCGAGAACCAGGTATGACTCTAGCCCAAATATTGGACAGTGGCCGGGTGTATGAGCTTGCCGAGACGAAGAGTGCAAAGAAAGACTCAGCTGTGCGCCCAGGCAAATGTGAAGAAGCATTTGCAGTGGGGAGACAGGCCCCGTCAAAATCACGATGGATCCAGAAGCGCCAGGAGACGGCCCCTGCGCAGGGGAGTGCGGGCATATGTCAATACTGTGGGTACGATTTGCCCCACTCAGAGGACTGTCTGGCCAAGACGAGAGTCTGTGGAAGGTGTAACAATCCTGATCACTATGCCCGAATGTGTCGCGCAGCCGCCCCGGTGTCCACGCACAGGGAGCCAGCAAGGGCGAGTGGAGGTGGCCTTCGGAGACAACGCAGCATCGCCACGCTGGAGCAGGACACTCAAAGACTCAACATCGCTGAGGAAGAGGAGGATGAGGAAGATATCTTTTTCATTTCCAATCTTGCGACCGGGGCAAAGAAAAGGCGTCAACCTATGTGCATCGTGGACATTCAGGGTGCCCCTACCCAGGTTCTGATTGACACTGGCGCTTCTGTGTGTGTACTTGCCACTGACCACTACAAGGCCATCCCGGGGCTGCCCCCGTTGGATATGTCCAAAGCCAAGATATTTACTTTTGGTGGTGACACACCGCTGCCCATTCAAGGTGTGTTCGTGGCACCGGTGACACGGGGGGACAAAACCATCAAAGCAAGATTTTTCATCACCAACGTCAGCCCACACTCACTCTTAAACTGTGCTGCGTCGGAGGCGCTGGACCGCCTGCATTTTGCCCTCGAAGTATATCGGGTGGACACAGACCGGCTACTAGACAAGTTCTCCAGTATCTTTCAAGGCCTGGGGCAAGTTGAAGGCTCCCCCAGTGCGGTTGCACATCAACGACACTATCCGGCCCACCACCCTAAAGCATCAACTAATTCCGTTCCATCTTCGGGCACAGGTCGAGAAGGAACTGCAATTGCTCGTGGAAATGGACATCATTGAAAGGGTTGAGGGGCCAACGACCTGGGTTTCGCCCATTGTGGTGGCACTCAAGCCTAAACAGCCATGTGCCGTCCGCATCTGCGTGGACATGCGTCTCCCGAATGCTGCCATCAAACGGGAGAGGCACATTACACCCACGTTGGATGACATTGTGGGAGAGCTGAAAGGGGCAAGGGTATTCTCGAAATTGGATCTGAGGTCGGAGTATCACCAGCTGGAGCTCCACCCAGACTCAAGATACATTACGACTTTTACTACACATGAAGGCCTCTATCAATTTAAACGCTTGAGTTTTGGCATTTCTTCCGCGGTGGAGGTTTTTCAAAATGCCATCAGGGGAGCGTTGGCCGGCCTCAAAGGAGTACTCAATATGAGTGATGACATTCTGGTCTTTGCCGAATCCCAGGCCGAGCATATGAAGAGACTGGAGTTCACGTTGCAGAGGCTGAGAGATCTGGGCCTCACTCTACACAAGGGGAAATGCAAATTTTTCAAGGATCGGTTTGGATTCTTTGGATTCATTTTCCATGCCAATGGTGTCTCGCCAGACCCCGAAAAAATCAAGGACATCCGTGAGGCCGCGGCACCCCAATCCCCCACGGAGGTGCGTAGTTTCTTGGGCATGGTTAATTACTGTGGGCAGTTTATCAAAGGTCTGGCGTCCCTATCTGAACCTCTCAGAGCATTGACCAAAAATGACGCCACATGGGTGTGGAAGAAGAGAGAACAGGGTGCCTTCATGGAGATCAAGCGTGCTCTCTCAGATCGAGACACAATGGCGTATTTTGATCCCAACGCCTGATCCGAGATCGTCGTTAATGCCAGCCCCGTGGGACTGATGCTGTTCTCATGCAGTCAGACACCAGAGGTTATATGCAACCCATCGCATATGCGAGCAAGGCCCTCACGGGCACCGAGAGGTGCTATTCGCAGATTGAGAGGGAGGCGTTGGCCATCCTATGGGGCTGCCGGCATTTTTGTCTGTACATACTGGGAAAAGTAAACAGTGACGGACCACAAACCGCTTCTGCCCATTCTGGCGGGGGTATCTTCGAAGCCTCCCCCGCGGATCGAGCGCTGGATGATGGCGCTCATCGAGTATGGGGTCAAGCTCGTGTACAGGCCGGGGACGAACAATCCGGCGGATTACCTGTCTCGTCACCCGAACTATGAGAGAGCGCAGGCATCTCAGGAGCTGGTTGAGTGCCCGGCGTTTGTCCATAACATTGTGGAATATGCTATGCCGATGGCTCTGTCCAGAGAGGTCGTGGCAGAAGGATCATCATCTGATGAGGTGTTCCAGATTATACAGGCCGCGATAAGAAGTGGGGACTGGAAAGAGGTACTACAGAATAACACCAGGTGGGACGTCAGGGCCCGGCGGGATCTCCAGGCGCTTTGGAGGGTGAGGGATGAACTCTCGATATCGGACGATGGGCTGTTGCTGCATTGACGGCTGATTGTCATTCCACAGTCGCTGAGAGCTCGAGTTCTGGAACTGGTGCACACGGCTCACAAGGGGGTCGCGAAAGCCAAGGCGCTGGTTCCCCGACCTGGAAAGCCTAGTGGAACTGCATGTGAGGAGGTGCCTGCCATGCCAAGCAACAAGTCCCATTGAGAAAGCGCCACCCATCAGTTCCATGGAAAGAAGTGAGAGCCCGTGGGGCACCGTCCATGCTGATTTTGGGTCGACCGGGAGGGGCATGTACTTTCTGGCGGTAGTGGACCAATGGTCAAGGTATCCGGAGGTGGAAGTCGTGGAATCCACAGCAAGCGAATACACCATCATGGCCCTGGACAAGATGTTTGCCACTCATGGTTTCCCGGAGATCCTGTGCTCGGACAATGGCCCACCATTCACGGGGAACCAGTTTGCGCAGTAGATGAAAGAAAAAGGGATCCAGCACCACAAGGTATCGCCGCTATGGCCCAGGGCTAATGGAGAAGCTGAAAGACACATGCGGACCCTGAACAAGGTGTTCAGAATATCAGCTCATGAAGGGGGCGACCTAAAAAAGAAACTGGTTGAATTTCTTCAGGAATATCGTACCACGTCAGTCGACCGGAGTTGCGCCGGCAGAGGCTCTGTTTGGACGCTGCCCGAGAGGCCTTCTCCCGGATGTTGAGGCCCGTGAGCCAGGGGTCATCGACGACAGTCCGAGAGGAGAGGGTGGCACGCAACAAGAGCGTACGGAGAGGTCTGCAAGAAAAGGAGGTTGCCGTAGGTGACGCGTTGCTCGTGCGGAACCGTAGACCGGAAGGAAAGCTGTCACTCCCATATGAGCCCCAACCGTGGACGGTAACTCATGTCAAGGGCACCATGGTCACCGCGGAGAATGAAAAGGGGACCGTCACCCGCAACCGGTCCTTCTTCAAGAAGGTGCACGTTCGTTATCATGAGGAAGAGCAGGAAGGGGCGGCCCCGCCCGATGCGGTGGTAGACAGCCCGGAGGGAGATCCACCAGAGGACATAATGCCACCGATGGACATCCCGCTGCCGACCCCCAGGAGCAGCAGCCGATATCCCCATGCGACATGGTTGCAGACTGCCTGTTCGTCTCAAGGACTACGTCCTGGACTCAGGAGACTGAGCCGACGCTGCAGTCAGGTCAGCGGCCCCGTTGGGCCCATTTAAAGTTGTCATGTTTCATTGATGTTGTAAGTTGTTTTTCTGTTTAAAGAAAAGGAGGGATGTGACGTCTTGAATTGTAGATGCTAATGCACGAGCCTCGTTGTGGGCCGCGCATGCGCAGTTGTAATAAAGACGGTCCGTGCGGCAGTTGCCGCCGGGACCTTGGAAAGCACAGAGGTACATGCAGTCGCCTCAGTGATTGTGTGCATGCATGTGTGTTAGTACAGGGCAGCCCGAGGCACGGGCAAGCCCATCACACCCACCTCCTGGGCGAATGGTGTTGCACCCGCCAGTGTTCACGCAGCAGCGGCCGCCCATTTTCTGTTCTCCTCGCAGCAGATGCTGCAGGGATACTGTGGGCTGATTCTCCCCCAGGGCTGATTCTCCCCGTGGGCGCACAAGCACCCTCTTCTCAGAGGGCCGTGGCTAGAGGAGGAAATGCTGGCAGGTTTCCCTGCATTATATCCCCCGCCACCCTGATGGATGCCGCTCCTCCTTCTTTTACACGCGGCTCAGCGATGGCTGCCGCCTGCCGTATTCTCTCCCCCAGGAGGGGAAAGTTGCTTCCCTCCCTCCTTCATCAGCAAATTTTAAAACAAATTAATTAAAAAAACTTCAGAACAGTGGGGATAGGGAACACCGCAGGGGATCTTCGTTGTTGCCATTTTTATATATGGGGGCATGCTATTGTTTAAGATTAGAGGTGCACTAGTATCATCACTACTGTATTACAAGTAGCTACTTAGTGTTATATGGGGGCTGCTATGGGCATCCAGCAGGCCCCTGGGGTGCTATGTCTCATCAGCACTTTAGAGGCTTGCCGGGGGACACCCGGTCTTTAGTGGGGGCAGGGCGGGCCATACCCATAACCATGTGGACCCTTGCCACCTCGAGTGTCCCACGGCATCATGGCCTGCAGGCCCCTGCAAACACGGTGTGGGCCTGCAGGCCTAAATGGGAGACGGACCAGTCACTTCTCTTTGGGAGTCTGCAGACGTTCTGGTGCACGTGCCTGCAGGGGCTCCTTTTATTTGCATCATGGCCCATGTTAAAAGGGCAATAAACTGGAATTCACAGCGTTGTTTCATAGGGATCCCGCGAAGACGTGACAAAAAAGAAGAAATGTCTGAGACTGGGGAGAGGCAAAGAAAGAGTCCTGATGGCAGAGTGAACAATTGAGCGTAATGGTAGAAAAGCATTATTGGGGAGGCCGCCGCATAGTTGAGTCTTGAAAGGACTAGTTTTCCCCCAAGACCCCTGCCTGCCCCGTAGAGCCGCGGTTTGCTCAGAAGTACTTTAAGACGAGATAGCTGCACCCTTGAGATGGATGGCGGTGCAGATTAATTACTCCAACACCAATCAATAAGGACAACTTAATGGTTTGGTAAAGGGAGTCCGTTTAATGACAAGTACAGAAAATGGGGAGCTATGGATATCAGCAGTGATGCAATCGTCCTGCTCGCTTCAAACTCCAACGAACTTCATACAAGTTGTAACATTTACACGTCAATGATGATGAGTTTTGAGTATAACACTCAAAAGTTTTTATGAATTTCTATTGGTTAGGAAAAGTTAACTTTACTATAGGTACTATATCTGTATATGGTAACGGAGTGAGGGGATTGGGTAAACACTGTCAGGTGGTCGTCTAAGCCCTTCCTTCAAAAATGACTACTGTAGACATCACTAAAAGTATGACGTCTCATTGGTTCTACTAACTATAGGACCCTAGATTATTTGGTCCATTGTGATTGGGTTGGCACCAACCCCATGCATACTTTTCCACTTTGCTTAGCAGCACGCAGACTGGTCGGCCAGGTGCGGGGTGCCCCTTAGTTAACCGGCCTTCCTCCGATTATGGTTACAATCAATCATCACTTTAGTATCCATGTGTCAATTAGTTCACTGTGGTTGGCCTCGAGACTGCATCTTCTGTCTGGAAAAGTTCTGATATCTCTGCCTGGTCAGGTGCCAAGCGTAGGTGTGAACCCTTGCTTGTCCTTGCTTGACTGGTCACGTGATTCCTACATCGTGAATTTGTCTCCTTTTCTCTCCGTTTTGTGTATTTGATTCTCATTTAGCCCGCCACCTGCCTTCATCTTCTTATCTCGACCTTTCAGAAGCAGGATATTCTGTTCTTAGTTTCAATTATATGTAGCTTCAGTTCGCTTCTTCTATTAGTATGACCTTGGCTTTCCTGGCACGAGTTGCCTCTGCCGAGTTTCGTTTCAGCCGTCTCTTCTCGTTTTGCTAAGTATGAATCTTTTCTCGTTTGACCTTTAGTAACCTGGGTTGATTCTGCTTCTTGTGCAAAGTAAGAAATACACTTATAATACTGTGCTTCGTTTTGAGGTAGATTATGTATAATGGCGCTTGCCGCACTATTGTTCTACTAAGCATAGCAAGCCGCACTGTTTCTTAGCTTTCTTGTGGTTCCAAGCATATTCACAGGTGTAAACTGGTTGAATGTCTTCATCTTGCTTACAGCTTTAAACTTCTTTGCATTTCGACATCGTTCTTTCACTTTAGGTTCACGATATCCTTATTCATGGTGTTTCGTCTCTGTGCATCATTCTCGGGTCATCATTTCTTCTATCTGCAAGTCAGTCTGGGTCCTTGTGACGTCACCATTCGTCTTCCATTAAGACCTTTTTGGTTTCTTCCGGGACTGTATTTAGGCAATCTTCATTTCGCTTCATTTGTTGGTAGGGTTTCCTTAATGGATACCTTACTGCCATGGTTTTCTTGGTATTGGTACTTCAATAGGTGCTGTTCTCCTGATAGGCATTGGACAGAGCCTTACTGTGGATCTCTGCTGGTTTATTTGCTCCTCATACGTCACATATTTTGGTGTGAACGTTCCTGGTACTTTAAAATGGACGATTGGAATGCAGGCTTTATTTGGGACCTCCTCTACACCCTCCCCCCTCTGGACGATTCATCAACCACTTTCACTTCCATCTTTGCATTCATCATAAACGGTTCTTCTGTATTCATCTTCACTCCATCGCCTGGGATCATTGCTTCTTCATCTTCTGGATCTATACATGATGGTTTGAAGAAGTGTCTCTTTGGAGTCCATATCTTTATTACTCCTTTCAGGCTTCCTGCGGTCCTTACATGTCATTAGTTGACATTGTCCATTTGGGCTGCAGTAAACCCATCTTCCTACATAGTTTCGATGTTTCCTGGGGTAGAGAAACTTTGTTCCTTCTGGTGCGTGAATGCTGGTGTAACACTCACCTGATTCCCGCAGAGGCGCCGGTCTTGACTGGGTGAATGCCGTATCTTCAAAGGTGATGTGTAACACACGGTTGGCTCTTTGGGCTGGACCTCTGTGCACTGTATGTCTGATTCGAAGAGTAAGATGTCTGCAGATAGAAAATATGGGATTAATGAACTGGGGTTATTGGGTGCCTCTCTCCTATTCCCTTTCTCTTCTCCTGTAGAACCCCAAAGGTTAACGCCCTCACCTTAGGTAAATGAACGCCGAGCTCTCCATCTGCCTCGGGGCAGGGTGCCGTAACCAGTTTCTTCACTGGATAAGGGTGCAGGCCTCTTGACCTCAGAGGACTGCTGTCCGTCGTTAACTGCACGAACGGTAAGTTCTGGGCACTTCAAATGTCTTAAAAGTCTTTTGTAATGATATCTCTTGTTTTGCAGGGTTCCGGCGATGGCGGATGGCGGGCTGATGAGAGTTGAGGATAGAACCCGCGTGAGGAATAGAAGCGCCTGGAAGCACGTAAGTAAGCGCTTGTAGCCTGCTTCACGATGCGCACTAACTGTCCCTTTTATCTTGCAGGTACAAGTTGGGAGCTTTAGAGAAGCTGAAGGGTGCTGGAATACCCACTGGATTCGGCGTGGGTAGGAGTAATGGCACGTGAGTAATAAAGTTGCCCAATGTCTTTAAACGCACCTTCTTTTGTCTTTCAGATGCGGGATGCAGCGCCGAAGGCCTCCGGAGCGTGCAAAGAGCTGGTAAGCTTTTGTCTTTCAGATGCCGGAATGCAGTGCGAAGACCTCCGGAGCATGCAAAGAGTAGGTAAGCCTTTGTCTTTCAGATGCCGGAATGCAGCGCGAGGCGTTGGTGACAGCCGATGGACCAGGTAAGAGATGCGCTGCCACTGAAGACCGTAGTGCTAACCTGTTCTTTCTTTGTCTTTACAGGTGCTGCTGAAGACTGGATTCCAGGATGGTAAGCCTTTGTTCCCTTAGGCCCAGGATCAGAAGCAGAAGACACGATGAGCGTTCTGCTGCAGAGAATGCAGAATAACGCAAAGCAAGATTCATCCATCGGGTGTGGTTTAAATAGCCTCCTGTAGTGCTTAGGTGTCTCCTTCCAAAGCCACGCCTAGGTAAGAAAAGAGTTCCTGCTTTCCAGAAGAGTCCCAGTGTTCTGAACCTATGGAGTGGCTCCTGCCGCACCCAACAGATAAAGTAGTCCCAAACAGAAGAGGATCAGGGGTTCAACTGGCAGGTAAGTAAGCAGCATGGTCTGCTGCAGGTAAGTCCACCCAAGCATTATGAGCCCGGCGCTTCCAGCTGGGCATCTTTATGAGCCTGGTGCCACTGGCGCCAGGACAGGGTCCAAAAGGTCCCAATTGGGACTGGCTGGCACTCGGAACCGGGGTTATGGGTCTGCTTCCAAGGGAGTCGGGCAAGTCCTGATCTTTTGGAAGCAGAGATCATGACAGCTGGCCTTCACAAAGTCTCTTGTTTCTTCATCAGTCAGGTCTTTAGGCTTACATCCTGGCTTGACATCAATCATGATCTTCATCCCTATGGCTTTTTTCGCAGTCTTCTGGTATTGAGAGATTATTATCTTGATAACACAAAAGCCTAGTAATATCATTACTAGCAGATCTCCCAAGAACTTGAATGCATCTGCCATCCATTGGGGCACCCATGAGAATAGTGGTCCAAACCAGTGGTCTTCATCCACTTTGTCAGTTTCATCAATCATCTGGTTCTGCAGTTTTGTCAGCATACCCATGGCTTCTGTTAAAGTTCAATTTTCCTCGTTGTGAGAAGGTATAAATGTGTAACATGATTCTCCGATTTTTGCACAAACTCCTCCATCCATAGCTGTGATCATGTCAAGCACATATCTGTTCTGGAGAGTCAATAGTCGGATCTCTTCCTTAATCACATTGAATCCTTTTATTGTGGTTGTGAGGGTCTGCAGTAACTCCCATCTGGTTATCTGCAACCATTTAATATTTTCTCCACCTTGGGATCTTGGCATGAAAATAGTTGTGAACACTGATGAGGTGAGACTGAACAGCCTGTGTTCATATGGGATTGCATGAAAGGCTTCTTCTGATTTGGCAGAGAAGTATTTTTCCCTTTTCAATCGAGTCATCAGTTCCACAGATCTCTTTTTCCTCAGGTGAGCATCTGCGTTTGGAAAACTGTCAATATTCAGGTCACTTTTCGGGATCACCAGTGCTGGAACGTGGACATTCACTATGGTGCATATAACGCCCCAGTTTTTCGGCAGTCTGATGTATGCTTTGGATCCACATGCCCAATAATGATCAATAATTACTGCAGTTCCATGCACCATTCCTGGATCGTCAAAAACTTGTCCACAGTTCTGATTCTCTCCCATTTTTCTAGTGCTGTTATTCCTGAAGCAGAACTTTGGGCTCGCCAGTGGCACTATCTGCAAGGGTCCTCCTCTGTCTTCGACCCATGTCAGTAGTTTTGCAAGCTTTGGCCATAATGGCTTGCATCCATTCTGTACGATGTCAATGGTGCCTTGGTAACGACCTGTGACCATCCAGGCTGTACAAATTACTACTCCTTTCTCCCATCCGTCTGCTGAAAGCACTGTTCCCCAAATCTGCATTTGTCCTCTGTTCTTCCAACTTTGAGCCTCTTCTGGAGTTTTTCTTGGATATTTAGCTTTGGGTTCACTTCCCATCTGATTTCTGCTCCTTTAACTCCAGGTTTCTCGTACCGGATTACATGGTTCCTAGTATGAGCTCCTTTTCTTGTCTTTATGTCTTGAACACAATCATCTTCATCGGCATAGACTGTTTCAGTTGCCCATATCAGTGAGGCATCACTACCTATGAACTGCCTCTGGTCTTGCACATTGCTACGTGCGAAAGACAGTGTGCTGTCTGGACATCAATTTCTACAGCTACGAAGATCTTGGACTTTCAGATGCTGTATGGTAGTAGTGCACAAACAAAGCATTCCCCTTCTGAATTTCGTATTCCAACTTCTTTCATGTACTGGTACCAAATATTGTCTCCCAAATGTGCTGTGCTGTCCAGGTAATCGTTTAGTTTGTTGTTATTTCCGTGCATACTCCTCTTGATTCTTAAGCTTTTCATGTAGTTTGCTATCACTACATCCCTGAATTCATTTATATGGCTCCTTCTTGCTGGAGGGTTCTCAGGTATCCTGGTCCATGGTGCAGGCCCCCTCATCTGTGCCATTTGAGTAGACAAAAGTCTGGCAGTTCTTTCCTTGTCCTCATACATCATTTTTCTGCTGGTTATAAATGCCCATCTCATCCACCCTGACATTGGTCCGGTAAATGGCTGTATTGTGGGACTTGTACTTGTACCTTTCACTGGAACATATATGTTTGTCACTGCTGTCTTTGTGGGTTTCTTCTTCAGCTCCTCTAGTCTTTCCACTATGTCTGTTTCCTTCATTTGGCTCTTTACTTTACTTGTAGTGATATATCCCATAGTAGGCAGTCTTTTCTTCTCTGAGGCTTTGAATTGTGGTTCCGCAGTCATTGACACTAGGCCTGTTGCGTGTGCATTCCGTGTTTGCATGCGTGTTGTTGTCAGTAACCTTTTCACATCCATGCTTTGCCGACCCTATCTCCGGCTTTTCGATTCATCTGTCACCACAAGTGTGTGTGTGGGTCGTTGCTAATCACATCCATTTCAAGTTCATTCATTCCACCATCCGATCTTCTAGTGACTGGAATGACTATGTAAGGTCTTGGTGCCTTTGTAGGCTTCATGCGTGCATCATTAGGTGGGTGCACTGGAATTTGAACGCTTTGTGCACCAATAAAAAATGCAGTTCTGATCGTTAATGACAGTAAAACAATGATGAACATAATACACAAATACATTATGCACTGGTATGTCAGGTGGCAGCATTTACTTCCAGAGAAATAGGGACGTTGTTCCTCCTGTGGGAGGACGAGGTTGCTGCTCTGGATCCCCATCTCGATCATTCACCAAATGTTAACTTTTATTAGACTCCTTTAACAATATCGTCTTTCCAAGTCTTTGTTGGGAGTTTCAGGTATTACACAATTGTCCCCCCTTTTGTGAATAATGAATTGTCTGTTATCTCAGGATACAGTTATTTTACAAAATTATGGGAAGTGTCAAAATTAAGTGATAATTCAGCAAGTCTCTTTACTGTGCATGTTCAAAGTATGTCAGCTGCCAGTCCGTGCCCCTGATCTGCCTCAGTTCCGAAGACATGTTGGCTTTGTTAATGGAACATAAGAAAGGAAATCTCTGGCAATGCTCTCTCGATCTGTTCCCCGGTGGAAAGCTTTTAGAATCTCCTCAGATAGTTCTGCTGATGGTTAGAGAGTTCTACTTGCAGTACTATTCCATTCAAGAGCATACCCATTTGTGCAATATTGGCTGGGTCTATGATGAATGTGAGGACGTCAACATCAATCGGTCTTCCCACTTTCTCTGGAAAATCAGTGACTAAACAAAGAGAACTTTGTGGGCCAATCTACTGTCTTCTGGTGGCAGGGACATCTGTCCCGGTTTGCTTATGTTCAGGACTGTATGCTTTCACTTCAATTCAAACAATGTCTGCACTATCCGTTTGCGTGGAGTGCAACTAAGATCACAATGTTATTTAGGAGTGTGCTCAAACGTTCTGTATTCGCTGGATCTCGTAGAAATGTGAGTGTGTCTGTCGTTCTTCTGACAAGATTTGGACAGTCTTCAATTATTCGAAAGAACAATGTATTGACAAGCTCATTTACTTCCTTCTCTACTTGGGACATTTGGCTTCTCCTCACTGGATTTAGGAAGTAGGAGAAATTGTTTGGCAATTACAGTAAGCAATCTTCTTATTGTCTTTTCATTTTCGGGATCTTGAAGAAAGTCAGTGACACTGGTGAGTCTCTCCACCAATGACGAGTACGATCTTAGCACTAGATCAAAATATGTTACCACATATTAAGTGATGTCGCTACTGTGGGACACCATAAGTAATTCTGAATAGGGTCTCGGTGTGAAATGAGTCTGGATACTGTATTTTCTTCCAATTTATGTGTCCTCAATCAAAATTTGGCATGTTATTTCCTCGTCACAGTTTTAATGTGTCTCGATCCAAAGTTCAAGTCCAACAGACTATGTTGTGGATTATACGTGCAATTCCCTTCTTCACCCTGCAACTAGGATTCACAGAGTGTCCTTCGTTTATGTCCATATCCATTTTTTGCTCGGAGGAAGTGTCAAATTTTAAGCCACAATTTGCAAAAGGTTCTTTGTCTTTGTCTGCCGATCCTGCGTCCTTTTTCTTCGTCATGGATCTCGTCTGCACGTGCTGTGGTTCTTCCCCGTCGCTCATAGTCTCCTCGCATTGGAGTGCAGGCAGGGGGCCTTCTCCGATGTAGGGTTTGATATCGCCCAGGAAAATCCAAGCTCTCCTGCCTTGTAGTTTCACTGCGGAGGGAGTGCAGTCCTCCACTTGAAAGGGACCATTAAATCTTGGCACGTCCGACCTTTTACTCGTATGGTTCCTTACAAGGACGGTCTCTCCAGGGAAAACAGATGGTATACAAAGACCTTGAGCTGTGTCTGTAGTAGAATCTCCTTCTGTGTTCCGTGCTGCCCTGCACCCTTTTCGTCGTCGCTGCAGCTGGTCTGAAATTACATTAAGGCAAGATGTCATGCAATTCAGGTAATTTTGCATTTAAGACCCTAGGATTTCTCCTGTGGACTGGGCATCACATCTAGCTCTATCTCGGGGTGTCAGAGGAGTATGCATTCTTCTTCCTGTGGATATCTCGTATGGCGTAAGATGATGGTCGGAACCTTGTTGGTTACTGAGTGCATACAATGCCAAAGGAAGGCAGTGCAACCATCCCTTTCTTAGAGTAAGCTACAACTTGGCTATCCTTTCCTTTAATAAGCCGTTGAGCTTCTCACAGACTCTGTTACCTTGTGGATGATACGCCGACGAAAACTTGTGCTTTATACCAAGCACCAAGCTAATCTGTTCGAATGTCTCATTTACAAAGTGAGCTCCATTATCTTATCTCTTGACTTCACCCCCCCCCACCTGGGGGAACACTTCTCTCACAAAAAATGTGGCCGCACATGTAGAGTCTGAGTGTGTACATGGACCTGCCTCTATCCACCTAGAGAATGGACACACCACAACAATTAAGTATCTCTACCCGTTACATACTTGAATCATGTCGACGTAATCAACGTGCAAGTGCTGAAAAGGCCCATTTGGCCTGGGGATGACTCCTCTCATTACTTGTGTGCCCAGCTGTGAATTGTTGGCAGATTATACAGTTCACAATAAAAAATGCAACATGCTCAGTTAAGTTCGGTATGAACCAGTCTTCTGCGAGCGTTGCTGCAAGATTCTCTTTTGTCATGTGTGCCGGGTAATGTAGCTGTTCCTGCTCTAATTTTAACAGGGCTATAAGCATCACCGGTTTAACAGTGCTGTTTTGTCGCCACAAACTGTCAGAGGGGTTGAAAGAACACCCTCGCCGTTTCCATAGATTTTTCTCTTCCTATGTGTGCCTCCCCTTGGAGCTCCATCAACTGTGTTTGTTCTAGATTGTTATAGCTTTCAGGTGTAGTTTGTGCAACCATCATTCTCTCATTGTTATAGTTGACTTCCACTCCATGATCGTCTCATTCTTGGATGCCATACGTTTGGCTTCTGTGTCTGCTGCTTAGTTTCAGTTTTCTGTCCCTTTCGAGTGGGTGGCGCATTTCATGACTGCTATGCCCACTGGGAGCTGTAGTGCCTTGATCAGCCTGTCCAATAAGGCTGCGTGCTGCACTGGCGTACCGTCTGCTCAGAGGTAGCCCCTCCTTTCCAGCGTGCTAAGCCTGCGTGCACTGTTAACATCACATAGGCGGAGGCACTGTACACAGTTACTTCCTGGTCTGCGTGATTCTCAATGGCGAGTATCAATGACAATAATTTTGCAGACTGTGCTGAATAGTGAGATGGTATTCGTGCACTAAGGAGTACTCAAAATTCTCCATTTGCGGTGTGTTTCATTACAGCGACGCCTGTATATCTTTGCCCATCATTTTGATTGATTCTTGAAGAACCGTCAATAAAGCATTTTCTTTCACTGTGGGAATTTCATCAAACAATTCTTCATAGTTTGCACAGTCATGTATTGGCTCTCCTTCGGTGACTGGCTCTGCTATAAACATAGCTGGGTTCACTATCTTACATCAGACTACTTTAATCGAAGGATTTGATATGATCACCTCATGGTCAGAACCTCCCTGGGATGTCAACATTCCCTTTGGTTTCTCTAGAATAGCAAATAGTGAGTTCTCGACGTACAACGTCATTGAGCAACCTATAACAATGGTTGTAGCCTTCTCTGTGGCAAACGCTGCTCCAGCTAAACTTTGTTCACACAGAAAATGGCCTCTCATTACTGGGTCCAAATTTCCACTATAGTATGACAGAGGCTTGTACCCCAATGGGGTTCTCTGTGTGGGCACTGCCGTTATAACGCTGCCATTCATGTGTGAAAACAGGTAAAATTCCTCTGCATAATTGGGAATCCCTAAAAATGGTGCTGTACAAATAGCTTTTTTGAGTTCAGCAAATCCTTCCTCCATGGTCTCAGACAACTCAATTTTTTCTTTTGTCACTTGGGCCTTCTTTAGGGCCTGAAGTAAAGGCTTAGTGTAAGAGCTGTAGTCGAAGACCCATGCCCCGACATAGTTGCACAGGCCTAAAAAGCTCTGCATCTGTTTTATCGTGTGTGGCTTAGCCGTGTTCAGTATGGCTGCAGCCCTTTCTGGGGTCACTCTTTTTCCCTCATGTGAGATCAGCTGGCCTATGTACAGCACTTCTTGTTGACAATATTCTTTTCCTTGTCAACCTTATATCCTTTCTCAGCCAGCATAGTCAATAGCTGAACAAAATTGTGCCTGCACTGCTCCTCTGTCATGCTGCAGATTAAGATGTCATCCACGTATTTCAGGACAACGCTTTCCAATGCAATATTGCTTAGGCCCATCTGCAGGACTCTGTTATAAATAGAAGGAGACTCACAGTATCCCTGGGGAAGCCTTGTGCTTTTCAGACGCATCTGTCTGAACGTGAATGATGTCAGATCTTGTGAGTCACGGTGCAACATGTTTGAGAAAAATGCATTTTTCAAGTCAATCACCGTGAAAATGTTTGCCTCCACAGGTATATTACATAGAATTGTAGCCGGGTTACGAACTAGAGGGAACTCAGCCTCAACAATATCATTTATTGGCCTTGGATCTTGGATTAAACACCAAGACCGTCCCTTTGATTTCTTGATTGGATAAACTGCAGTATTGCATGACGATTCTGACGTCACTAAGATGCCCTGTTCCATCATAGCAGAACTTGTCTTAAAAATCCCTTCATCTGCCTCTCTGGACATGGGATATTGTCGTGCTTTGGGTAAAATTGCTCCTGGTTTTAGCTTCATTTTCACTTCTCCGACCCCTTTCAATAGGCCTACGTCATAGGGTCCTGTGGTCCACACTGAGACAGGCACCTGGGCCATGTCGTCATCAAAATATTCAGGACGGTTTTGTGCTAACATCATTCTCTGAGGCAATTATCTTTTGATCATTCTCACCCAAAAGGTGAGACTCACTTCCACCATTGTCTCTCCCATATCTGCTTGCTCTTCAAACAGATCGTCATTAGTGACGTCAGTCAATCGATATCCTTCTTCAATGGCGATTACTGCGCACCATTGTCGGCCTTCGTTGTCATAACCATCAATCAAGGCCATTCTCCCTCGTACTGCAGCTGTGTGTATCATCAAGGGAAATACTTGTCCCTTCTCCTTGTGCATAGGTATTCTTGCTCTAAATAGAAACTCATCTGGGGTTCTCATGATTCTGTCTGCCAGGCCTGGCAGCCCTGCCATTAGCACACGTATTCCATACGCGAATATTTCTGGCTCTAATGGTATAGCCCTCATGGCTGTGTGTCCTGCATATGCTCTAATCATTTTGCATACGTTTGAATAGTGCATTCCTGGAGTTGAACATACTATGCCCTCCTCCATGAACAAGATTGTCATATTTAACTTTGTCATTAGATCTCGACCCAAAATGTTTACTGGGATCTGTTGTGAATATAATAGAGGCACGTTCATTTCATATTCTCCTATACAGACTGGAAGTGTGTTTGTGAAGGAAACACGTCTTGTAGCTTTTGTGAAACTCTGAGTATTTACGGCCTCGCCGGCCAAGGAATACTTGCCTTCACGTATACGTGAGCGTGTTGCACCTGTGTCAACTAAGAAGGAATATTCTTTATACCCTATAACGACATCCACCCTAGTTTCCCGGTGAGGGTCTGGTGTCACTGATAGGATAGAACACATCAGGGTTCCCAGTGACCTGTCCTAGTCCTTCTATAGTTTGGACCCACTGTGTGCTGGTGGATTTCCCCCATTCCCAGTGTTATTTCTCATTCCAGGGTTCATGGTCTGCCCTGAGCTCATCATTTGTGACAATTTCAGCGGTGACTGTTGGACTGCCCTTGTGGAAAACTCACTATATTCTGAGGTTGCAAACCTTGTTGCGCTCCTGGCGCTTGTTGTTGCACTGTGAGATTCTGTGCAACTCCCTGTTGTAAAAATGCAGGTGATTCACCGTGCCTGCTCATGTCCCTTGGCCATTCTGCACCATGCCTTGGTTTCTGCATGTGCGCGCTAAATGCCCTGTCACCCCACACAACCAACATACTGGCGGGGGTCGGATCATTTGCCCATTAGACATATCTTGATTGCCATTTTGCATGTTTTGAAAACCTCCTTGATTATTCTGGAAATCTCCCTGATTACACTAACATCCTATTCCTCTAAATCCTCTTCTCCTTGAGTAAAACCCTGTATTGCTCTGATTATTCTGTTGTGGATTATTGACCTGCTGCATGCTCGATTCAGCTGTTCTAGTTATCATGGCTCCCTCAAGAGCATATTTTGACAATTTCTTCTGCACCAATTTTGCTTCCTCACCCTTTCGTCCAGCTTCCTTTTGCAATTCGTTTCTTGTAGCAGCCTGCAATAGTGTGCGATGGTCAGCTGTATTTCTGACCATGGCTTAGCCTCGATTCCTACCAATTTCTTGAGCTTTTTCTGTACCAGCTCTGGCAGCCCTTGACTCAATATGTGGTAGAACACAGGTATAGATTTACCCCAAGATTCATGAGTCTCGAGTACCCACGCGTCTTGAAAATTCTGTATGTAATTTAACAGATCCTCAGACTCCTTCATTTTACGTTTCATTATAGCTCCCATATCAGAAGTGTCTGGGTAAAGCACTCGTAGTGCCTTCCATACCATGGCTCTGTGCTGTATAAATTTTGGTCACACCGGGGTAACCTGTCTTTGTCCACACATCGTCTGCTCTCTCACCAAGTATGGCGATTAGGAGACCCTTGATGTCCCCTATAGCTAACGTGTTCCCTCCTGTCATTTTTTCTAACTCGTGTATCCATTTTCCAGCTCGCGATGTCAGTACTGGAAGCTTGTTTTTCAAATGTTCTCGATCCATGTGTAGCCATGGAATATATTGGGGTCTCGCCCTCCCTTTCTCGAGTAACGGAAATTGTGATGAATAGCTCTCTCTCTCTCTCTTCTCCCATTGTTCTCCTGTCTATTGCAGGGGTAATATTCCTGCATCGTGCCTGCCTGGCAATTACCTAAGCCTGTTCACATAGGGCGGTGGTGACACCCCCCTCTGACCGTGAGATACTTCTTCGTGTCAGTCTGACTGTGTGGCTGACTCTGATGCCTTTGGTGCAGACTCGATAGTGTCTGACCATTTTAACCATCTTATCCCTTTCTCCCTTGGGAGTCGTCTTTCGCTCCTTCTCTCTTCCTCCTTTTCCTCACGCTCCTTCCTTTCTGAATCAGACATTGTCTGTGCCAAACTCGTGCCACTTCTTGTGTCTTCTTTGTTCCTACTTATTTCTTAATTCTCTATTCCCACTACTTTGGGAAACATCCTCAGTGTCGTACAGCTGAGTGTTCTCCAGGCGCTCGTCTTATCCCTCCCCTTGGGGTATTTGTTCTAACCCCATTTCTTCATATATTCTATCAATCGTTTCTCCGATGCTTCTGGTGTCAAAGTCATCCTCGATATTCTTCCTAGACGAGCCTGGTATTGAATCGTACGCAGGGACGAATTCTTCTATATCTTCCCAATCTACTACTGGCTCAGGTTTTTTAACCTCTTCCCCAGATATTCAAGATCGGATGTTCTATGTCTTCGCTTGCATTCTACATTGTCATTGAATTCTCTGCTCTTCCTCGCCTCTTCTCTGACCCTATCTTCTTCCTTTTTCTTTTCATGTCTACGTTCATCTGCCCTTCGGATTTCCTCATCCCTTCATCTCTTTATTTTCTTCTCTCGTATTCTTTGCTCTTCCTCTGACCTTGCTGCTTCTGTCTGTTTTGATCATTGGCTGCTCTGTTTGCGATCGAGCTGTCTTTCTTGCTCTTTGCGATATAGCTGTTCTCGCCTTTCTCTATCGTTCTTTCTTATTCTTTTGTCTCTTACTTCTTTCTCTTTCTCTTTTCTCTGTACATCATCGAGCCTCTCCCTTTGCTTTGCATCATCAATGCCTTTGCCAACAGGTTTCAATAGAATTTGCCCTCCAATCCATTCGTCTTTTGCGAATGCTATCTCATCAGTTCTATCTTCGCTTCTTTTCCATCTTTTGCCCTCTTTCTCTTTATCGAGAGATGCACTTGTCTGTGTCTGGTCCCTTCTCTCATCATCACGTCTCTCCCTGTCCCTTGGGACTGTAGAGGTGATATCCTTATCCTTTTCTTTCCCTTGATTTTCGTCACTACTTTGCATAGCTGACTCATATACCGGGTTGCTATACCATGTAGCTGCTTTAAGTTCTCTCAGCGGGTATAACCCCTCATCTTTATTTTCTTCAATCTTCGTTTTGGCTGGGGCGGGTTGCGCGGTAGGCGTCTCACCCCCCTCTGAACATAGATTAAGTATCCAATCTATTGGTGGCTCCTCTTCCTTTCCCTGTTCATACATTTTCCAAAGCTCAAGAACAGCTAGGCGTTTGTCTAGCTTTTTGCCCGTGTATGTGGCGTGCAAGTGTGTCGTCATGTGTTGCAAAACAGCTTTAGATAAGGGCCCGCCCTGTGGCCATGGCATAAACATTTTGTGGGCGGTTCCCTTAACCCACTCTGTACTGTATTTTTTCAGCTTAGGTGCATGTTTCGGCAATTGTTTGCATAGGTGTGCCAATGGAGTTATGTCTTCCATGCTTAAATCTGTTCCCTTTCTCCTTACATAACACTTGTCAAGGCTTCACGTGACTTAAACAGTTCAACAATATGAGCGAGCACCAAACACTGCAAGCTACAATCCCGATTTTTTCAAAATGTTTTACATCTTCTATTTTACTCAAAAAACATCAATTTGTATACTATATTATCTCAGCTATTCAATCGTGTAAAATTTAAGTCAATTTGTTAAAGAAAATGTTCAACTTATGACGTCACAACAAACAACATGTAAGACAGAGTTTAACAGACTAGAAGAACACCAGCTGGTCACATGTATCTCTGCCTCTAAATTTTACTCCGACATGGAGTTTAAACGTATCCCTTTTGCGGCGTCTTTAATCGCTGTGGTAGTCTATTTGTTCCCCTTTATTTGGGACACTGGATACATGTTTCTTCTAGCCGCTATATCAGCGTAGGAATAAGGCGAATCCTCTCACTTCTCGGGTGTCCTCCCGGTAACCTCTCTCTTCTGGGGTGTCCTCCCCGGTATCTTTCCTTTAGTTACTTCTCAGTTACTCTTGAGTCATTATTCCCTTCCCCTTAGATATATACATTCTTCTCTACTTCTAGCTATTTTTTGTTTTCCCGCCTCCCTCCGTTACCTTTTCCCTTTACTTGTTCTAAAGCATGCACTTTTGCCAAAACACTCAGTCTTTTTCACTCAACGTTAGCATGTTTCCTCTCTGGACCCTCGGGATCACTGCCTTAGTTACCACTTTCTTCGGCTTTTCTCCCGCTCAGCTGCCCGTAGGAATGGGAAGGGTTTATGTGGGGAAACACAGGTCCCTTCAGACCTTGTCCTACAGGTTTTGTTTTCTTACACTACCACTGTCTACCGGGAGCTTCACGGTCTACTCGGCCGAATGGCAAAGGACTCTTGATATTGCCAAAGACCTAGAGTTACTTTATGTCGACGGTCAATGGGTGTCTTATTCTAATCGATAATCGATAACGATCAATCTCTGCTACCAAGTGTACTCCGAGACCCCAGCCGGCCCATAGAGCCGAGGTTTGCTCAGAAGTACTTTAAGACGAGATCGCTGCACCCTTGAGATGGATGGGGTTGCAGATTCGTTACTCAAACACCAATCAATAAGGACATCTCAATGGTTTGGCAAAGGGAGTCCGTTTAATGACAAGTACAGAAAACGGGCAGTTATGGATATCAGCAGTGATGCAATCGTCCTGCTCGCTTCAAACTCCAACAAACTTCATACAAGTTGTAACATTTACACGTCAATGATGATGAGTTTTGAGTATAACACTTAAAAGTTATTATGAATTTCTATTGGTTAGGAAAAGTTAACTTTACTATAGGTACTATATCTGTATATGGTAACGGAGTGAGGGGATTGGGTAAACACTGTCAGGTGGGCATCTAAGCCCTTCCTTCAAAAATGACTACTGTAGATGTCACTAAAAGTACGGCGTCTCATTGGTTCTACTAACTATAGGACCCTACATTATTTGGTCCCTTCTGATTGGGTTGGCACCAACCCCATGCATACTTTTCCACTTCACTTAGCAGCATGCAGAATGGTCGGCTAGGTGAGGGGTTCCCCTTAGTTACCCGGCCTTCCTCCAATTATGGTTACAATAAATCATCACTTTAGTATCCATTTGTCAATTAGTTCACTGTGGTTGGCCTCGAGACTGCATCTTCTGTCTGGAAAAGTTCTGATATCTCTGCCTGGTGAGGTGCCAAGCGTAGGTGTGAACCCTCGCTTCTCCTTTCTTGGCTGGTCACGTGATTCCTACACCATGAATGTGTCTCTTTTCTCTCAATTTTGTGTATTTTATTCTCATTTAGCCCGCCACCTGCCTACATCTTCTTATCTCGACCTTTCAGAGGCAGGATATTCTGTTCTTAGTTTCAATTAAATGTAGCTACTGTTCACTTCTTCTAGTATGACCTTGGCTTTCCTGGCACGAGTTGCCTCTGCCGAGTTTCGTTTCAGCTGTCTCTTCTCGTTTTGCTGAATATGAATCTTTTCTCGTTTGGCCTTTAGTAACCTGGGTTGATTCTGCTTCTTGTGCAAAGTAGAAATACACTTATAATACTGTGCTCCGTTTTGAGGTAGATTATGTATAATGGCGCTTGCTGCACTATTCTTCTACTAAGCATGGGCGCACTGTTTTCTTAGCTTTCTTGCGGTTCCAAGCATATTTACAGGTGTAAATTGGTCCAATGTCTTCATCTTGCTTACAGCTTTAAACTTCTTCGCTTTTCGACATCGTCCTTTCTCTTTGGGTTCACGATATCCTTATTCATGGCGTTTCGTCTCTTTGCATCATTCTCGGGTCGTCATTTCTTCTATCTGCAAGTCAGTCTGGGTCCTTGTGACGTCACCATTCGTCTTCCATTAAGACCTTTTTCGTTTCTTCCGGGACTATATTTAGGCAATCTTCATTTCGCTTCATTTGTTGGTAGGGTTTCCTTAATGGATACATTACTGTCCATGGTTTTCTTGGTATTGGTACTTCAATAGGTACTGTTCTCCTTATAGGCACTGGGCAGAGCCCTACTGTGGCTCTTTGCTGGTTTATTTGCTCATCATACGTCGCATATTTTGGTGTGAACGTTCCTGGTACTTCAAAATGGACGATTGGAATGCAGGCTTTATTTGGGACCTCCTCTACACTGGTCTGCAAGAGTGTCCTTGCAGAGATGATGGTCAAAAGGTGACAGATTTGTCTGAAGTTAAAGAGGTAAAAGTGACATTGGCAGACGATGGTAGAAATTTGAGGCTGACACGAAAGAGAGAAGTCAAAAAGTAGTCTGAGATTGCGTGCTTGATGACTGACAGGAGAGCTGGAGAAGAGGGAAAGACATGGATGAGAGGCGATGGGGATAATAGAGGCAGAAGCAGGAAACAAATATATTTCCATTTCATTAGGGGTAAGGCAGAGAAACCGAGAGGCCCTCCATGATTTGATGGCAGAAAGACAAGACCAGAGCTGCTGGTGGAATCTGCTTTAAAATTCAGGTACTCAAATTCAAACTCTAATATAAGTACACTGCCTGCTACTCTACACCCACTTGTCTGGCATTAGATGCAGTATCTGATGCCCTGGTATCATCAACATGGATTGCTACTCCATTATCAGCAGCACTTACTACTTTGGTATCATGAACACAACCTGCAACTCTACCATCTGCAACAACTCTATTTACTTCATCACCAGCTGGATAGCTGAGCAGGTTAAGAGCTTGACGCAGGAACATGTCTCCCAGGCTGCATTCTTGTAACCATTAACATTGACATTAGACTTTTTGGTTCTTAGCCTATCGGTTTGTAACATTACCAGTGTTGTGACGGGACACCCAATAGGGTGTCCCGTCACAATCTACCCATGTAGTCCTCCTAAGAGACCTCTCTCTGAACACAGTTTATTCAAAGTTCTAACATTGAGCTAATGAGTCAGATAGGGGTTTGTAGGGGAAGGTAAAGTAGTTACAACACTTTCTAATTCATGTGCTAATAAAAACATTGGTCACATAACTGGTCAATATGCCTGGATATTGCCCCTTACAATCTGTGTGCATTACTCTGTTGATGGCCAATAACTAGTATTATTCCTGACTTCCATTATCAATAATCCTACTTTTTTGTCACCCTATATATGTTCTTTTGGATGTGCAGTCATAATATCGAGAAAAAAAATGTCGAAAGACAAAAATGTCGAAAACAAAATGTCAAAGAAAAAAAAAGTCGAATGTTTTATTTTTTTATTTATATATATTTTTTGGGTTTAATAAGAAAAAAAAGGGGTAAAATAAAAGAAAAATAGAAAAAAGGAGGTTTGGGGGTGAACCCCCCCATTTCGAATAAAAAACGTAATGAAAAAGAAATTCGACTTTTTTTTTCAACATTATTTTTCCGATATTTTGACTTTCGACATTATTGTTTTCGATGTAATGACTATAAACCGTTCTTTTGCATACAGCTATGCACTTAATAGGGATGCAATAATACAACATATCTTACAGATCTGCTCTGCTTCCTGAGTAACCCAAGCATAGCCTCCATAATAACTCTCTTTTGGGTGGCGCTAGCAAGGAGGATATCCTTAGGCTGCAGAAAATTCAAAATGCCGCTGGACGTATTGTCCACGGTCTGACACGACATGAACTGACTTCTGCAGCCAGGAAGGAATTGCACTGGCTACCTGTGTCAGCTAGGATTTCTTTCAAGCTGTTGACACTTGGTCACAAATGTATCTTTGGATTCGCCCCCAGGTATCTCAAGGAGAAGGTGATTGTACATCAGCCAACCAGGGTTCTGCGATCCACCACTGCCCACCTTCTCAGAGTGGACCATGTTAAGAGAGCTTGTGGAAAGGGACGCTCCTTTCTAGTACTGGTGGCATGTGCGTGAAATGAGCTACCTCAAGCACTAAGAAGGGAGGAAAACCACCTGGCCTTTAGAAAATCTTTAAAGACCTGACTGTTCATGTAAAGTCCTGGTCTGTAGGTTTGTGATTTCCACCTTTTCCTGTTTCAGCGCCTGACGCCGTAGGGCTTTGGCGCTATACATATCCAATAACATGACATAACATAACATAACATTGAAAGTACTGCACTTCTTTGACTGGAATCCGGCCCACCACAACTTCACTTGTTAAGTATGTTTTAAATTTGTTGCTTTAATAATCTTTTGAATTGTGAACTGTGTAGGCATTCTGGGTAAGCATGGTTGAATTGGTTTGGGTAAATCTCAAAACATTCAGATTTTGAGTGGTGACACAAGGTCGAACTTTTCAGTTTTCTTTTGAGATCTGTGTTCACAATACTTGGGGAACTTTTAACTTATGGCTATGTAAGGTAGTTGCTTAGAACGTCTGATTATTTTTAACAATGCATTTAAAGAGGTGTGATTGAGGGGGTTATAGCTGAGGGAAGACGATGAATTTAGGAGCAGACTTGTTATAGAGTCGAATTAAGTCGAAATTAAGGAATTACAATAGATTCTTGCAGGTACACCTTTTCTTTCAGGAGGGCTCCACAGCAACACTAGAACGCAGGGAAGTCCACTTCTTTTGTGGAGGGGATCATAAAACATCATTGATTCACATGGAAATTTTTAGTTTGGGTGAACCTCAAATCACAGAGGCACACATGAATTCTGGGTGGAGGAGTACACAAAATCCCAGATAAGCACACGTGATTTGTTGCCACAGAGGAACACCAAATCATTGATAGGTATACATGGTTTTTAGGAAAGACAAAAAGCAAATCGCAGATAGGCGCATATCGTTTGGATGAAGAGAACACAAAATCACAAAGAAACATCTGATATTTTTGGGTGGAGGAGACTATAAAGTAATAAAGAAGCACAGTTGCTTTTTGGTACAGGAGAGCTCAATCACTGTGAGGCACCCATGAGTTACAGATGAAGGGGACAAAAAAAAAATCACAGGAGCCCACATATGTTTCTTTGGTTGAGGATAAAACAAAATCATACATAAGCAAAGGAGAACCCAATATCACTAAGAAGCATTGTGGTTTATGTTTGTTTAGGTACAGACAAATGTGAATCGAGGCGCTGTGTACAAAACTTAAAATTCAAAGAGAAGTCTGTTTTTATTAAGGAACTGCATGGCCTAAAAGGGGACTTTATCTTTTAAAATTAACCATCTTATACAAAGAAATAAAACAACTTGACAAGTTTAGGGAGATCAGTGAGAGATTCTTTGAAGTCATTTAGTATGTTTGCAATGAGGAGTAAACCTTGGAGCTTAATATAAAGAACCTAACGAGAAAAGCTACCCAAAGATACCCAATCGGATTGGCTTAATACCTGGAGACTCGTGACAGAGGGTCGAGAATATAGCAAATTGTCACCTCGGCCAGCTGCTATAAATAAATACATTTTGCATTTTCCACATGAAAAACAGACATATTTTCTTAAAATTCCATCTGAATCAGTATTATTAAAAGATAGGACTGATTTGTTCAGAAAAAATGTTCACAATAAAAAACACATTGGTATTGGAGCAACTTTGGAATAGATGCATGAACAGCCACCAAATTCGTTTCTCCTTAGATGTGGCAAGATTTTGAACGTGCATACAAGAAAGGCTAAAAAGCCAAGAGTAAAATCTGATTGTAAGAGACGCCATACGTTTTTGGCTAGGCTGTGATGTCTAACACACCTACCAAATTGAACATGGATAATTTAAATTGTGTATATAATTTATTTCATGACACAATTGCAACATCACTAAGAAGTATTGGGATTTTTTGGGTGAAAAACAAAAAACATGAGGCACAAGAGACGTGTGGGTCCAAGAGGACACAAAATGACAGCAACTTACACTTTTTTGACGGAGAAGAACACAAACCATACAGAGGTACACTTCTGTTTTATTTCAAGAGCACAAAATTACAGAGATGCAAAGAATATTTTTGGGCAAAGGAGAACACTAAATTACAGTGAGACATACTTACAAAGAGACGAAATCACAAATTGGCACACATGATATCTTTGTAGGAGAAGGCCAACCACAGGGAGGCACACGTATGTTTTTGGCAGAAAAGTTGCATGTTATTTTTGGGCGAAGTAGAACTGAATATCTGAGTGGGACACATGCCATATTTCTGAAGGAGGAGGAAAAACAGTGAAGCACAAAGGATTTATTGGCACGGAGAACACAAAAACAGTCAGAAATATTTAATTATCAGTGGGTGGGTTTGAACACAAAAACACAAAATCACTAAGAGGCCCACATGATTTATTTAACAGAGGAGCACAACAAATCATGATTTATTAGCGCAGGAAAACAAAAATCACTGTGAGGCATCTACCATTTTTGGGATGAACAAGAACACACAATAACAGACAGGCACACATGGTTGTAGGTTAAAGGGTCGAATATAAAGGGTCGAAATGCAATACATTCGAGTCAAAAGACCCGAAAAAAAAGAGCAAATACCTTTTTTTTGGGGGGTCCCACCCTAAACCCCCGTTTTTGGGCAAAAACCATGAATTTTACCTATACCAAAACCCCCCAAAAAAAAATAACAGGGCTGTGTTTTGGAACAAAATGTAATGTTAATTGCAAGGGTGTTGCAGTTGGCTCAGTTGACAAATCGAGCAGTCCAATAGATGGGGGATGTGCGGCCGCCCTGATCAGGACCACAAGAGGCCTGCAAAGTAGCATCAACAAATGATGTACTGGAGTCAGTACTTTCAGCTCAGTACCATTTATTCAAACCATGATGATGACCACAGGAGAGATGATGCTTAGTCTCCTCCAGTAAGGCTGAAAGTCACCTTTACGGACCATACACGGTACAGATGAAGTGGGTGCAGGCATTGACACACAGAGGCAAGATACACACCTAAGCACGGGCCTGAGCAGCAAGCCCAAGAGACCCAAACTGTAGTTGTGCACTGTCTGTTTGCAAAGCAGACTCAGCAAGCTGATGGACTAATGAGAGTCTTCAACCAGTAGCCTCACCACCACTACCACATGAAACTACACACTAAGGAGATCTGGAGGACAAAACAAGCCTACACTCTGTCTTAGCCCACAATGAAGGGTTTTGAGTCCTCCAGCCCCAGCATAGGCTTCGTGCACACTTTTCTTGGAGGCTGTGCTTGTGCAAACCACCTTTTCTCTTCCCAAACGTGCTTCTTGGTACTGAGGTAACACTATGCCGATGTTGTTTGTGTGGCCACTCTCCTGTCTATTCGTGCCACCTGCAGCTCCCCACTTTCCTCCTGCATGCTGCACTCCCCTCATGTACTTGTCATTTGCAAGCAGGTGCCCTGGTCCTCCTTCCTTCCTTCATCGCCCTACCATCTTCCACCTTCTCTCTGGGGTGTACCCCCTTCACAAACCAAGGGATCTCCATGCTATCAGGCCCACCATTGGAGTAAGTTTGTTAGCAAAAGACTGAATGTGATAACATGACCGCCTCCCCAATGCACATCTACTGTGTGAAGTTCCTCCCTAGCAGGCAAGCCTTGGCTGCATGTTGCCACCTGTACTCTGCAAGAAAAGATCTGCCATGGGAAACCTGAAACCAACTTGGGCACCTTATCTCTGTGGGACATATGAGGCGGCATCATCCACGTGTTTAAGGGGAAGTGCCAGGATATTAAGAGCTGCCAGGTCTGCAGTCCCTGTCCACAACTCCACTACCATCCGCATTCCTTACCCTGAGGGGCTTGCTTCCTTACACTCAGTGGCAAACACTATTAAGATTGCAAATCATCAGCTAAGAAGACTATTCAAGCCCCCAGCAGTGCACCAGCTCCCTTTCACTGGTAGATTATTGTCACTAAATAGAAGTGCTATCCTGAATTGCAGATTTTGTATTAAGCAGGATAATGAATAGTTCATCAATTATTCCACAGGATCCAGATATCAGGCTGAATACTTGCTTCATCGATTATATCATGCTCCAAACTTAAATATCTGTTCCAATGTTTATTTTAATTCTCGTGATTTTCATCAGCATATCATCCGGAATAAAGCATACAACTCAGAAAATAATGGATTATAAATGGTACTGTACTTGTCATCGAGTTGTATAATATCGACGCTACTCGGGCCTCGTAGTCATATCATGTCGTCGGTTGTGAAGTGGTGAGAGTATTTGCTTTGGATAGTTAGAAGCCATACGAGCTTGGATCGACTCTCACCATCTCAAAAGCATTTTGGAATTGGCCTTTTTAAAATTTATTTTGGTGCTTTTGTTTTCATACTTGCAATCTGTAAAAATAAAAATAGAAATAATGCAGAAACAACACAGGATGACTGTATGCCGTCAAAGGTTATCCGTGATTGGAGCTTCTATTAGCCTCACAGCATGAATGGCCAATGTGATAGGACTGTGGGTTCATGGCCCATAACGTGGTATGATGTAAACAGTTTCCTCTCTACAGCCCTTGACACCCAGCCCAGATTTTGTTTTGTGCCAAATGCTAATAATTGGGTTTTAGCTGCAAAAGGGGTGCACATTTTTACGTCTGATAGCCATGTTTTATTGGCTTTTTTTATTTTAAATTAGATTTTATTTCTTTTTCGTCTGTTGTATTTGTAGGATTTCTGTCTGTCTGTGATGAAAATAGGGACCTGATATAGATGCCAAGCATTGATAGCTGTACTTCAGATGGTATTTTATGAATCAATTAAACTGCAGGCTTTTAACACCCTCCCTGCTCCTCGTCCCATTCACCTCCTTTTAATTGGTATGGTAATGCGCATTTGTAAAGCGCTCAAGGAGGGACGGAACAAGGGGAAAAACAACAGTCGTTCAGAGCCCTTCTGAGACGATAATAGTCTGCACAGGCAGAGTAAGTGCATACAATACAATTAACAGTGGGGGTAACAGCAAATAGCTCTTACGACGATTCTGCAGTTTTTCCAAGTGCATTGAGACACCCCATGCAAGGAGGGGAGACAGGGAAGATAGATAGATGATCTTCAAGGCATGGTACGTTTAGATCGTGCAAGTGCACAGACGGTATATGCAAAATTAATTTTATATATATGGGGCGGGGTAAAGGAATAGGTAAAGGTGGTGTTGGGTGCGAGGGTCTCCCCCTGCATTTTAGAACAAAAAAAACACCAAAAAAAGGTCAGTCAAAAAGGAAAATTAGGCATGATATTTGATGAATGTATGACATTAATGTATACCCTTGGAGGTGTTGCTGCTGTAGGGTGGTGTACTTTAAGCTGTAGGTATTGGGGATGCCCATGCATGCCAATCATCCTTATTTTGGAATGTATTGTCCTTACTTCTTAGACCAAAATGCTGCTACTGTCCATATATTTTTCTCTCAGCCAAAAAATGTCAGCTGCGTCAGCATGTTTCAGCTTGGGTTGTAGGCTTTTCTGTTTGTGTTCTCATTTACAGAGCCGTGATTCATCTGCTTTCGACCCAACCGTACCGATTGGGTAAGCGACTACAGCCGCACTACAGTCCAGCACTTTCAGACTCTCACACCACTATTGCTACTGTACAGTAACATTCCCTTTTGCTTGTGGTCCACTTTAGACGGTGGGCCTCATCACGAGTTGGGCGGTAGCACTTAAATGCGGCGGTAATGCTATTACTGCTGCATTTAAGGGTCCACCCAAACATGGGTCTAGCAGCATTTACCACCAGCTCTAAACTGGGGCTAAATGCGTCAGAAAAATGCGGATTTTCGGTGCAATTGCTGCATGGTAATACCACCGGCGGTAATTGCGCCAAAACTTCCCCATTGGATCCAACAGACCCAATGGGGGATGAGGAATAACGTTTACTGCCCAACTCGTGAACGGGCAGTAATACCACTGGACGGGCGGGCGGTAACACAAATACAGTTGGGCGGTACCTCAGTCGGGATACCGCCCAACTCGTGATGAGGCCCTGTGTGTAAGTTAATAGATAAGCTGCTGCAACAAGACGATGAAAGGACCGTGCGGCCGCTGAAGCCACTCCTGTTGGGAGTTCACATGTTCAAGTTCAGCAACAGGTGCAAGTGCTCTGGCTGGAAGTGTAGAAGAGCCGAATATCACTCTGCGTGTCAGGGGAGCTGGTGCATGCAGGATCGCATTCAACATCAGATCAATGATCTGTGAGCAGACCCACGTGCAGGAGTCTTCGCACACTGGGGCGTAGTTAGGTGCAAGCAGATGGGGATGGGTGGCGTGGTTGTACTGAAGTGAAGTAGGCTTGTACCATAGTTTTATTCTGGTAATGTGTGTCCAGAATCTGAAGGAATAGGGTTTATGTGTAGTCCCCTCCTACTGTTGCTTCAAATCCCTGCCATGTAGTTATGCTAGAGCAGTTACACTTTACAACCTTTCAGATAGGGGGAGGGCGCGGTGAACACATTTTTGAACACCTCATTTTTATTTGTTTTGGAGGGGGCCCTTAACACACTTAAACGGGCCCTGGCCAGAAGGGGCCAGTGCAGACAGTGGCTATCTGTTTTTGTCTGTTGCAAGGGAAGGGCAACATTGCACTGTGGCCTTTTCCAATGAAGCCCAGGTGCTCCATTTTATCCTCCTACTGCATATTGTCTGGTACAGACTCACAGAGGACATGATCCAGGGGTTCTGCTCTGTGACCTTCAACAAATCGGATCTATGTGATTACTACGACACCCAGAATTCCGACGGCTGAAAATGCAGACATTTTTTTTGTTCAACCCCTTTTACAAAACATACATAATTTCGGGAGTCGGAATTCTGGAAGCGACATTTTGGTGGATTTCCAACAAATCTTTACTGTAGACACAAGAATGCCATTTTTTTACATTTCATACTTGATATGCAGCGAGCAAAGGCAAGCACTGCCTTAGGGAGTACTTGACTGTTCCTGCATGCAGATAGGACATATGACTTTAGCCATTTTTCCTTGTAGGGGTTTATGAGACAAAATGAGCTTGTATGACCCTTCTCAATGATTAGCGTAGAAATGCGGTATGCATAAATTCATAGTACGTAGATAATGTAACGTGCACAGCTCAGGAGTCCCAAATTGGAAGCCCCGGCTCTGAGGCAGGGAATGCACGCACTGCACCTGATGTACGTAAGTACACTGCATAGTCTCAAGAGTTAGTGTAACAATATGTAGCAGGATGGATACATTCAGAATGTCTGGGAATTCCTGGAAACAGTGAAGCTTACACTCGGCAGAGTGTACGCGGAGATCCGGGATGATAAGGAGGGCAAGGGAAAGGAGGAAGGTGGAGGGTTCAAAGGAATCAGGAACCAGGAACAAGAAGTTGACGAGAGCGAACTTTCGGCAGCACACGTCAACCACAGTAAACAGTAGCGTTGAGACGCGCAGAGCCGCGGGGGCATGTCCGCTTTATAGAACGTGAAGCGTGCAACACGGAGACTGGTGCGCGGCGTTCCTCGTTCGGTGGCCATGTTGGATGTACTGCTGCGTGTAAGCCTCTATGGGTCAGGGAGCAGGAGATCCAGAAGGGACGAGTCCGATGGTTCATGACAGCATGCCTCCTCCGAAGGCCTGTTCCTCCTGGTTTGCCGGGGTATATAAGGTGGGCTTTTGAGTAATCTGGGGACATTAAGGTTTGAGAATGGTTCCTAGGTGCGTTCACTGGGAGGGTACCCCTTCCATTCAACCAGATATTTCAGCTTACCACGTCTGTACCTGGAGTCACATATTCTGGACACTTCGTATTCCAGCTCGTCATTGTCGATCGCTGGTGTAGACCTTGGAGCAGTCCGCGAGGACTGGACGTATGGTTTCAGTAGAGATGTATGAAACACTGGGTGGACTCTCTTCCAGAAGTCTGGTAGTTTGAGTTGGAAGGCCACTGGGTTAATAATCTCCTTTATGGAGAAGGGACCAAAGTACCGGGGGGCCAATTTATTCGGTCATAAATGTCGGGGCAGTACTTTCGAGGATAGCCAGACCTTATCACCTACTGCATAGGAGTGCCCTGGTCTTCTTTTGGAGTCCGCATAGAGCTTGGTAGTAGCTCAGGCCTTTTCAAGGTGTTCCTTGGCTTGTTTGTGCACATTGATGAGGTTTTCAATACAGGAGTCGAGTGTAGGGACTGGTGTAGGATGTGGAAGCAAGGAAGGGAGAACCGAAGGATGGAACCCTTGGTTACAGAAAAAAGGGCTGGTCTTGACAACCAAGTGATCCGAATTGTTATAGGCGAATTCAGCCACAGGTATCAGAAGTGACCAATCGTCCTGGACCTTGGTGGTGAAACAACGAAGATATTGCTCCAGGGTTTGGTTCACACGTTCAGTAGCTCCATTGGTCTGGGGATGATAACCTGAGGAGAGGGCCTGTTGGATCCCTAGTATACAGCATAGGTGTTTCCAAAATTGAGATATGTATTGGGGTCCCCTGTCTGATCTGATTTTGGAAGGGAGTCCGTGAAGTCAGAATATGTGTTCCAGGAAGATTCCAGCAAGTTCTGAGGAAGATGGTAGTTTGTATAAGGGCGTAAAATGAGCCATGTGAGTGAATAAGTCAATGGTAACCATGATAGTTGTGTATCCCCTGGAAGGTGGCAACTCTACAATAAAATCCGTAGCAATGAATTCCCAGGGCCTTGTTGGTAGTGTCGGTTGGAGTAGGAGGCCCGCCGGTCTCTTGTTGTCATGCTTGTTTTGATTGCAGATTGCCCAAGTTTGGATATAGCGTTTGACATCGACTCTCATTTTAGGCCACCAAAACTGTCTTTGTATCAAACTGAGAGTATTGAAGATGCCACGGTGTCCTGAATGGAGGGTATCGTGGCAGAGGTTCATGATCCTTTGTCGTAGTCTTTGTGTGGGAATAACCAGGTCATTGTCTTTAAACAGATACCCATCCTTTGTTCTGAGATTCCATCGATTCTTTCCAGTAAATTCCTTCCAGACCTCGGAGGACTAGGTTTAAATTCAAATGTCTTCCAGGAGGTTGATTGCTTGGGCTACAAAAATTGTGTGAGGAAACATCTTGGGAAAGGATCGATCTTCAAGAGTTTCATAGTCGGGACATCGGGATAAGGCATCAGCAATTATGTTGTGAGTTTCAGGAACATGTTGTATTTGGAACTGATACTGTGCGAAGAAGAAGGCCCAGCGGGCTTGACGACTATTCCTACATTCCAGGGATTGTAGCACTTGAAGATTCTGATGGTCCATACGGACATGAACAGGATTTTTTGCCCCCAAAAGTAGATGACATCACACTGTAAAGGCTTGACGGATGGCTAACAGTTCCTTTTCTAGGACAGAATAATGTGTCTCGCTGGGAGTTAGGGTTCGCGAGAGATAAGCGATGGGGTGTTCTAATTTGTCCTCGAGTTCCTGCTGGAGAACTGCTCCGGTGGCGTAGTTAGAGGCATCTGTCTCCACTATGAAAGGTCAATCGATGTCTGGTTGAGCCAAGATGGGGGCTTGTGTAAACTCTGATTTCAGTCGGTGGAAGGCTTTATCTTGGGCTGCTGACCAGAGAAAGGGAGTATTCTTCTTCAACAGTGTAATGATTGGTTGAACTATCTCTGAGAAGGACGGTATGAATTTCGGGTAAATGTTGGCAAGCCCCAGGAAGGATTGAATCTGTTTCACAGTGGTTGGGACTGGCCAGGATAGTATGGCTTTTACCTTTGAGTGGTCCATTCCGATTCCTTCAGGACTGAGGACGAATCCTAGATAATGAACAGTAGAGACATGGAAAAGGCATTTCTCGGGTTTAGCCAGGAGTTTATGTTCACGTAACCGCTGTAGGACTGCCTTAACATGCTCTTCATGCTTGAGATGGTCCTTGGAGTATATTAGAATATCATCCAGGTACACTATGATGAAGAGAAACAGCATATCGGAGAACACTCGTCCATTAAACGTTGGAAGACCGCCGGGGCATTGGCGAGTCCGAAGGGCATAACCAGATATTCAAAATGTCCAAAGGGTGTTCTAAAGGCTGTTTTCCATTCATCACCCTCCTTTATACGGATTAGATGATAGGCACCTCTGAGATCCAGTTTCGTGAAGACTACTACTCCTCTCACCGCTTCCATGATATCCGAGATTAAGGGTAAGGGATAACGGTCCTTGAGGGTACATTGGTTTAAACCACGATAATCAAGACAGGGCCTTAGCTCCTTGGTATCTTTTTTGGGAACAAAAAACAACAAAGCTCCTGCTGGAGATTTGGAGGGTCGTATGGTGCCATTTTCTAGGTTGGTATCCAAGTATTCTCGTGGGGCCTTTTTCTCTGGCTCGGATAGTATGAACATCCTTCCAAAGGTGATTACTGCCGAAGGCTCAGTATCTATAGCACAGTCTTCAGGTCTGTGAGGGGGTAGAGACTGAACGATAGCAGTTGAAAACACATCCGTGTAATCCTGATAGGCCCGAGGAACCTGGATAATATTTGAGACTTTGAATGGGCCTTGCTGTCTTGTGGGTGCGTCTTCCGGGGAGGATGGCGAGGAATCCATGGATAGACAATGAGATATATAATGTTCAGAACCAAGAAAGAAGGATCCTGCTGCCCAATTGATGTATGGGTTGTGCTTCTGCAACCAGGGCATACCCAGCACCATTGGATAATGGGCAGACTTTATGATGTCAAATCTAATATTCTCTCGATGATGGTTTATGGAGAGCTGGATTTCTTTGGTTTGTAAGGTGATGGGTCCTGAAGAGAGGGGTCTTCCATCGATAGCTTCTACAGGCTGCATGATGCCCCGAGTTTCATATGGAATGTGGTGGGTAGTGACTCAATCTTGATCTATAAATATCCCCATGGCCCCACAATCCACCAATGCCAGAATAAGGTAGGTTTCTTTCTTGGATGGCGATAGGAAGGCCTGTAAGATCACTAGATTGCTTTGTCCAGGAGAGTTCAAGGATGGAATAGATGTGGAGCAAACATCTCTCTCCCAAAACTGTGCTCTATCTAGGATCGGGAGCTGGCGTTTCCCGAACGCTGTGGGGGAGCCAAGGGACATTCTCTCACAAGACGTTTGTCTGAGGCACAATACATACACAACCCAGTGTGGATCCGTCGTATTCTTTCTTGCGGGGATATGGGTCCACGGAAGGCCCCCAATTGCATAGGTTCTGTGTCTGTAGAGGGGGCAGAAAATGGCTCAGGTTTAGAGGAAAGTTCTATGGAGCCTTTTTGGCAAGTCATTTTAGTCTTCTTCTTTTCCGCCTTCCTTTCCTCAATACGGAAGTCTATTTGTAAGGAGAGATCCATATGAGCCTGGAAGGAACCTGGGCGAGCTACCCTTGCTAGCTCATCTTTGATTTCCTCATTCAATCCTCTTCGAAAAAGGGTAAAGCAGGCCTCGGGGGACCAATCTGCATCCTTGGCCAGTTGCTGAAAGCGTGTCACATAGATCAGCATATCCTGGGAACCTTGTTGGAAGTCCAGTAGCCGCTCCTGGGCACTGTAGACCTGTTCTAGGCGGTCAAACATGCCTTTAAAGCTTGTACAAAACCATCATAGTCATCCAGGAGGACATCTTCAGAGTTAACCAAGGGTGTAGCCCAAGTTAGTGCATTCCCTGAAAGATGCAAAATCATAAAGCCCACTTTTGCTCTGGGGGTAGAGAAGTAATAGGGCTTAAAAGTAAAGTGGACTAAACACGAATCAAGGAATCCGCGAATGTTTCTTGACGAGCCATCATATTTATCCACTATTCCGCCCAGCAATACACTCTCTTTGGTCGCAGAATCTCATGATAGGACGAACTGTTTTAATGCAGCGTTCTCGGCCTTGAGATTCTGAACTTCTGTTGTTAACTCCTGCATGCCGCGCATGAGTGTTACACCCCGACGTTCGCCTCATCACACTCCCCGGTGTCTGCCCCGTGCCTCTTCAGACTCCCGCGTCAACAAAGACAGTTGGGGAGCTCTATGTAAGGCCAGAAAGAGGGACAAGAAAGTGGTTGCTCTCATAAGGGGCTATGGCGCTGTCATGCACCTTTTTTCTCACGGTGGCAGCTGCCATGGAGAATGGCTGCAACAAACTACATTTCCCAGAAAACCTGCCATGGGTTGTAGTTCCCGGCATTAATACGGGAGCCTCGTTTTCGATTATGTTCCGCCTCCTTGTTGTATTTAAACCACAACGGTTTTCAGAACACCGCTTCTGTTTATAGTTACAACCGGCATTTTCTGAAGTGCTATTTTCTGTACCTTAATTCCGGAAGTCTCCTGTTTTCTCCGTGTACCGACCTTGCCTGCACACGGACTCCTAAATCTTGATTCTACCTTGGTATTATTTGCTGTCCGCCCGTGTACCGACCTTGCCTGCACACAGACTTCTAATTCCTGATCCTGTCTTGGTTTTGTTTGCTGACTGTCCGTGTACCAGACCCCTTGCCTGCTCCTGGACTCCTGGATTGTGATTTTGTTGTGTTTGCTGACCGCCCGTGTACCAGACCTTTTGCCTGCTCCTGGACCCCTGGTTTAAGACTTTGCTACTGCTACTTCCTGTATGAATACCATCTCTCACTTGGCCACAGACTCTTGAACCCATTCCTCACAGTGCTTGCGTTCTCCTGGGGAATAACACTGGTAAGAACAATTCTTCATTTTGGAATCCTGTCTTCATCGAACTGTTACCTCATCTTTGGATAACATTGCTTCATTTCTAAAGTGCATTTTGGAACGCTTTGCTGTGGTGCACCATCCCGGAATCAGTGCGACCCTCGTTCCGTCCGGGGATAGCTACCCTACTAACCTTCCTTTTTTTTGTTTTATACTTTCGTTGTTGCCCAGGATTCTTTGCACTATTCTTACCTCCACCAGTGGTAAAGTATATTTCCTTGATTACCATCATTGGGCAGTTTTCACATTTAGCTAGTATCTAAAATCTCTTCTGCTTTATAGGTTGCTCCAGGTCCTTTTTTGTGGCTTAAGGGGAACTCACTCATGTACTTTATTAAGGGTAATAGTCTTGGGGAAAGGCAGGGTTGAATCCGATAGAATATTCATCTCTTGTCTTTTCTTTACAGCTGGGTCCGTGGCGGTGTGTTCTCCCCGCTCTTTTGATTGATCGGTCCCCTTGTCTGTATTGTCCAGCAGGTGGTCATATCAGTTTAAAGAGTTCATTCCCTCACAGAGAGGAGGCTCGGGTGGAGGCTCCAACCCGAGCTCTTCAAGCAAATCCCCAGCACAAGAGTACCGGTCTGTTTTTTACGCACTCCCCATACCGGTGAGTAACAATGAGATCTTGGACAGCCGCCTCCATGTCCGTATCACTGTCGGTTTGTTGGTGTCTCAATCTGTCACAGGTTCCCCCTTTCTCACCTGTTTGTGTTCTTTCTTCGATCGAGTCTTCCTGCGCACGGTACGGGTCCTATATAAGCCGCGCGAATGTCCTTGGCTTCCAGCTTGCGCTCCACGATCCGAGTCCTGGATCGTTCAGAATGTCCGGGAATTCCTGGAAACAGCAAAGCTTACACTCGGCAGAGTGTACACGGAGATCCGGGATGATAAGGAGGGCAAGGGAAAAGAGGAAGGTGGAGGGTTCAAAGGAATCAGGAACCAGGAACAAGAAGTTAACGAGAGCGAACTTAGGCAGCACACATCAACCACAGTAAACAGTAACATTGAGACGCGCAGAGCCTCAGGGGTGTGGCCGCTTTATAGAACGTGAAGTGTGCGACACGGAGACTGGTGCCCGGCGTTCCTCGTTCGGTGGCCATGTTTGATGTACTGCTGCGTGAAAGCCTCTATGGGTCAGGGACCAGGAAGTCCAGAAGGGACGAGTCTGATGGTTCATGACATCTATAGTCTCTATTTGTTGAACCATGCATATTTACTGCTTTAGGAGTGCAGGAATGATAACGCAGTGAAGGTGCTGCTCTGATTTACATAATAGGTGCAGGTGCCATGGGGTTGGGGAGGGAAAAGTCTTAGGGCCCTCACCCACTTCCGTCGATGAACTACAGTAAGGGTCCTTTAAAGCACCATTACAAAAAGCCTTATGTTCAGAACTACCTTCCCATGCTTCCAACATATCAACATTAAGTCTAATTGAAATAAACTCACATGGACGTGCATAAGGGCCCCTTGATAGTGCTTATAATGAAGGTTCAAAGGTGCAAAGACGTTTGTGGAAACGCCTATCATAATATCGTTATGAAGAGATAACTTGCACCAACCTTAGTGAACAGACCCTGGAACCCATGCTGATGTGCACCATAGTCGTCACCAGAGTCAAAGGATCAGAGATTAGGCTTTAATTGTGCCCAGAGGATGGGTTTTAGGGTTTTCCAAATCAACCCGGCTTCCTTTAGCAATGTGGTATCAGTGCTTACCTCTCTTCCCTAAATCAGGCCCCTTTCTTGACAGCAAACAGTCAATCACCATCTATGAGACTGAAAGTGTCCCCCATTTTTTCTTGTCCTTTGCGGTGTCCTTCCTTGCTGTTGCTGAAGTTATCTGGTTCTGGTGTTGGTCCACCTAGACTAACCGACCTAGTTCCCCTACCTGCTACCCATACATCTTTCAATGTGGTTGCCCAGAATTTGCACACTGAGCACGACCCCAGGGGATATCAGGCTTTTGCTCCAGATGGTAATTGGTAACCATGGCTGGTGGGCCAGTAAGGTATTTGGTTTCAACCTTAGACTTCCACTGTATAATATTTTTAATATTTGATTTTTTATTGTGCACAAACCTTACACAATATAAAAATCCATGTTTTAAGATAAATCATATATGCAATTGTTACTTAAAGATTATCCAAAAATCCTCAATTCATCATTGAATCTTAAAAAAAAGAGAAATCCATTCCTTCATGTTACTGAAGGCCACTGTCCTTAAAATCCATTCAGTTAATCAATATCTTTCCTAAAGGGCAACAGTGCTAAAATCATAGCAATTGACGGAGTAATAAAAAATCATTCACATAGTGCATCATTTAAAATGAAACTAGTATTACTAACAAAACGTTTGAAGTATAAAATTCCTTTTTTATCTAGGCTTCAGCAGTCCATAATCATATGCTTTAATGACTCTGGTTCCAACATACAGAATCTACAGCACGTTGGAGCACGCAGGTCATTTTCCTGATCGTCGGGTTGTCCCTTGTGCTCAACAAATTCAGTCGGAAATGCATAGAAGTCTTTCACACTATAGGGGATGGAAAAAGTTGCAGGTACTGTGTGGGCTCCCCCCATTGTTTGTGTAAACTTGCCAAACTCTCCAAACGTGTATACCTGGCCATTGTACTGATCGTATTGCACCAATACATAGAAAACAGTTTCCTTTTCAGTACGGGGATGTCAGAGATTCCCTCCGTAAGGTCAGTTCCTCTCTGGGACATTGCCTTTACGCAGACCTTGACAAAGGGATTATCCTCTCCCCCAGCTCTATTCCTGATTAGTATGTACAAATATTGGGCTGGCGGCTTGATGCATTTCTCAAATAACAACAAACATTTCCAGAAGGTGTGCATATTTTAACAAGTTAAGCCCAGTTCAAAACGAAGTACTACCATGGGGAACACTCATCTGGAGGGATAAGGCTGTTTTCAATACCAGTCCCTCAAAAATGGTAAAATCAAATTGTCTTAAAGACTGGTACGTTTCCACTCCATAAATGAGCGCTGGAACTACCTTGGCTTAGTAACATTTTCGGAGAGGACCGTAAATTTACCGAACCTGCTCAAGAAGTTCCTCATCTGGAATCTGAATGCTCTGGCCTTGACCTTGATCCTATCTACCATGGTTTGGCAATTTGGGGGAGACAACAATTTGAATCCCAGGTTTGCCAGATTTTCTATATTTTCCAGTTTTCTCCCAGCTAATTACCACACCATGTTCTTCCTTTTGGTTTTCCTCATAAAGGTTACTACTTTTTCGCCTTCCTATCCTTGATCATTAAGTGATTTAGTCCTGCATAGTCTACAAATTCGTCAATTAATCTCTGATGTCCCACACGAGAGTGGTCCATAAGGATGCTATCATCTGCATAAAGAATCAGGGGAATTTTATGTGCAAATACCTGTGGGGAAATCAATGAGGACTTCTGTAGGAAATATCCCAGGTCTGCCATCCAGAGGTGCAACAGCAATGGCGCCAAGATGCACCCCTGCCGCAAAGCCCTCTCAGTTCTTACTGGCTTTGTTAGGTCACCTTGCATGTTGAGTCGTACCGTGATGGAGGAGTCTTCATGTAATCGAATCAGAATGCTTAACAGAACTGACTGTACTCCTAGCTGCTGTAACTTCCAACATAAACGGTCACGGCTTATGGTATCGAACGCAAGGGACATGTCAATACTAGCCACACGGAGCACCATCCCTCCCTCACAGCCCTCTCCATGCTGTAGCATATCCACGATTGCTTCAGGCAAAGTTGTTCCCACACTTTGTCTAAAACCTACTTGGTAGTAGTTAAGGATGGAATTTCTCTCAACGCACTGTGTTAGATCCCTTAATATCACTGCTGCCAAGAACTTTTGGTCAGTATCTAATAACATGATATGATAAGGTATTTATAACGCGCCTATACACAAGTGTTTCAAGGCGCGATGAGGCAAGGGAGGGGGAACAGAGGGAAGACAGACAACTATCCTACTAGGGCCAGGTGTCATTCATCTCACGCAAGTGCATGGGAAGGGGGAAGGGGAAAAGTGCGGGGTTAAGGGGGAAGGGCCAGTGCAGTACATGGAATAATAGAATAAATATAACAATAAATAAGTACGGCCGGCAGGTGGCAAGTGCAGGGGTAAAGGGTAAGTGCAGGCATCAGGTGTCAAGTGCTGGTAGTGGGCCTGTAGGGGGTTGCCAGGAAGGCTGTGGAGGTGTGCGACTGGCGTGGGAAGGGGACCTGAGCCAGAGATCAGAGGATGGCCAGGTAACCAGTGCAGTTTCAGTTTCAGCCAGAAAATCAGCAGGGAAGAGGAGGAGAAAAAGCAGAAGCAAAGACAAAGATAGCGTAATAGGCCGATAATTAAGAGGGTCCAGTCTATCCCCCTTCTTAAAGATGGTAACTACATGCCCCTGATGCCATGTAATTGGACACTTTTGCTCTCTTAAGATGTTCTTAAAGAGGCAAAACAGAAGTTATGCCCATCGGTTGGCTCTGCTTTAAAGATTCTGTTACACAGCAAGCCAGGCCCCAGTGCCCAGGAGTTATTACTTTTCATTATGATCAGGTACACATCATCCTGAGTGATGGACATCTTCCAGGGCACTCTGGGGCAGTCTACCTGGGCCTCACTCGAAATGCAGCGATATATTGTCTGGAAGTGAATCTCCCAGGTTACTGCTTGAATTGCTTTCAGCTGTGCCTCAACTTGAAGGTTTTCATGATCTGAATGATCTTTCATAGTATCAAGATTCTGGGGGTTATCTCTCGCTCCCCTCTTTTACTACTTCCACATGTCTTTGTTCTTTCACCCTCTTTTCTTCTCGTTTCTTATCTCTTCCCAATTTCCCCGTCGTTCTTCGTTTCTCCACTTCTCCTCTCATGCTTCCTCTTCGCCTCTTGACTTTTGTTGTGGCGGGTCATTGTACACCATCAGGTACCAGGAGAGGTGCCACATACCCCCACAACCTTGAAGACTGTGAGTGACTGAATACATCACTTAGGAGGGGTCACCCTAACTGCAAACTGTTGCCTAGTAGAACTTTGTACCTTAGAACCACAGTCATTTGGGTATCCTTAATTTAACCCTTCCTGCATTTAGACAAAGTTAAGGTTTTTCGTTGATCGTTTGTATGAACCTCTAGTGCTTTGTTGACCCTTCAGTTGGCAACACTGCCCTCTATTCACTAATATAGAAGCTCTACTCTTTGTGGTCAGGCACCTGAAGGTATTGCACCCACCCATTGGACATCAACCCCTTGGTTCTTTGCCTGACACAAAACCTTTGTCTTTCCACAGCCCGTTGACAGCTTTTCCACTTTTGATTAAATGATGGTAGCAAGTGCCTGAGACTGCTCTGTCCAAGTGCATTGCAGCCACAAGTATTAACCCCTCCACAGAATCCACAAATATACATAAATATTTTGTGTGCTGATCAATTCTCTTGCTCCACTTGAGTGTCTTCCATTCGTCTCTTCTTTCAGCTGCCTCCATATTCTCATATCATGTCTGCTCTTGTATTGTTGGCCTCCCATCCTTGCCTGCCTCCGCTTTCTCTATCAGTGCATTGTTTGTTAAGAATGAGCATGGTCTCGATTCTCCCTTTTAGTTCTCTCTTAAGTTACTCTACTTTCCCGCTCACTCTCATTGTTCCTCTACGAATTTTCATCTTTCTGTTCCTCAACCTCCAAATGCACAGCTCCATTTCTGCTACTTCTCTATTAGCCACTAAACTGTGGAATTCTCCTCTCTTTACTGTTTGTGTTGTATACTCTCTTGCAGTATTTTGTTTTCTTCTTATCTATCTCCTCCTTTCGTTATTTTTTCTTCCTTAAACTTATTTTTCTATTTGTGGATATTATGGCCTAGCATATTCACACAATTTTATTTTGGATATTTATAATGCACTTACCTTATCACAGATGATTTAGAGAGCACTTTACAGTTATAAAAGTAATATTACAATAAAAATACAGTAAATTAAAAAACACACACACATCCTAAACCATTTTGGAAAGACACACAACTAGTGGAAGCATACAAATGTTTTCATTCCGCAGTAAAATCCATTCATTTCTAAAACAGAGATGTCTTCAACAGTTTTGGAGCAACAAGCAAGAAAGCGGCTGCATGTAGAGAAGCAGGGAAACTGTTCCAGGAGAACTAGCCCAGACACAAAAAAATGCTCTTTCTTTGTCTGGGCTGTCTTTACGTTTGAAATATCCAGAACCAAGCTTTCCTGATTTGGGGGAATTTCGCTTTCTCCATAAGGAATGCAGATTCAAAGCAAGATACGCAGTAGGACCTAAAAGACCAGCTTTACAAATCAAAGAACAGAGTTTGAAGAGAATTTGTGCTTGAAGGTGGAGCCAGTGGACAGATGTTAAAGTGGGTGAGACAGAGTGCAATTTCCTTGCTCCGGCGATTAGGTTTGTATTGAAATGTAAGGCCACTTCCAGAACTTCCACGGGCCTTAACATGGAACAAGATCAATAGCCAATTAGGCATTTCCAGCATCTACCAGAGTGAGCACCAAAGAGAGAATCATAGAACGAAAGCAGTCAGGTGCCAAAAAAGGCTCGATCTCAGGAAGAAGATACATTTGATAATTCATTAGTTGAACTTTTTTTGAGACATGTCATTTCATAGACTATCCAGAATACATCCTAATGATTTAGTCGAGCTTTTAATGATGGTAGATTACCCCCGACTTCTAATAAAATAGAGCCAGGATTGTATGGTTCCATGTGATAAAATCGCTGCAAAAATTGCAGTGGTAACAAAATATCGCAGCAAAAATGACACCGTTTTTGCGCCGCAATCCATGTAAAACATTCCAATTTTCTTTACTGCATACTAATGAAAGGTGATGCCATGGCCTGCCACTAAATTCCTGAGCGGTTCCATGTTAATTGTAAGCACCCCAAAGCACACAGGAAGGGTATAGGAACTTGAAGTTCCAAGATCAACCATTTGCTTCCTTTTAGACAACTCAAATTTGAACCGTTTCAAGACCATGGGCCTCAATCCGAGGTTGGTGCTAGTCATGGCGCTATCAGACACCAATACCAGTACCAACGTGGCGGTATGGGGACTTACCGGTCCATTCCGCCCTTTGCGGGACCGGTAAGTCCCCATTTCAAATGCCATTCCCCATTCCCATTTGAGCTCAATGGGAAGGCGTAAATAACGGTACCGCTAACTGCGGTACTGTTATTCACCCCGGTATCACTTTGCGGGTCCCGTCCATACCGCCTGGTAAAACCAGGCGGTAAGCCAGGGACCCGCAAAGGGACCTCAGAATTGGGCGCAAAGGGATTACCGGCACCGGTGTCATTACCGGTGCCCGGTATCCCTTTGCGCCCTGCTTGGAATGAGGCCCCGTACCTTTCAAACTCCAACAAGCAGGCACTGCAGTATCAGTAATGTATAGGAAGTCATCCCTCACTTGCAGAGTGGCAGTGCCAACACTATTGTTTGATCTAAACCCGGACTCATAAGGACTCAACAAGTTCCAAGGAAGATATGGGCCTCATTACGAGTTTGGAGGTATTTCAGAGGTAAATCCTTTTGGTTGCATTGGACCAAATGGGGCTTTTTTGTGTAATTGCCGCGGCAGAATTACCGAAATGGCAATTCTGCCAATTCTGCCAAATTATTTGGCATTCAGTGGCAAGATTTACCTCCAGGGTTTTGCTGGAGTAAAATCTTTCACTCAAAGCCAAAACTCATAATTTGGGGTAGTGGTAAAGTTGGAGGTAAGTTAGTTACCTCCAATTTTATCATTTACCGCCATACTCGTAATGAGGCTCAAGGTCATTAGGCTGAAAAGAACCTCTTCGTACCTAGAAAAGGCAGAGTTGAGACTAGTCGGAAATTTCTGTGTAGTTCTGGGTCTAGATGCTGTTTTTCCGAAATCATGTTTATTTTACTGCAATTATTCTGCTATGTTTTGCCGATGTTCTGCGCATTGGCGAAAGCACTCCATACATACAATGACATGAATGAAATTACACGAAATTATAGAGATTCTGCGCCTCTGGCAGGGCACAAACAATGTTTATTATGTTATTTCAGTTTCACAGTAAAAACTGTGCTCGCAACCGTGGCTTTCACTGTGAAAAAGAAAAATGCGCGTAATCAGCGCACCTGGTGTTCGTCAGCACCCCTTGGCCACACTGTGGGGTGCCTGGATTCAGCATCAGGAAATGCACTAGTTCCACAGTAGCTTTGGCATTAATGATATATTGCATTATCAATGTGTTTGCATCCGTTAATCACGCTAGCATTGCTGCAGGCTTCCATTGGAGGAAGCCATGAAAGGAGCATTACAATGCATATCGCACAAAATGAATGAAGTGCTAATCAAAGGAAGCAACCACATTCATTGCATACAAACAATAACCTAATGCTAATTTCCATCAGAATATAGCAAACAACGTTTGCTTTGTATTTCTGCAAAGAAACAGCAACTTAATTTCATGGACGTGATTTAGGAAGTTGAAAGGGGGTCTGAATTACGACCCCTGTGGGTTCCTTGCAGACACCTGTGCCACTGAGGCGCCTAGCTCTCATGATTCTATAGCACACACTCCAGTGTGTGTAGACATGGCTTTCCCTCAAAGGAACCAGAAATACAATGATCTCCAGGATTTCTGTGGAACACTAAAAAGTGATGGATTTAAAGCTTGAAAGAATCATACCCCCTGGAAATCACTGAAGGCAGTCCTCCATTCCATTATTCTTTAGCCTTACGTACAGGGGTATTGCTAGATTTATAAAAGATCCGGGGCTACGCTAATGTCGGGTCTGTCGGGACTCAGGCTAGCTAGCCTTTTGTTCGCAGCCCCTGAGCTTCTATCCCGGGCTACAACCAAAAGACCCAGCGCTATAGCCCCCCCACGCCCACCCTAGTTACACCTCTGCTTGTGTGACTTTACAGAAGGAAAAAACACTTGCAAATCAGTCTTTGACTGCAAAATAGGTAATCCTGCCTGAACTGCTTGTTTGTATCCATTCTGTATGGAACCATAAGTAACCCCAACATGTTTCGGCTTCATTTAACATCAACAGTGAGGTGTAAATTGGGACCCTTGGCACGGCACGCTTGTTAACCGCATCTCAGGGAACCTGGTACCTTTTTTATGGGTGACTTTCTGTAAACGTTAGGGAATCTGCCAAGACATAGGTAATTTGCTTGTTGCACCTTAGGGATTAAGCTGCACTTCAGTGATGAGCTCCAATAATGTCAAAGCATATCTGGTATTGCTTGTGTTGACGTGCATAGGGGATGTGACCTAGCCATTCTGGCTGCACTATTCCCATTGTTGGAAGCAGTAGTGGTTTACCTATGGCTGGGCCCCTTATTTAAATGACGCAAATGGCCAAAAATGATGGAATGAAAGTTGGCCAGATAAATTGTCAGTGGGAACGAGCAAGCCAAATCCTTTCTCCCATCACTTCTTGATGTGGACAGACATTCTATAAGACAGTAAAAGATTACAAGTATGTCATTTTGAGATCACTATGGGAAGCAAATTGAATCCCAGTGCTGCCCTTGTAAATGCAGCACGTGTCTTTCAGCTGCTTAACTGTGATTTACAGGTTATTCAATTTATACTAATTGTGGGATTTTTCATCCAGTTTTGTGATTTACCATGGTCAAAGTTTGAATGTGTCACTTCCTATTTTTGTTTTTTTTGTTTTTATTGTTAAAGCGTGTACCTAACTTGAGAGCAGCAGAGCTCTGTAAAGGGGGTAGATAGCCAGCGGTTGGGCTGGCATCTTTTAATAGTAGCACACTACTGGGAGTTGGGGTTGCTCTGTGCATTTACTAGTTTAACTAGGTTCATCAAAAAGATCTTGGCTTGAAAGGTTTGGTCTAACTTGGCGACATCGATAATAATGAAAGAAAAACAAAGTTGCTCCAATCAGTATAATGAGTCCATTGAGTCGTGTCTCATCAGGTGCAGGGTTTAGCCAAGTGAAAAACCCCTTGAAGAATATAAAGTGAGAGTAACCCGGAAAGAGACCGCGCCAAATCTTTGCAGAAAATGTTTATTGTTCAAAAATGCCCTTAAAAAAGATGACACGTGTTTCGGTCCTCCAAGGACCTTTTTCAAATCAGGGCTGATGGTTTATCTTGAAAATCATGCAAGTGCCCCTACCACACAGTGTGAAAAACACGCTTCCATATATTGAACGGGTTAATCCCTGCTGTTCCTATTTCAAGCGTTCGATCGCAAAGTTGCTAAGAATCTCGAGGGGGCCCTCAGCCCTGATTTGAAAAAGGTCCTTGGAGGACCGAAACACGTGTCATCTTTTTAAGGGCATTTTTGAACAATAAACATTTTCTGCAAAGATTTGGCGTGGTCTCTTTCAGGATTACTCTCACTTTATACACTAGCTTAACTAGTTTAGTCCTTGGTCAGATGTTGTTGAAAAAGCCATGCTTTAATAGTGAGGTCATTTCGGGCTGATACAGGAATCGAGTTCCACAGGGTGGGTTGCGTGACAAGAGAAGGATTGTTTGCGGGTCCTATGTTTGCAGATGAGCTGTGATTCAAGATGGTTGATCGATTAGCAGCACAAGGAGCAGTAGCGTTGCTAGGATTGTCTAACAAGTGGGGCCTGAAGCCGATGTAGTTGGGCCCACCACAGTGACATTAACATCTATAAATGCCCAAGCAGCGCTGCTGAGTGGGCGCATTTACAGTTTTTAGGTGGACCTTGCCCGCTCAAGCCTTACCCCATCTACGCCTCTGACAGGGAGCGAATTCCAACAGATATGTGGAGCTCAGCCGCCAGGTAAGCTGCTGTGCTACTCATGACTGCTTTGTAGATGATACATACAGTCTTGAACAGTATCCCGGCCGCAAGAGGAAGTCAATGTAGTTCACGTAGGATGTGGTGATTCTGTCAAATTTTCACACACTTGTAATAAGACGTGCTGCAGCGTGGTGGACTGCTTTTAGGGGAGCCAAGTGAGCAGCTGGGAGCTCCGTCAAAAGGGTATTTTCCCTGTCAATGTGGGAGAACACAAAGGCCTGTACCATGGCCCGGAAGTGCTGCTGTGAGATGAAGGTTTTAATTTGGAACGGGTGAATATTTCGAGCCAGGCCATTTGGGCCTTCTTGGCTATGTGTTTCTGCAAGGACAGGCTGCTGTCAATGGTGAAGTCTAAGGATTTTGCTGAATTTGAGAGTTGCAGATCAAATCCTGCTAAGCACATCGTTGGGCCTCATTACGAGTTTGGAGGTAGCCATGCTGCTATTTTCGGCATGGCTGCCTCCAAACTCGGGTCCGGGTTCCCTGACTGGGGATTTACCGAGTCATTCCAACCTTGGAGGACCCAGTATTTCCCCATTCAGGGAAGCCAACACCATTCGAGCCCCCATAGGCTTCAATGGGAATGGGGAGGGAGCTAATAATGGGCCCGTTAATACCGGGCCGGTTATTAGCTCCCTGATCCTATAGCGGCTCCCGCTAACGGCGGCTGGTTTTACCCGGTACCTGCTAAAGGACCTCGGAATGGGGCGTTAAGGGGTTAACGGCACCATCATCGTTACCAGGTTGTTTTTTGGCAGGGGACTGATGATCACAAATATACTTATTTATACATTTATAGCAGTGCTCTAAACCCTGAGACATCAAAGCGCTAGTTACAGATCAAAGTCATAAATCGCACCATCACACTGGAATGCCCTACCTCCCACAATCTGAGGTGAGCCCTCCCTCATTGCCTTCCGGAAAGCTATGAAAACCATCCTCTTCACATAAGGTCTCTCGCAGCACCATGTTTGCTAATAAACTGTCTGTAATGTAATAACCAAAGATGCATGAGCTGTAATGACTAATCTGTTTGTAGCAATCATAATGTGCCAACGACTGCTACCAATCCTGTACCCCCTGTAACTAAGTTCCTGCAAGTAACAGCGCCACAATGCCCCTGGGCTGTCTGCGCGCTATATAAATAAATAAATACATAAATAAATCGGGGCATGGTGTGATCTAGTGCTTTGTGAGCGGTAAGGGCAAAGTTAGCTAGATCCATATGTGAACAACCAAATTTTTAGTTGCTTACGGAAGTTCCGATAAGATTGTTCAGCTCTTAGCGCTCATGGTAGTTTGTTCCAACATTTCGCTGCGATCACAGGGAAGCTGGTTCTCCCAGCTCAGGTACGTCTGAAGCTCGGGGTGATGAGACGCTTGAATACAAAATAAATAAATTTTGGTGGATGGCTATATCGGGATATTTGAGGAAAGGGCCCAGAGGCTCCATGTTAAGGTCAAAAGAATTGGTGAGAGGATGGAGCTTGGGGGTCTCTGCAGGAGACTAGGAGTCAGTTAGAATGCAACATGTTCATCTGTACGGCCTGGTTGTGCCCAAGAGGTAGGAGGTAAACCAATTCAAGATGGTGCCAGAGAATCCAATCCTTAAGGTGGTGAAGAGGGTGCGATGGTCGACAGTGTCGAATGCAGCCGAGAGGCCAAAGAGGATGAGGAGGAATCGGGCACCCTTATGCAAGATTTGGAGGGTATCATTCACCACCTGGATGCGGACTGTCCCCAGGCTACACTTGGGGCAGTACCCTGACTGATAACCGTATACGAAGTGCAGTTGTTTGATTCTGTTGTGTAATTATGTAGCTACTACTTTTTCAAGATTTTGCCAATAAATGGGAGGTTCGTAATGGGCTGTTAGTTGGTCTTGTCATCTGAGTCTTGGGTCGGTTTTTCAAAAGAGTTCGTATGAGACCATTCTTGAGCGTGTCTGACAATGACCCTTCTGTGAGGAGTGCGTTGAGCACTGGGCTCATCAATTGTTTAACTATGGAGGCAGAATGATATTGTCATAGTAGAAAGTAGGTTTTAGGAAGACAATTGTTTTTAGGAGGTCTGGGCTGAGAGATGAGAAATGTAGTCCAGTGGGGCACTTTGCGTGCTGAAGTGCAGATGCGCTAATGCAGAGGGAGGTAGATTCAATGATCTGTCGGATTTTGTCTATTTTTTCAATAGCAATATTAGTTGATTCCGTTGCATTTCCTTTACTACTTTAAAGGGGGCTTTGCTCCAGTTAGCGGCTGCAGGCACCAACAGGTCCCCGTCTTTGTCTGTCCTTTGTTGAGGACTAAGGCGATGAGGATGCCGGAGTAGAACTGGTGAAATATGTGGATGGGGCCTGGCAGAGTCTGGACACGAGAGCAGCAGCCTCCTCTTTGCTGTCTGCCTGGAGTTGGCCTGGAGTCCTTAAGTAGCTGTCTCAATGGCTTGAAAACTGGTGGTGGGCGGAACAACTGAGTGGCAGAGCCTAGTGATGTGACCAGCAGCCTCCTCAATGTCTATGAAGTTATTATAAGTCTGCGGTCATATGATGTGACTTCCTTTAATGAATGACATCAGTGGATCTACTGTTGTGTTATTTCAATTGCAAAACAACTATGGTGACTGCCTCTTTGAATCACTTAATTTGAACTGGAGTTTCTTTGTAAATCTGTGTGAACACAATGCTCTCACGCATCGGTGAACGTTTTCTGGCACTTGCAAACCTACAGACCACGTTACAAGGAGTTTCCACCAGCAAAATACCCAGCTTCATTTACTTAGGGCCTGATTCCTAAACCTTTTGGGTGCAAGTTAAGGAGCGCAGTTGCACATGCACATCACTTGCTCCCAACAATGTGGCGGGAGATTCATGAAGTGAGTGTGTATGTTGGCTTCTCTAATGCCCACATTCCAATCTCCTCTCTGAATTCCTGCACACAATGGTGCAGACCTGGGGTCTTTACTGAAAGAAAAGCAGTGGGCTTATAGAAACTCAGAGGATTCTCTAGCCATTAGATAAATAGTGTTAGAAATGTTCATAGAGTGTGGTTGTCATGGCCAGAGAATAGTGTCATGATCCCTGGTTGTCCACTTAGAATTGCACCAAAGGTCTCCTGGTCTATGGCATACCATGCCTGGTCAAAAGGCAGATAGAACTTGGTGGACTGCTGAAGACTCAGGCATTCTGCATCGCACAACATGGCCGCCCGGTTGCATCTTCCTGAGTGCCGTAGTGCCGTCTAGTTATTGCTGCTCTTAGTCTATTTAAACCTCTCCCCTCTGTTTACCTGTGCTTCGCGTCTTTTTTTGCTTGTTGCAGAGGAAGCTTACCGTGGCTCGTCTGTCACTTCAGAAATTCCACAGAATTAATTCTCTCAGAAAAAAACATCTGTAGTTCAGTATTCCTGCCTTTCCCTATTGTTTGTTCCAAATTCCATTGAGCATTAGTTTTTCCATGACCTATTCCATAGTTTCCCTGTCACGTACGTTGTGAGGAGGTTTTATTTCATTGTGAATAGAGAGAGAGGGTCTGCATGTTTTCTTCCCGCACTTTGTGGAGATTGTTCCCAATTCTCTAGCATAGCAACCTGGTTGGGAGTTTTCAGCATTCCCCTCAATAGTTGTTGCCATTGTTCCTTGCATTATACACACACAGTAGGAATTTCAGCCCTTCCCCAATGCTTCCATCTACAGAACATGCGCCCCTGTGTAGAAGCACGATGGGGAGCTCATTATAACAAATATTGAGGTAAATAGGGTAGGGGTGGTGTAATAGATATAGAAGTCCTAATCCTTATTCTCAGTAGAACACATGGTAACATGTTACTCATATACTCTTTAGAATTGAAGAACTCTTAAGAACAGTAGCAGTAGGGAGAGAACTACGCACCCTGAGAAGAGTAGAAGTTGTCAGAAGTGGTGTTCCCGCGGAGGTTAAGGTAAGCGTAACAAATTGCTAAAAACTCCCCTTTTCTATTCAGATTAAATATGGTAGTAGTTTTTGATAATCCGAGTGAAGTGTTTGTGTTGGTTTATATAGGGACTACTTCTCAAGAACGACTGATAGCAGTTGCACAAAAGGTGTGTGTGTACATGGTGTAAGATTAGCCAACAATGGAGTAGTGGAAGCACTGATGCTGGGAGTTCAAAAAGAAGGAACATGTCAACTGAGTGGTACTGACAACAATCTTTGTGAAATTGATATGTCTTTGTATGTATGAACCGAGAATTATATTCAAGCAAAGTGCTACACAAGAGGGGAGAAGATACAATACAATTGCAAAATGGTGGGGAAAATGAAGGGAGTGCAGAAGAGATGGGATTGGGTTGGCAGTAGTGTCCGAGGAAGGCTGCCTAAGGACCAATAGCTGAGGGAAGCTCATTCCCAGAAAGTAAAAAGTTGTTAGCAGATACTGGTGATCGGTGCAGCATATTGATTCCACAAATCACACAGGAGGCTTACTCCTTTCCAACACACTCGCAGATTGGGATGGAAGCGTTGTTGATGTTGACTTTGTTCCTGATGAACCATCCAGAAATTGGGAGGAAGAATAGGTTTTATACATCATTCTCCCAAATGACCAGAACAACAACAGCACTGTTCACTATTTCATAGAAGAGGCAGAGGCTGAACACCACCTGGAGCTGCCAGATGTATCGCCTGCAGTGAAACCAGCATGATTAATTTGGAGGAAGAGGGTGAAAATCTCCCTAGTTGGAATGACTGCTGCTGAACATCAACAAGAAAGTCTTCTTAATGGCGTAGGCCTCTTGGCAGTCAACCATGTGGAAAATCCACAGTATTATCAAAAGTCTGGCCAGGTTCACAGCTGGACCACAAAAATTGGACACTGGCATGACTTTGATGTGCAAATATGAAGTGTCTATAGGAAAAGTACCCTCCCGTTTAGAACATCAAGTCATATACTGCACATGAAAAACCACCACAAAAGAGCATGGTAAAAACTTGAACAGGAGATGATAGCCACATAGTAATTGATAAGACAATGGCCCTCATTACGAGGTTGGCGGTAACCAGCCGGTGTGACCAGCGGGTTGCCGCCAACCCTGTAACACTGAATCCTCGCCTCACTTCCCAGTGCCACCAGGACCCGGCGGCGCGGGAAGTCAGGCGCCGGATTTCAACCGTCCCATTCCCAAAGAGTACCATGGGAGTGTGGAGACGCAGCGCCGGCACCGTTGCTAACGCGGCTTATGCTTCCATGAAGGGTCAGACCTGTTGGGCGCAGCATCCCCGGCAGGCAGATTCATAGTGTGGCGGTCCAGAAACAAGGGTGCCAGTGAGTAATGAGGCCCAATGTTCCTTATTGTACTGACAGTGTGTGCAGCAACGGGGAAGGTGAGCAACCATGGCTAGCTTTAACATATACCCTGCAGTGCTGACAGTTATGCTTGCTTATAGAGTGCTCGTACGCCACAATGTGGTTCCTTGTCACTGTTTTTTATTAGAGACAGGATAAGAAGAAGCAAACCAGTGCAGAAAAGCAGCAATGAAGAGCCGGCTCTTAATAGAGGGAGACACATTACAGTAAGAAGAGCTTATCTAAAGCAAAGATGGAGTGATTTCCAAAGGGCAGGTGTCCTAACAGAAAAAGCACAGCCATCATTACGAGTACTGTACTGTTGAAGGGATAGAGTAGATGAATGGAGATGGCAATGAGGGATCTGGGGGGCTTTTGGGAGAGGGCAGTAGCTGTGGTATACACGCATTTCGTCGACCACTTTTTGATCGTGGGACTTTTCATCGCCGACCCTTTCATCGCCAACATTTTTTTTTTGTTTTAAATCTTTTGGGGGGGGGGTGTTTGTGCGGGTTGGGGTATGATTATTTAAGTAAAAGGGGTTTGGGGGGGTACTGCCCCCCATAAATAAAAAAAAATAAAAAATAAAAATGTTGGCGATGAAAGGGTCAGAAATGTAAAGTCCCACGATGCAAAAGTGGTCGACGAAATAACGTAGAACCGTAGCTGTGAATGCAAGAGAGAGGGACCAGTGATAGAACGACAATGATACAAAGGGCTGCTGACTTAGATTCTATCAATCATTTGGGTGCCAGTGCAGTAGCCAGATGGAGGAGACATGCTTTGAAAGGCATAAGTCAAAGGCAAGAGGAGCGGCTGAGCTCTGAAGCACTTGCTTCTTCTGAACCAGGAAGGTGGGGAGGCAAGGATCAGACTATTATAGTGGTTAAGGCCAGTCTGAATAAACTCAGTTGCGGCAGCGGAGGAAGTAGAATGATCATGGAAAGGGAAGTATTGGCGCAAAAGCGCGAGCTAAAAGTGCATGTAAGACAGATAATGTTGGTTGAGAAAGTGATAGAATTATTGAGTTTGATCCCAGAATTTCAAACAGAGAAGACTCGTCAGGGGCCCATAAAAGAGGGCCAGCAATGTGAATTGCAGGGATCTGGACGCCCCACAAGAAACACTATCTCTGTCTTGTCAGAATCGAGCCCCAAAGGTATTGGCATCCAACCAAGAAGCCAATGCTGACACCGGAGCATTGAAATCAGAAGTGGCACCAGGCCCCACATCCAGATGAACGAGGATCAGGGAGTCATCTGCATCCATATACAAAGTGACTCCAAAGGAAGAAAAAAGAGCCGCAAGCAGCATTGTGATACAGGAAGGAACCGGGCAGGGACCCTGCATACAAGAGGATGCACAGAAAAGTAAAAAGGAGGAACAGTGACCATCTGAGATTAGTCAGTGAGAAAGGAGGAGCACCAACCTGGAACGTTGTCTCTGATACCAAAGTTACAAGGTGTCTAAGAAAGATGCTGTGGTTCATGAGATTAAAGCCAGCAGAAAGATCAGGCAAGACATGGCCAATCACCACACCAGGATCTGTGGCCACAGCAAATGTCATCCGAAGCTGGTCAAAGGAGAGCGGGAACCCTGCCTCACAAGGCCATCAAATATTAGAGTTGAGCCGCGACAGACATCTTGAGAATTTCCAAAGATGTTTTCTTGAAAAATGGGATAAGAAATGCCACTTTAAAAGACAGCACCCACACCCCGATAGAGAGAAGGATTAGGACCTGGTAGGAGAATTTGAGAACCAAATGTTGGGCAAAGTTGCAGAAGATTAACAGGACAGGATTAAGAGGTGAAGCCGATTCCAGATAAGCACAGAAGATCTGAAGAGTGTCAAACGTTAGGAGTTGGAAAGAATTAAATGAGGGAGAAGGAGAGGCTGAAGATATTATAGAAAAATAAAGGTCCTCACAAAGTTTCAAGGAAGTTGGGACTGAGGAAGAAGATACTGGGGAAGACAGAAACAAGTTCTCTGTGAAAAGTGGAAGCTGCATCAATGCTGGGCGAGAAATTGGTATGTTTGGTTAGAGAAATGGGTTTTCTAGAGAGAGAGAATTGATTAGGAGAAGAGGTATGGGATGCAGGGTCATACAAACGTTGTTAATGGCGTTGCACACGTTAAATAGCAGTTTTTAGCATGGCAAGGAGAACATCACGATTTAGAAAAAAGGATAAACAGCCTCATTACAAGTAGTTTTGTGGTGCATTAACAAAGTGGTGGTAATTGAGTTACCACCGCTTTTTTAGGCGGGAACGGAGTTATCAGTGTTTTTACTGCACTGCCAAAACTACGATGCTGGAGGTAAATTCTCCACTTTAACACCAAAAATCTGTGGATTTACCATTGCCGGATTACCGCTTGCAGTAAATCCACCAAAATCTGCATGGAGTACTATGGATTTCAAAAATGGGGACTAACCTGCCATACCACCACTCGAATCCTATGCTAAATCCACAGGAACAAGTGACAGGAATGGTAACCGGATTTACCGCCGAATTGCCAACAAACTCGGAATGAAGCACAAAGGTTTAAAAGGATTGAGAGGCTCTAGTCCGTAACAAGCCAGTTATTAAAAGAGCAGAGTCCAGCAGAGGGGTCACAGCAAGCAGCTGCAAAGAGGAGGCAAGGTAATCAAGGAAGACAGATGGCTAAAAGATAACTAGGTGCATAGCCAACTTCTTATTATTTCATACTTTTAGGTTAAATGATAATGCTCCGGGAACAAGACTTTATATTTTAATAAGTTGAATTTCATTCCATTTATAGAAATCTGACTTTGTATTCACCCTGGATGCAGCATAAAGTAAACGTCCATTGCTCACAAAGCTGGCCACGGTGTGCTTTTCCCTAGCTGTCATGTGCCAAGGTCTGTTGGTTATTATAGGAAAGTCTGCACTGCTCCTTGTGTCAGCGGACACAATGGCAGCAATCTTAAAATGCTACATACCGAGTGACGTGTTCCCTCATTTTCACAAGGGTTTCTGCAGGAAGAACACCTCTCCAAGGGTGCAGAAGGTTTGCACTGGGGAGAGGATTACATTTTGTAATATCTTCCCTCCCTGTAGGGCATATTTGAAATGGGGCCAGCATTCACCCATATATTGCTTGAGTCTATCTTCAGGGGCAGTCATGGACCTATCAGGATATCCAGGTCTCTTGTGTATATTGTCTTTTCGCGTGAAATGAGTGCGAGAGGAAATTCTCTAATGATGGGGCTTTATATCTCTTGTGTTTCAAAAGATGGTGACTTTTTATTAACCCCATCTGGGTGTTTAGTGGATCTCTCTGGTGGGGAGCGCCATAGGTTCTCATATATGAGAGTTCCTAGTATTTCACCCCGCTGAATAGTTCTGGGAAGAGGAGAAAAGGTGAGCACAGCAAATTTAGGCTCATTTCCACATGATATAATGGGAAAGATCTCTCTACCCTGCTTTTTAAGAGGTATCACATAGATGACAGAGGTAGTAGAGTACCCTATCTGTAAGCCCAGAGAAATCACGATTTTATCCCTCTCTGGGATGGGGCAGGTGTAGGGACATTGGAGATAATAGCTATTTCCTTCTATATTTTTTCGGTCGGGAAAAATAGCTTGCAGGGTTAAGGGGAAGAATTGGACTCCCATTTTCTGTACCAAGGACTGGAAAGGAGCTGTCATGCTCTCCAACGATTTCTCACCATTGAGCGAACAAGGGGTTTGATAGGGTTTGCCTCGTGATTCGAAGATTTTTGTGGAGAGGGAATGGAGGTGTCTATTCGGACTCTCTAAGGGTAACAGGGATCTCCAACTATCATCACTTGGATCAAATCCCACCCTGACACCATATGTAAGGAACTCATGGTGGCAACAGTAAAGACTGACACAAGTGATCACAGTTCAAGGGTGTTTATTGAACAATAAATGCAGCGTGGAAAAATGCTTAACCTAAACCTAAACCCATCAAATGAAAATTAAGGAAGTCCTAGTGGCATCAAGTCAAAATAAAAGGGCCTATACTAAGAGAAACCTGTTGCCAATTCCTTACAACTAAATTACAGAAAGAGTGTGGGATAAGCTATCAATAAAGAAAGAGGTGTTCTCAAATGATAAATCAGGATGTGATTGCCAGGTGCCTCCCTGCCCCATGTTTTTGGCCTGGGACAAAGGCAGACTTTGGAGCACAGCACACGCTCGAGCCTTCCCAGCACGAACTTACAGTTCCGTTCCAGCTGTCACAGTACACGCTCAAATTTTATCAGCACGAGCCAAACAATCTATTCCAGCTATCAGGTTCTTGGATGGTAAAGTCTCTTTTGTATAAAAAGGCTCTTGCCCTCGAGGGCCTGATGCATTCCACGACAAACAAACACGAAGTTCAGCTTCACGTATTCTTTGTGTGATGGCTTCACCCGTGGGTCCCCCTCTTCTGGGCGCAAACCCCTCAGTAATTGTATTCAACAAATTCATAAGACAGTTCCCTTCTCGGTGAACTTTGGGTGACAGCTTTCCAGCCCTGGATCTCCCTCGATCGGGCTCAGATCCCAAATGACAAGGGGGATACTTTCCTTCCCCTTACCTTGCAATACTTCTTTCTTTTCGCAAATCTTAATGTCCTTTTAAACAGTTCTTGTAATCAGCTTTTGGGTGGTGACTTTCCACCGCTGGATCTGCCTCCTTCAGGCTCGGACCCCTTTCAACACACTGTTTCTTGGGTCTTTAGACTTTGCCCCTCTCTGGCATCCCTCTTCCGGGGTCACTCTTGCCAATTTCACATTTGCTTTTAATGATTGCAGGATTCACTTCCCTTATTTTCTCTACAATTCTTAGGTCAAAGGCTTTCGACTGTACGGTGATTTTGCTAGACCTTCTGTATGACCATTTTGACCTATCTTGGTGGCTCTCCTACGGCCTTCTGGTATCTGTAGTTTCACTCAGACGGGGATAGATCAGAGTTTCGTGGAGCAGCACTCATGTGGTGCCGGTTCCCTTCTGCAGCTGGTCTCCCTGTTACAATTTTAGAGTTCTTTGAGCTTCTCTCACTTTGCCACTTTGCAACTTTCATTCATCACAGCCCGGTTGTTATCGGTTGCCCCTTCGACTTACCGGCTCTATTGCACCGCTTGGCTTTCATCATAACTAGAGTCAAGGTCGGTACCACGGAAGCAGGAGTCTCCCTCACTTTAGCTTATCAGCATTGATACACTCTGTGTACCGTTGACATGGGTTGCAGGACACTTGGGCTATTTTCCTCATTCTGATTCTTTCTGCGGAGGGTTGGCAGGGTTTTGTCGAGAGGGCAAGGTCGTGTCTCTCCTTGTCGGCCTCTCAATATTTGCTGCCTTTCTCCTCCTCTTGAATTGCCGGTCTGGATAGCTGTCTCGTCGTGCAGTCTGATTTGCTCGTACTGTGCTCCACCTTGTATCCCTGTGGGAAAAGGAAAGGGCCATCAGGTGTGTGTGATTCTGGTTAATTGCCTGACTCTGCCTGACCCTTGTGTCGGGATATGTCAGGTAAACAGCTCCACAAGTCTGTTGTCTTAGGGTAAGAGAATGTTTGTGTTGGAAAAGGAAGGGATTGGAGTGTCAGAGTATCCTACGTGACAGGATGGGGAAGAGGTGTTATAGGGAATTAGCCTTCGTCCTAGGGGGGGGTAGGTGAATTGGGAACGGTAGGTTTTGGAGGGTTTTTGAAATGAGTAGGGGGGTTTGTGGGAACTATTATTATTGGTCACACTCGACTGGGAATTCAGAAAGTGACAGTCAGAGGGATGGGATTGGTAGGGTTTGCGGGGCAAACGAGAATAGCTGGGATCATAAAATAAACAAGGGGGGTTGTGGGAACTGTAGTATTGTATCTGAGCAGGATGGGAGTGCAGGTAATAATAATCAGAGGGACAGGAAGAAGAATGATTGGGAGTATTCAGATAGGGGGCAGAAAAACAAGGATTCTGAGAAAGATGGTTTCTGGATGCAACGGGGGTGTGTATTGGATTCACCAGTGGTGGAGGGGATGGTGGATTCTCGAAAAGGAAGTTTATCGGATGAAAATGAGTGCGAGTTGATAAGCCCATATAAAGCCTTGGGGACCTCGTCTTTCTTGCCCTTTTCTTTGGTATAGTACAGTGTCTCCGCTGTGACATTCCCATGAGCATAACCCTGGGCTCCTCTACCCAGGTGATCCTCCCTTGCTCGTCCATCCCCAGGGTCGGGATCTGAGAGTGCCAGCCCTCCTCTGGCCACCTGAATAGGGGCTACCTGAGGTTTACTTGGGAGAATACCCTCATGTTTCTCACACTAGGCAAGGATGTCCTCTATCTCCCTTACTTTTCACCTGTTAATGGAGCCCTTAGCCCAGTGAATTCGGAGCAACTCGGCCATAGAAGGGGTCCAGATAGGCCAGGCGCACAACAAGCTTTCTCTCTATGCTTATGATGTGCTGCTCGCCTTGACAAATATCCAGCCCTCTCTCCAACAATCTCTTTTGGAACTAAAAAGGTTTGGCAAGATGGCAGGGTTCGGTATTAATTACCATAAATCCCAAGCCTTGGGAGTGGGCTTGAACTCAGAGGACATAGAGGCCCTCCGTCCCTCCTGACCCATTCACTGGAGCAAAAAGTCTATAGATTACCTGGGGGTGAGCATCCCAGCCTTCGGGAGAGGTATCCGTGGCAAACCTTCCCCCCCTCTTAAAAGAACTAGAATCTGACCCAAAAAGTTGGGCCAACCAAGAGTTCTCGCTGCTAGGGCAGATTACAGCCTGTAAAATGTACCTCCTTCTGCGGTTCCTATACTTCTGCTCCATTCTCCCTATGTCAATCCCGCAATCCCCCCTCCATCAATTACAACGGAAAATTCTACAGTTGGAGTGGTAAGAAAGCCAGAATCCCCAAAAAGGGTAATGATGGGCAGCGCTCTCTTGGGTGGGTTGGGGTTTCCTGACCTTCGCAAGTATTTTGTGGTCGCACTACTAGCACACTTCCAGGCATGGCTTTCCCCAACCGACCCCCCAAAATCGGATGGATATTGAACAATCAAAACTGCCACTGCCCCTCTCTTCCCTCCCCCATATTTCCCACTCCGCATGAAAATCCTGGCCCGGCATACGCTCTCCACTTTAGCCACAGTGAGAATTTGGGACTGGATGATGAAATCCAAAGGTATCCAGATGGAACTGGGACCACATACCCCAGTATTTTGCATGCACCCTACGAACTTCAAAACCTGGAAGAGGGGAGGGCTCTGAACCTTGGCACAATTTTTTGACAACAGTTAACCCTGTACTTTCAAGAACTGCAAAGGGACATTCCAACTAACCGAATGTGACAGATTCTCCTACACCCAACTCAGGCATTGGTACACACACCAGCTGGTCCGACAAAGGGACACGCGTGACCTTGGCCCAATTTAACTTACTTTGCAGGAGCGACTAACTGGCGGAAACATATCCAAACTGTACAAATTGCTGCAAGAAGACATGCTACTCTTTGCCCAGCATATATGATGCAATGAGAAAAAGACTTGGGTTGCCAGATCGAAGACCATACCTGGATGGACATTTGGATGAGAAGCTACTCAACCTCAACATGTGTGACAAAAAAATGATGTGCTCTTGCTTCTCTGCTGGTACTACCACCCAACGTGTTTCCACCACATTCAAAATCCACTGGACCCAGATTGTTGGCGAGATTGTTGGATGCAAGGCACTTACACATGTGGTGGGACTGTCCAACAGCTCATGCCTTCTGGGTGGAAGTGCTCACAATAATTGAAGCCATCACTCAGGCTAAGCTTCTGAAAAAGCCTGAAGTGATCCTCCTTGGTATTCCGAATCAAAAGAGATTCTGTAGAGTAATCACTAGATTTGCACAAGTTTCTGGTGTTTCATAATTGGTAGCATTTAGCACTGTGACACTTTGGCACATTGCACTTTATAATGGTTTAATTTAATTATATGTGTTTTAAATGTACTGTTGTATAGAATGATGACGAACTGAAGTGTGTGAACTGTTTTTATTGATTGATTATTACATTTTCAAATACCATTTTTCAAAAGAAATTAAACAGAAAATAATAGGAGTGTTTACCTCTACCTATACTAGCAGTTCAAGTTGGTTTTGTGTTCATATGAACTTGTATTGACAGGGATAACCCTCCTGCTGCTATATAAAAAAGAAAAAACTGGAATCTCCCATAGTTGAATTAACATATGGAAAAGAGGACCTGCTGCCAGACCTATGGAAAGGATATAAGGCCAAAATGGACACCACAGTGCTAGTAATTCCATTACCGTCATTTATTTTAGTGGTAACAGAATTACTTTCCTTTTTCCAACATCGCCAAATGATACATTTGGAGGTAAAGTAGCAGATTTATCTCTAGCAGCAAGCTCAGTATCAGATGGTCAAGCCACCAAAAATCTCCATGGAGTCCTATGTACTGCAAGAAAATGGGATTTATGATCACCAAGCGGAGAAAACTGGATAATCAAGTTTGGTGGTCATTTGGTTGATTTACTGTCAAATTACCACAAAATGCGTAACGAGGCCCACTATGGGCCTCGTTACAAGTCCGGTGGTAACCCTGCCGGTGCTACCGGCGGGTTGCTGCCGGACTTGCAATATTTACAGGTGCTTGGCTTGCCGGAAACACCGGGGGATTACGACCCTGGCGTTCTGGGAGGTCAGGCGCCGAGTAAATGTTAATCCCCATTCCCATGAGTCCCCCAGGACTCAATGGGAATGGAGCACCGGCACCGTTAATTAACAGTGCTGGTGCTTCCGTGAAACTTCTGGCAGGTACCATTCCGCCCGCCAGGTCGGACCCTGGTTGGCAGGACGGCACCCGCCAGCAGAGTACTACTGTGCCAGTCCGGAATCACCAGTGCTGATAGGCTTACTGGCACCGGTGTTTCCGGACTGGCACAGTTGTAATGAGACCCACAGTGTATAGGTCAACACAAGAGAGCACATTGCAAAGGGAACTTTGACTGCACACCCCCACCCTATCGATTGGGGGAGGAAGTCTTGACTCCTTACAATGGGCATTCAGAATATTTGCTCACTAATGCTTGCAGTGCAAGGTTGTTGTTAGTTAATTTCTAGGAAGGGAGTTGTGTTAGGTTATTACTTGAAGTTCATTCCCATTATTGTGAATATACTGTAACATAGCTTTTATAATATTTGCTTTCAAATGTATGTTTACTTTCATCTTTGTTGTTTGGTTGTGTTGCTCCAGCTCCCAAGAATCTTAGCCCTGTCTCCTAGGAGATGGTTCTAGGTGCTAATCCTAGCTATAAGTATGCCTACTCACAGTCTAGAAGGGAGAGTTGCTGGAGCTGTTGATATACTGCATGACAATAAACCTTATAACGGACCTGCCTGTTGTCTGTCTTCTTGTCAATATCCTACAGAATTTGGCAATGACGTGCCAAACCCCTGCAGGCTCTCCTGCTTGTTTCTTTTCATTCGTTTGTGGGCAGCCTTCTGCTAAGGAGAGACCTGGTGAATGCTGTGCTGTTTTTGGTGCCAGGCCGACAATACCGGCAAAGCTGAGGAGAGCGGCATTAAACTAGAGTGAGCTCCGTGGGCCAAGTTTGCCTTCTGCATGAATTGTCTTGTGCGGAGCCCAACAATGGCCAGCCACACCATAGAAGGACCTTACACCGATTACAACGCATCAGCGTTGTGGGAGGGCCTGCATCATTGGCTGGTCCCCGCAGCAGAAGTTGTGTGCTTATCAGCCTGTTGCAACACCCCAGGCCCCCAATGGTTCTGGGCAGACTCACCGGCATCTTGGAGCGTTCCCGACCTATGGCACATTGAAGCAATTATTCCTCCCCTCTGGGACAGCCTCTCTCGCACTGCACAGCTTCCTCCAGCACTCCTGACCGCTCTGCGCTCACACACCGGCAAGACTGCTGCTTCTCGACACAACCGTGGCCCTGGTAGCTCTGCTGCTGCTGTGATCCGCGCACAGTGCGCGGTGCGTCTCTCTTGGCCTCGTGCGATTTCGGTAAATCTTTGCAAGCGTCTGCCTGGAAATGCCTGCGTTCTTCAGCAAGACCCTTCCCCATGCTGCTTCCTTCTCTGATTCTGCCTTTCTCTCCGGCTCTCCTCCATTACTGAGTGCCCACACCATTTTTAAATGTCCCATGGACTCGTGCTGCATCATAACAACTAAGTCTTCATGGTTAACTTTGGGTTTCGTTCACTCTGCATTAACTCCTTTTCCCCCTCATCGTCTCAGTACTTGAGGCTGTGTGGGAATTGGAGTCCATAGGATTTCTAGATTTCCCAAAGAGATATTGGTTAGGGCTTTTATTTAGACATTAGAGATGAGGATGTTAGATATGTGTGTGACGTATGAAGGGACCTCTGACTGGAATGACAATATGCCATAAGATGTGTAGGTGCCATAGGGTTTTCCCCATATGGGGGTGAATACCGGGTCTCTCCTAATGGAGTCATCACCTCCTCCCGCCTTCATGCCCTCCCACATGATCCTCCCTCATAGTGCCACCCCCAGGGTCAGGATACGGTAGCGGCTGCCGTTCCCTGCCCATGAGAGAGGAGATAATCCACGAGGAGTCAGGGATGCCTCTGCAGGATTCATCATACTACCCATAGTCTAGAAGGGAGAGAGTTGCTGGAGCTGTTGAGGAGGAGGGGCTCGCAACCTGCATGCCAATAAACCTTATAACAGACCTACCTGGTGCCTGTCTTCCTGTGGATATCCTACAGTTGTGTTCAGGTACGCATGTTTTTGACTCCATTAAAATGCACCAAATGCTGACAGTTTCAAATGGCATACAAATCAATATCAAAAAGGTATCAACAGTAGACATAGGAGGAAAACACGGTGGTTAAACAATTGGCAGAATACGTTCTCCCGTTTACCTAGACACAGCTCTGTGTGAGGATCCCTCCACCTGGGCAACCTGTAAATGAGATATTGACAAGCCCAGTCCATGTATTGTTAGCAGTGTCTTATTTCCTTCTACAAATGTTCTACTACCCCTATGTACCTGGTTTAGCAGAGTTCGATGATGGGTCGTCGACAGAGCCTTCTTGCGTGAACTCCGTTTAAGGCAGGAGCAACAGATCGTCGAGATTCCTCGAAGAACGGGTGAACAATGTTGTAGAGGCAGCAGCTTCGGACCTGGCGGTGCTCGTCAATGATCGGTCATGGACATCCTGCGAAGATGAGGCATGCGGTGCACCTCGACAATGATAGTTTGTTGCCGCAAAGAGACAAAGAAGAACGTAGGCCCAGCAAGGGCGTCGGGTCGTCGGCGTTTGGCGTTGGCGATTGAGACTCGACCACGGCTGGCTTTCGGATCTTAGTCAGCATCTTTAAGGACTTCAGATGGCAGGAAACCCACCAGCAGATTCTTCTCAGTTCGTCAGCGACCTTTACTTTCTCCGGCGGGACAAAGCGGTCGACAGTGATGAACAAGGGAGCCCTGGATTGAAATGTCTTAGGCAATGGAGCGTTGCGGCTCCAGTCGACGAGGTTACAGCAGTCCTCCGAACCACGGTTGACGGCGATGGACGTCAATGTCTGGGCGCTTTGCTTCAGATTCCTCGGCGGTCCCTGTCTCCGTCGGCAGCCTTTCGAGGACTGACTTCCAGGGACCTTTGGTGAAGGTTAGTTGGTGCACGATGATCCCTCGTAGCTCGGGAAGAGGTCTCCAGCCAGGTCCTCTCTTGGTTCAGTTCTTGGAGACCCGACAGCTTTTGGATTGCATCGAAGGAAAGCAGCAGGAATTCTTCTTCTTCCAGCTCGGCTTCAAGGTAAGCAGTTTCAACTTTAGACTTCAGCTTCTCAACAATTTCCATCAGTGAGAGGTCCCCAGATATACTGTTTGGTCTCTCATTCACTCTGCTGGGTCACACTCAGGCAACCAATCATTCAGAAGGAATTCAGGCAGGCAGGCAGCCAATCACGCTCACAGTGCATTCAAGCCATTCAGCAAAGTGAGACACGCCGGTAGTGAAGGAGACCAGCGCTGGAGCATCGATCACAGAGTTGGGAAAGCAATGCCCCTTCCACCCAAAGGGACCGTGGTAAGGAGGCCCGGCCTGGGGGTTGCAAGAAAGGAGTGCAGGGAGAATAAGTGTGGCGTCAAGAGGAGCTGGACATGTGTCTCCCGCACAACCGAGGCTGCATATTACAAGATACACGCAGCCTAGAGACACATTAGAGACACAAGACGAAACAGGAGGACAACAAACACATGACACAGTGCAGGTGTACAGAAAGGAACAAGGCAGCAGCAGGAAGGGCCCACCACGTGACCCACTACAAAACCACGGCCGCGTATCATCAGCCACACACGGCCTCACCAAAAAAAAAATAAAAAAAAAATAACAGAGGGAAGCAGGGAGGATCCGGAAAACATGGAAACATGGAAAGAGAAAGGAAACCATAGACACACCATCCACACAGTGTATACATCAAGAGAGAGTGGGAACAGATGAGGTAGCACTTAAGCAAAAAAGGTGCCAGAAGGCCACGTGGAGGGAACACACCTTAGTGCATCTGTACCACCCACACAAGAGCGACAAGACAGCCCACCACATAAAATGGACACGCCCCTCACATCACAATATTGGAAGGAGCACAAGCAGCTGCAGATTCAGGCACGCAAGCCACCATGGGGGAAAGCCTCACATCCAGGGCCTTGTTTCTACGGCGGCCCAATTTATTCATGCTACAACCACATCACAGCCAGGCCCAGAGGTGGGTAGAATGGACGGAGGAGTTTGAGGACTTTATGAGAGCCGTTGGTGACGAGGATGCACCCAACAAATTGGACATCTTCACAAACCTTGCGTGGAAAGAGATCAAAGGGATACTGAAAACTATCCCACCCCAAGAGAAAACCACATATCAACGTCTCACTGCTGCAGTTAACAGAACGTTAATAGCCCTCCCCAACAGAGATTATGAAAGGTATACATTCAACCAGTGCACACAACTACCACATGAGACAATCAGCGAATTCATTCTCCGACTTCAAAGGAAAATCACACACTGCGACTTTGCCAACTTCAATGACGATGAAGCTATCAGACTGAGGGTGAGAGATGGATGCATATCCTTGCAGTTCTGTAAACATTTGCTGAAAAAAACCCTCCCACTGCAAGAAATAGCAGAGCTCTCAACGGTATATGAAAGAGTAGATGTGCAAGCAGCAGCCATGGAGAACCCGAAGAAAGCCGATACCATTGCAGCCCTAGCCACTAGTCTGCAGGGTCCTTCCCGATACACCAGCCCACCCAACCGGCAGGAACCCCGGAGCCAGACCGACGTCCCCCAGCGAAGAGACAATGCTACAGGTGCGGCTTCGAATTTCCCCACAAAGGCCAATGCCCGGCCATAGGACAGATGTGCATGAGATGTGGACAAGAAAACCATTTTCAAGCAATGTGTAGAGAAAAAACACCAATGCTAGCTGCATACGTACCGCCACAATCTGTGCCGAACAGGAGATACGGCTCGCCGAAAGGACTTATCCCGCAATGGTACAAAGAAAGAGACGGTGGGAGAACACTCTCAAGCAGGAATACCTCAACATATCATGGCCATCCAGGGTTCATAAGAGCAGTGGATAATCGAAACATTGACCCACCGATAAGATCCTCTGATGCATATGACTACGCTCAAAACCGGAATGCAAATTATGCATTTGAACAAGGACAGAGGCAAGAATGCAGCACCTATGACCCCTATGAGAACCCACCACCCGATGAAGAAGGACACCCCACATAAGATCCCTACTACACGTATGACAGGTACAGCAAGGAATATGTGCGACTTATTTACAACATCTCGGATGACAGCACTACACCAAAGGTCACAGTACAGATAGGAGGACTAAACAACCAATTTATCGTGGACACCAGGGCGACAGTTAATGTCATGAACGAAAGCGCTTATGATGCCATAGCAAGCACCTACCCCCTACACCTGTCGCAGGTATGCATTTTTCAAGGGGGAAGAACCCTTCAGCTCCAGTTCAAGGGCCAATTCCGGTGCAACCTACTCCACAGAGGGCGACTAGAGTACCAACCACTGTTCATGTCATCCACAGCCCAACAACCAGGAGATGCCTCCTCAGCGCCAGGACTTCCAGGCCCTAGCCCTAATTGACATTCAGTATGACCTGTCAGAAATCGGACAAGGCCTGCCTCCAGGAGTCCAAATGCTAAGGGCCCTAGCCCAACGAGAACTCGACATAGGGGAACTCTAATCCACCTTCCCAAAGCTGTTTCAAGGGGTAGGAAGTCTGTAAGATACAGTTATAAAACTCCACATTGACCACAACTCCTCCTCAACAATGACATCATCGAGAGAGTGAACAGCCCCACACCGTGGGTGTTCCCCCTGGTGGTGGTACATAAAGCTGACGGCCGCCTACTCCTCTGTTTGGACATGTGAGTCCCCAACAGTGCAATCAAGAGGGAGAGGCACCCAGGACCCAACATCGAAGACATGCTGGTGAGAATAAATCAGGCCACCTGGTTCTCCAAATTAGACCTCAACCAGTGGTATCACGAGCTAGTCATTCATCCTGCCTTCAGACCGATTACCACATTCACAATGCATGAGGGACTGTTCTGCTACAAGCGGCTCAACTTCGGAATATCATCTGCAGTGGAAATATTTCAGGAGACGATCTGACAGCTGATCTCCCCATGCCAAATGTGCTGAACTACAGCGACGATATCTTAGTGTTTGGAATTACCCAAGAACAACAAGACACAGTGCTGAAATCAGTATGCAACATCCTTCTCAAAGCCAGCCTTACCCTCAACGGACCCAAATGTGCCATCAACAAATGAAGCCTGTGCTTCTTCGGGAACATCTTCTCTGATCGAGGAATCATGGCTGACCCCGATGAAATAAGTGCCATCATCAACCTCGAGGTGTTGCTGAACTATGATCCTTCCTGGAGATGGCAGGATACTGCGCCCGCTACCTGACAAACTACGCCACTCTCATGAACCCCCTCCGGAAACTCCTCAGGAAAGACTCCCCATTTGAGTGGGACGCGCAATGCCAAGAAGCATTCCGCACCATCAAGGGCGCTTTCGACTATTGAGCAGGTATACGACCAGGTAGAGAGGGAGAACTTGGCAGTAGTCTGGGCATGTGAAAAGTTCCATCAGTTCATCATTGGCTGGAAATTTGTCCTCGTCACGGACCATCAGGCTTTGCTCTCCCTATTCGGGAACCCCAAGACCAAAATGCCCCGTGCATCGAATAATGGGGCATCAGACTACAGGAGTATGACTATTGCATTATCCACAAGCCAGGCGGTGATGCTAATCCAGCCGACTACCTGTCCAGACACCCGTATGGCAAGGCGGGCCAAGTAATGGGGAAAGAAGCAGAAGACCACATATCCTACTTATTGCTCAACACCCTCCCTCCCGTCATCACAAGCGGGTTTTTTGCAGACAAAAGTAGGGCCGACCCCACAATCCAAACAGCGATAAGCCTAATGAACACCAACAAGTGGGGAAACCTCCACAAGGAACGATTTCTGAATGGGGAGGTGGACAGAAGGGATCTCCAGAGGATGGCAAAGATTCAGAACAAGCTTGCCACAACTGACCAAGGGACTCTACTGCGTGGCAACTGCCTAGTATCCCCTAAGAGCCTGAGGAAAGCGCTAGTGCTAATAGCTCACGAAGGCCACCGGGGGGTTGCAATCACAAAAAAGATACTGAGGAATCAATTATGGTTCCAATACATGGACACCATTGTAGAGGACACCTTAATGCACCGCATAACTTGCAAAAAGACAGCTGTGAATAGCCCCCCGTGCCTGCTCCAGATGGTACTGGAAGGGCTCTGGCAAAGAGTAGCTATGGATTTCTACGGCCCTCTTTGAGAAGGAGAACGCCTCCTGGTGATAATGGACAAATATTCATGCTTTCCCCTCATAAAACATGTACAGTCCACAGCATTTCACCACGTTGTGGGAGTGATTGACAAACTATTCAGTGAATGGGGGGTCCCCAACGCTGTGAAGATCGACAATGCTCTGCCTTTCCAGGGTGAAGAATTCCACAGGTTCGCCACCCACCTAGGCTTCCGCCACCAAAGAATCACCCCACTATGGCTGTAAGCCAACGGCATGGTGGAACGCTTTATGGCCACCATCAAAATAATTATTTGACACAAAAGGGACCACAAGATGGGGAGGGTCTCATGCCTGAGTGTACCCTTATATATTACCACATTAGAAGATCGGGACCAACGGAAATGATTGGAATGAACTTGAAGTTTTGAAAAAACAGTTGATTCGCACTGAGCTCCATGGAGCAATAATGACCAAATATCTACGGGCACATGCAACCCTCAATGGGTCTAATTGTTAGAATCGAACCGAGGATATTCCTGGAGCAGATCCAATTCAGGAAGGACTGGTCGTACATTTTAAATAAGTGTACACGGGACTGGCTTGTGCTGATCATCAGCACAGCTAAGATAGTATCCGAGAAACTAATGAAAGAAATCGAGGAAAAACAAGATGCTCTCAAACTAGCCCATGTCCTTGAGTCCTATAGGAAGAGTATTGAAGAATTGGAAATTTCTATGAAGGAATTTAAGGAACTAAATCTAAACAAAAAAGTGTTAAAACTTAGGAAAGACCTGGCTTCCTATACTCAAGAAAGAATACACCCCTACATCACAGACGCTCATTACGAAGATCAGAGACAGATACCCTTGTTAGCAGGCCAACTTTTCAATCAATTCAATAGGAATAGGATACAAAATAACCACCCTAAGCCACAGAACTGGACTTTCTCTAGTGGCAGCTCGAATGTAAGTAATAGCAGCATAGCAGGCACGAGTGGTGCCACTAACAACCAAAATGTCCCCCTAGCACCCCAATTTTTTCACCTGGGGCAAGGAAAAACCAGAAACAGAGGAAGAGGACAATGGCAAGCACCCTGGCAGAACCAATCACCACGGGTCACACACAGCAGGGGACGAGGGCGGATACCAACCGCCCCTTAAAAAGTACCCTTAAGAAAAAATCTGTCACATGGCATATTGAGGATACAAATTTAACAAACAACAGACAAGAGATACCACAGAGATCCAGCAATAGTGTACCCCAGACAAATATCGATTCTAATTTGAATAGTAATGACCCAAGCCTTCTGAAACGACTAAAGGAAAAATCCTTAGTGATGAATTTCTCCAAGCATAGACTGACAAAAGATCAACAGGACCTTCTGGAAAAAGGGCTTTCCTTCGTTCTCACCACCGTACATGATCTGTTTCAAACTCGAATAGAGGTAGCACAAATAGTCTGAAAAATCAGACTGAAACAATATTTTGGCAATATCATCTGTGCAGAATCAGAAAAGAGTGCAACCAATCTCAGGGGAAAATCTACCTTTTATCCATCCCCCCAAGGAATAACTCCGGAATCTATAACCTTTGAAAAAGCGTTATTGAAAAAGATCGAAGAACTGGAGAAAGAACAGCCAACAAAATTCTACAACATCTCTAAAAAAGAAAGGCTGGCATTACGAGCACTGACAGACAATGAACAAATAATGATAAAACCAGCTGATAAAGTTGGAGCAACAGTGCTTCTAGATATACAGGACTACAATCAAATGGTTCAGACTCTGCTAGAAGAGCGGACAAGCTACAGACAATTGGGCAAAGACCCGACGGAAGATATCAAACAACTAATTGTTCCAATCCTGGAAGAAGTCCTAGCAGAAGGTCATCTAAGTCTAAAAGAATACGACTTTTTGAATCCAAAAACAACCAGAAGACAAGCTTTTTATGCTCTACCTAAAGTTCATAAGGGTATTACACCAATCCCCGGGAGACCTATAGTGTCAGGCATAGGTTCCATTTTGGAACCATTGTCAGAATTTGTTGACTTTTTCCTGAGACCCAAGTGAGTGAAATGAAATCACATTTGAAGGATACTACTGCTGTCTTCCGGCTACTTAAAGATCTCCCTTTTGACACAGAAGGTGAACTACTTGTCACTCTGGACATTGAGTCATTATATACTAAAATCCCACAAGTGTCAACCTTACAAGTCATCGAAAAGATCCTCAGAGATACAGTTCCACCACTCGAAATGCCCATTAATCTAATTATGCAGCTCGCTGAGATCGCCCTGACCAAAAATTTCTTCATGTATGAAAACTCCTTTTTCGAACAAATATCGGGCACAGCAATGGGTGCTCACTTCGCGCCAAGCCTGGCAAACCTATATGTGGCAGATTTTGAAGAGAAAACTATTTACCCGATTACCAACCCGTGGGGCACACATATAAAGCTATGGAAGAGATATATAGATGATGTTCTCATGATATTCCAAGGTAATGAACAGGAACTCGCTGCCTTTATAATCTGGCTCAATGAACAGAACCCTTTCCTCATGTTTTCAGAATCACATAGTAAAACATCTGTACATTTCTTAGACCTGGACCTGGAGATAAGAAATAACCAAATAAACACCAAGGTATATAACAAAACTACAGATAGAAATTCTCTTTTGAAATATACAAGCTATCATCCAGCCAGCCTGAGAAACAATTTACCTTTTGGACAATTCCTGAGGTATCGCAGGAACTGCTCTACTTTGCAGGCTTATGAACAACAATCAGGCCAACTCTGCTGTAAACTTCAGGAACACGGCTATCCAAAGCGCACGATAAGAAGAGCTAGAAAAAGAGCAAGAAACATCCCACGGGACACTACATTGGAAGAAACCACAAGAGAAAAAGATCAAGAAGAGAAAATAACGGCTATCTTCAGCTTCTCAACATTAACTAATAAAATTAAGAAAGAAGTGATCAAATTGTGGCCGCTCCTGAATGTGGGCGAGTCAAATCTAGAGAAACCGAGTTTCGCGATAAAACGAGGAAAGAACCTGCGAGATTCCCTCATACATACGTATAAAGAACCAAGGGATCCCATTATAAATACACTATGGAACCAGGCAAAACCCGCGGGACATGCACCATGTGGTGCCTGCAGTGCCTGCAGAGGAACTACCAGAACTACATCCATCAATATCGGCTGGCACTACCCATGGCTTCAGAAAAATTTCACAAATTGTAACAGTAAGAATGTTATATATTTGATTACATGCCCCTGTGGTAAGCGATATGTGGGTATGACTACCCAGCCCATTAAAACCAGATTGGCCGAACACTGATCGTGCATTTGCACGAAAAAACTGACTTCACCTATGTTCACTCACTTTGTTGAATACAAACACGGAGCGATGGATTTCAGATGGACAATTATTGAAAAAATCAATGTCCCCAAACGAGGGGGAAACATTCATGACTTACTCTTTAAAAGAGAGCAATTATTGATTTTCCGTTTAAAAACTGACCAGACAGGTCTGAATGAACTTACCAGCTCGCAGACCCTGGCGACTTTGTGATAAGAACTCTTAGTCCCCGTATTCCTCTAGTCACTCTGTTTGTTGACAATTTCTGTTAAAATGTTTAATGCTTTATTGTTCACATCATAATTAACAATGAGCCATAGTTTTAGTAAGCTATTCCAGCCCCGCCAGCCACCCCACTCTTCATGATAATACGTACAGGCCTAGCTCAATTGACTGTAGGGCTATCGAGTGCCATAGTAATAGAATGATCTTGTTCCAAGCGCCTACTTGAATACACACAAGATGGCGTGGACCATGCAGAAGTCCTTCGTTTGTCTCTAGCAACGCCGGACACCGCTGCACGTACGCCCAGAACAAACATCATAACATACGGCCGTACGCACATACACAATCATCCAGTCACTTGTTACACGGGCAGCACCACTCGCGAGCAGACCCCGTTTGGAATCTCCGACGAAGGCGTAGTAGGTAAGCACAGCCTGGAGCTGCCACCTACACAATGGGGCGCGGGTGTATTTTTCCACTGGAGCCGAGGCCACAGTTGGACCGGGCTTACCTTCATTCCCCTCTCCCTGTGGTCCAGTATGTAACGATTCGAACAATCCTTCATTCCCTGTAGCATAGACACTGAAGGACCTATATTGGCCTTTAGAACACCCGCCGTATATATTAGATGCGGGTTGTTTACTCATTCATTTATTGATTTACTGATTTAGTTGCTTATTGTTGGAGCTTCGTTTGAGTTCACATTGTCGGGGTCAATCCCATTTGAATTGACCTCGCGAGTTATGCACATTCTTTTTAACTAGTGGCATATTACTTTGTTATGCAGTTTGCCCCCTTTCTCTAAAATGTCAAAAATGAGAAACTTTGTTTTCGTTACAGATTTGCATGACAGATATTGCATGTCTCCCCGGGAAGTACTTCACTTAACTTTCCCATCTACACGGATATCCGTGGGGACCCCTGTAACTAGGTAAGATCTGGCCCCAGTTTTTAATATGATAGCACCTTTACAAAATTGAGTATTTAATTTGTATCCAATTACAATGGTGCTCTCTGTATTTTTTGTTTCACTTTACCCTTCCCCCCCTTATCTACACGTGGGATCTCCTGGCACTAACCTACTAACTACCAGACTGTTGACACAGCAAACGTTAAGTGTCCGCCCAGCCCTGATGAATGTGGCCCCTACCTTGTCTGTGCCACTGAAACCGATAGGCTCTTTGTGGCTTTGTTACCAGGAAAAAATCCAGACGAGCAGACACTTTCTCTGAAACTCGTCGGATCTCCTTCCCTTTTTTGACTCGCGCCGAGAATAAAGATGGAAAGCAGTAATATTTTGCTCTGGATTCGAAAGAATAAAAAATAATATAAAGACCAGAATAGAAGAGATAACATGGGAGATTTATATTTATATTTTTAAGAGATTTTCGAAACATCCGGATACCACTCTTCCAAAGAAAAACGAACACAAGTATCCGACAGAAATACATATATATGTATGTGTTCCTACATCCTGTGGATAGAGACATTTAATAAAAAAATCTTTTTCATCTATGAAGCAGTTTTTAATAAAAAGAAGCAATCCCAAGTACCTCACAAGAGGGCAAATTTAAATCCAAATCAAATCTTGGATCACAATATCCCCTACAATCCACCATCAAAAGAACCCACCAGAAAGCGACCACTGACCAGATGTCATTGCCCCAAGCCATCTGTAAAATGCTAAGCGGTTACCGAAACACTCCACACAAAACCACTGGACAGACACCCCTAGAACTGATGATAAAATACAAGCGCAGGACTCGGCTTCTACAGCTAGAAGACTACATGCCAGAGGAAGTCACAGGAATCAGAGAAAGAGATGCCGAGAAGAAAAGGAAATCAAAGGAGTGGGCGGAGCCACTCCTGGTGACCAAGGTGAAAGGGCCAATAGTCACCGCCACAGGGGAAAGAGGAGACATAACCTGCAATGCCACGTTCTTCCGCAAGCTATACCAAGAGGAGCCTGACACGGCCGAAGAGACAACAACAGAAGAAGAAGAACAGAGATCGGAAGAGACCGGAGATCCATCGGTGAGGGAGTAGGACGAAGAGACCAGTGAATCGCCAGGTCACCCGCAGCTAATAATGCAGAGACCCACATGCCTCATTGAGCAAATGTAGATCATGAACCTCTCTGATAAGCAAGGTGGAGGGTGTTACATCGGAAAAAGGTGCGAGAGCACTTTAAGATGGAGGAACTCCAGTACAGATCGGCAGGTGGGAGGAGGGAGGAATGGCAGGGGAACACAAAGGAAAGTTAGTTGTAATTAGGAAATAAAGAAGACAAGACGCAGCGCTAAGGTGTCCCGTGTCGTTTGTGCGTGGTGTGTGTGGCTAGGCCTCAACAATGGGTCTCCTCTGCCTAATTTCCGCAAACTTACTTATGGGGTTCCCATGAAGTGAAGACACGAACCACAAAACTGGTAGAAAATATGAACTGCAAATCCGAATGTATATGAAACGCATCATTATATTTACACAATAGAGAGATGGAGCAAGAACTATATTGGAATAAATGTACTTTTTACCGCTTAAATTAATTGCCCTGGAGCAGTCTTTTTTTTGCTACTTTGCATTGCTTTACAAAGAAAAAGATGAAGAACGTGAAATCAGAGAGTAAAACACCATTGTTACAATGCGAAAGATGCTGAGAGACGTCAGGCCTTGCTTAGATCCGCGAGTGTGAGGAAAGTTATTTTCAAAGTGTCGCATCCGGGCTCGGAGGGAGAAACCTCCTGGCGGATGACATCAATTGTGACGAGAGTTGCTTGCATCTGCGCCTTCTAAACGCCCAACACATCTTCACTGTACCCAGGTCCTATGGGAAGAGCTTTTTGACAAAGATTTTCTTTTGTTTTTGGTTTAAGAAGGATTGGTGACAGTAGGGGAAGTTCACGTGTAAACTTAAGTTCAGAAGTACACTGGGGACAGGAGTGGCTGACAGAGAACGAGTTATAATTATAAAATGCACTCGTTTGTAAAATGGCGGACAGTCTTTTGTGTGTGAGGGGGGCATTATAGAAAGTTGGATTCTCTACCTAAACCATTCAGTGCCAATCTACATGCGCACTCTTGTTCTACACGTTCAGCCATGTCTTTTACCGTTATCTAGTTGCCATCGTCTGAAAGTTCTTCCGGTTCCATAATAAACACCGTCTACCTTCCACTGGGCGGAGGTGCATCTGTCTGGTGACAGCCCCCTGTCCAGTTGGATTAGCAGACAGATAAGCAGACCCCCCACCCCTTAATAAGAAGTTGGCATGAGAGTGCGGTAAACGCACACCTAAGATGTCATGCATACCAGGCCCAACCACTTGTAAAACCCTCTTCGTGTATACACATTCGAAAAGCATGTGAGCAGTTGTGCAAACTCCACTTGGACAGGGCCACAACTTCTTCATCATGTGTTCTTTCAATTGCATAAGCCTTGGTAGATGAGAAACGGGTGGCGTGATAGAGAACAAATAGAGATTGGGTGACAGATGTGAACCTTGACAAAGAGTACACTTTGCTGCAAAGTGAAGCCCAGCCTTCATCATCTACGTTGAAATCTAGCTCTTGTTCCCAGGCATGCCTGCCTGAAGTGACCCTTGACTTGGGTAGGGCGTCTCTCATATGTGTATATATCTGTAAGGCTGATTGAGAGAGCTGCAATGGAGGCAGGTATCCTAACCACTTGTTATTAACTGCTGCTGAAAGGACTTTGACCCACTCTTATTGGTCTCTGGAGGAGAAGCCAGGGCCCTCCTAAGTTGTATGTGGTGAAGAAACTCAGCCCGAGGAAGATCAAAGAACCTTACTAAGTCCCCAAAGCTCCTAGCCCTACCATTTACCTATAATGTGAGTATTGAAATTGATCCCTCTTTCTCTCCAAATCTTGCAAGATACAGGATTGCCCTGCACAGTTACCATCCTACAAAACCATAACAGTTCATAGGGGGAAGGGGCCAGGTGCTCAGTCAAGGTCATTACCAGAGCCTGCGGGACCAGGGGTGCAACCGGTGCTCTGCATCTTGGCCAACCTGTCCATCAGTAGGAAGTCAAGAAACGTAGATGCTGAGAGTCGACCCTTTTCGATATTCACCCAACCTCAGTAAAAATTCAATTAGCCTGCGTCCCCCATGACCCAATTCTTGACTTGGTTAAGCAAGTAGGCTTGATGCTAATTCTCAAAATCTGGAAACGTAGTGTCACTCGAATATACATCCAGGTTCAGTTTTCAGATTGCTAACGAAGTTTTCTTTTTCTAACAAAAAAGAGCACATTTTGACATTTAATTTTCTGCAAAAGGACAGGGAATAAGAACAGAAAGAATATTCAAGGCATACAAGAAAGTGTGTCCATATTTCGAAAATAAGAAATCGTACAGGCCACTGACATGGAAGTAGGAGTACAGCTTTAGCGGTGAAACTCTAGTCCTATTTCTATTTGGGTGGTCTGTCCCGTGTCATGTTGCAGCGCCCGGGGTCCCGAGGCTATTTTAAGATTAAAAAAACCATCCGGAATTTGGGAATCGGGTGGATACCATACTGGTTTTTGGCTAACTGGTGAAAAAACCATGATATCCTGCAAAAAGCCAGGATGGTATCCACCCGATCCACAAATCTCAGGACAGGGTTTTTAAACTTAAAAAAGTCTTGGGACCCCGGGACGCAGTTGCAAATTCCCAGACAGACCTCTGAAAAAAACGGGAAGTCTGGTCACCTTAATACAAGACCATCCCACAGACCATCATTTTAGTAACTTGCCGCCTGCTCCATTGCATGAGCTTCACTAGTGACCACCTCTTGAATAGTTTGTCCACTTTAACCATCTGCAGGCTTGAATAGAGAGGCCATGTAAACCACCAAGTAATAAATATGTTTAGGAGACCACTCGATATGCAACTGTGGAATAGCCTGCATGGGACACCATTTTGTAACACAATGACCTCAATCTTTTTAATATTAATTCATAGCCTGAGAGGTACATAAATGTCTCCACTAACTTCATAAAGGGGGCGTGAGAGAAGAATTTGGATGAACATATAAGCAAGAGTGCCAACCGCAAAGCAAATACCTTGATTTCCCTCTTTCTCAGGCTAATTGGAGGGCAGATAAAGGGTACCACCTTTCAGATACAAAATTATTGGAAATAGACCGATTAGTAAACACCCTGACCCTCTTCATGCTCTAGAGCAGTGGGAGAATGAGGCTTTCTTCAGAACAGACAGCCAGCCCTTAGGCCACATTTAAGAATATGCAAGTGTAAATAAATGTGTTTTTAGTTTATATCTAAATATATAAACGACTGTGGGTCGAATGTAGACAAATTGGGAGGATATTATGGGTGAGTGGGGCCAGAACAAATATACACCAGTGTGGTGGCTGGAGCAGAAATGCAGGGCTGGTTCGCAAATACCAGCCAGGCGAGTAAGCTAATAACTTAGCTTGCAGAAATTGAGGCGTGTGGCCAAGAAAGACTTGATGGGTTAGGCAGAGAGACTTGGATCAAACACAATTGGAAATCAATGGAGATGGCACAATGCACGGGTGATATGCTCAACATTTTTCAAAGGAGACAAAAGACGAACTGAAACGTTCTGCATCAATCACCAATGTCCCATCAGCGACAGAGGATAGCCTAAATAGATTAAAGTACAGTAATCACCTTGGGGGATAATGGCAGTAATGACCACCTAAGTGTGCTCATCAGAAGTAAGGAAAGTCAGAATCTTTCACAAGACTTTCAAGTGAAAAAAGTTTCTGACAACCAATTTGATGTGGGCAACCACAGAGAGGCCAACGTCAACTATGATTCCTGACTGATGACACAGGAGTGAGAAAAGAACCCATGGAAGAGAGCCAAAAGGAAATTACCATATTGTTATAAAGTCCTCCAACCAACGGTAGATCTGTTTTGTAAGAGTTTAGTTTGAGCTAGTTGGCTCCCATCCATTCACTGACTGCAGATGGACAGTGACGGAACTTGGTGGCCGATTCCTCAAGAGTGCCGTCCAAACGCAAAAACATCAGCATATCTCCTGCATAGCACAATAAACCTGTATCAGTAGATGAGGTTTGCCGATGGCTGATAATACATTTTAAATAAGGAGTATAGGAAGGGCACCAGAGGGACCCCACAAGAATCGCTCAATTGGCTAGATATAAAAGTTGCAATCATGATTTCCCGGGTCCTGTCTGCCAATCCAAAGAGCGTCACCTAGCCCTGCCTCCCTCAACCTATGGAGCACAGTCTGGTGGCGGATGTGTCGAAGGTGGCCGATTGGTTCAAGAAATGAATATCAAGCATAGGTTATCGAGAACTATACCCAAGACCAACTTTGTGCCAGGATGGGGTTGAAACACATCCTGCCGCAGATCCTGTATATCAGAGGACTCGATTAAAGTGAGCAGCACACTGGCCACGTTGCATACCAACACCGTGGCAAGAAACAGGCTAAGACAAGTGGGTTGCTAAAAGTTCACAAGCTGTTTAATATCAGGTAGCAACCCTTCTGCATTGTCTTCTAGGGTTGTTGCTGGACAGCAGTCTAAGGGCATGCCTTGGTTTGACTGATCAGAGAGGCAAACTCAGTCCAAGGTGAAGTTCTGAAGTGAGTAAGACGGTCAGTTGACTAAACACAGTCAGAAGATCTGAAAGGAAGGGTCTTAAGAAGGAAACTGAACGTTTCATTAGTTCCATACATAGAGGAAGCGCTAATAGACCACAAAAAATAAAAATGTTACCATGGACGAAAATGGAAGGGTGATTGCCAAATCCTGTGAATGCCTACTGGAAAAGGAGTCTAGATGGAGGAAGAGGTTTGAAAAATATGACCTCTTTGCAAATATTGGTAACATTGCTTATTATGTTCAAATATTAGTCACACCTCGCGCAAATGATCATTTGTTTATAAGTCAGGACCTCGACTTTACACTTAGTTTTTATCTTGGGCATCATAATTCTGTTGAATTTTACGTTCCAAGACATGTCGATTTCTTGGCTTCACCGAACTGAGGTTTGGAAGTTTTAGGGACCCTCTTGGGCCACGTTTTAGGAAGGGGAAGAAGATCATGAATATTACTAGGAATTAAGTAGAGCATTGTTTATACCCGTAAAATGGGCTAGAGGGCCAATGTGTTGGGCCAAACTCTATAAATGCTTCTATATAAACTCCATCCTGCTTCCACAATAAACTAAAACCTCTCACCCATGCAAACACCAGGCGGGTCACCCCAAATCTCCTACACCTTCTACCCTGCTCACAAAAACAAGCTGTCCCACAATGGGTACTAAGTGCCTAGCGCCTACCCTACCACCATACCACATCTTACATCATCACCTGCCACAGAAAAAGCCTCAAAAGGTACGTCTTTCCCTGCACCTTCAGGTGCAGCCAGACCACGCCCCCTGCTCACCTTTGTATAGACTAATGTTAGTTGACTTTTTTGAAAACGTTGTAACTTCTTTTTTCACCTACTCCCTTTTGAACTTTGTAAGGCTCTGGAGCTACCTCTGAACAGGTCCAGTGCCGTATAAATATTTAAATGCACTGAAATAAAATAAAAATGTTTTTATTATCACCACCTCTGCAGTTCCTAAGTGGGAGAGGGACCTTCCTTGCCTACATTCAAACCTGTCATCCACAGATTATTTATTTTGCATATCTGTTGACCTACTATACATCAGCAGCAACACATGTAAGAAACACAGCACTGGCGGGGGAAGGCTGGCTGTAATAGGCCCAAACTGGCGGAAAGTCCTATCAGAGGACGAGAGATCATCAGAAAACGATCTGAAATTCAGGAAATCTTTAACTACTCTATTGCTTGCCCAAGCTTTCCAAAGTCACACATAGTAATCGACCTCCTGTCTTTATCCACTCCTGTCAAAGAAATCTCAAGCGTGGGAGTCACTCTCCTATGCCCTCCTCTAGCTGATTGTCAATATGCTTGTGTTTTACTTAAGCAACACCTATATGGGTCAAAAATCATGGTAAGGACAGGGTCAAAGTTTGCACTCACCACTAGCCATTGGCTAGTGATAATTGACTTGTGGCGACTAAAACATGGTGTGTTATTTGTATTGATAGAAATGATGTGGCAAGTGACTTTTTTTATGGCTGTCTAGGAACTCGCAACTTGAGAGTTTTACCGCCAGTATAGAATACTGTATATTAGGAAGGCATTCATTGATAGCTGCTGAGGAGGGATACAGTGCTTGAGCCATGGTTATCCAGCCTCTGTTATATCAATTAATTGTCACATTAAATTGATGTGTTGTGACTGGACACTTTCAAGCAGACTATATTATGTCCATCCCTAGTTAAGTTGCCTGGCAACAATGTTAGTCATTTCTCTTGCAAAAACAGCTGCCTGAAAGGCAATGAGTCAACTGCAGCCATTCATTCAATCCTTAGCTAAATTCATGACATAGTTGTCGATTTAAACTGCCAGGCTATTATGCAGGTCTATGCAAAAAGGACGAGCATACTCGTCCTTGGCACTTAATCTGCTTGCAATATCATCTGTCTGAAAGGTGATACATAAACTACACCAATCAAGTAGTTTCTTTTGCAAAAAAACATCTTAACCTACCGTTCCTTCAGGCACTTGACTTCTACGCACAGTATCCAACACACCGCCCTGAATTAAAGTATCTAGCTTGACTTATTATTTTTCCTTTTTATAGACGAATTGAAGGCTAGTAGTAACATATTACTGTTTGGTTTCACGGAGAAAAGGTAGGGGCCTGTCCTAACGTGTTATTCATTGTATTAGGATCATTTGTAGAAAAGTGTCCCATACATAAAAGTTATAGTGATATAAATATCTGACTAGGGCCACATGTCTGCCTATAGAAAAACCCAAACTGTTGGCTTGGCCAGTGCTTGTTGGAGAAAGGGAGCCATTCCTCCATAGGGGAAATCTGTCTGCAAATGTCACCATGGAGATGGGTACCACCAGACTCACGCAGGATCTAGTAGCCCCAATTGCACATATAGCCGCTAACTTGTTGCCCAAAGGAACAGCCCATCTATGTTATGGACCAGTAATTGCCACTGAAGCCACACTCGACTACAAAGTGGGATCACATCACTGGTGGGATAGTGTGGACATGAGTAAAGACATGTCTTTTGGCCATAGCATAGGAGATGCTTTCTCATTCTCCAATTTTCTCAATGCAAACACAATGAAAACGTTTGGGGGAAAACAAGGGTGTGGTCTCGTCAATCCATTGAAAATAGAGGGTGGCAGGATATCCACAGCAGGATAGCCACAGTGAAATGTTATAATAACAATATATATGCAATGACCTTCGAAGGAGATTGTTGCATTGTGTGTCATTCTGAAAACTTGGCTTCGAATGGTTTACCACGCTTCCTGCATTCTATCACCATAGTCAAGATACTAGCTAGATAGCTATCAGAGGAGGGATTGTATGCTTATTCCTTTTTTATGTGTCGATATGTTTTTAAGTTATGGGTTATGGGCTCAAGTGTGATCTTAAATGTCTGCGCATTAGAGTTGACCTAGTGGATCTAGTAAATAGCGAATTCCCGGTAAGTTATCAGGATACTCATTGTGAATATAATATAATTGGTTATTTACAACACGCTCAATAACCTCTCCAGAGGTTTCTACCCGCAGACCCGGGGATCGAACCTGTCTTGCTCCGTGTCGTCTTGTTTCCAAGGCGAGCGCGTTGCCCCTGAGCTATCCTCCCGAGCAATAGCCCAGAAAATGGAAATGATTTACTTATGTTTTTGGCCAGTCCATTGCTTCATAAGGCCATCTTGCCTCTTTATGTGTTGAGTGCTTGCATGGCAAATGTTAACTGTAAACGCTTCACTATTCTATCATATTTTCTCTGAAAATACTAATTGCATATGAGATACACATACATTTAGGAAATCAGACCCATTCACAAAGCTTTAAGACTCAGACTCAAAAGAAGAGGGCTGTAACAACATGCAGTAATGAACCTTTAGCACTGCAGGGCCAGGGCAATGCCAGGAAGAGGTTACCAGAAGCCTGATTTAATGATCCTGAGAGAAGCACACGCCATTGAGAAGGACTTAGGGGCCCTAATCCTGGACAGAACGACCCGTTAAGAAGGGTTTAGGGCCCCTGATGGCTACATTTATAATCACCCATTATAAAAGAGTGGATAAATCGGGTGGAAAAAGAGGCCTGTGGCTTCCCTGACGAGTGTGGTTGCCATGGCAACCCGCTCATAGGAAAGCGATGCGAAGAGGGAGTGGCGGTTTGTGGCCAAGCCATGGCCAATGGACCTGGATGGTCTTCTGGGCATCTGTGGAGTGGAGAGACAGCTGTGAAGTAGGCAGTCGGGGGAAAAAGGTGGTGCAGCAGCGGGAGACACAGAGTGCCGTAGGGGAGAGGCAGGGAGTAGGGGAATTAACCAGGGCAGTGAGCGTGGGACTAGCGAGGCACAGGAAGGGAGCGCAAGGGAAAGAGGAGGCAGGGCAGGAGAGGACATGTGGTAAGAGAAGGAGAGGGATAGAAGACCTTTAAAAAGGATTCCGAGCACATAACAGCAGATAGTACCTGGAGTTTGCGATGCATTCTGCTTCCTAAAGGTGTGCCTATCAGTGTTAATGGCCTGCTTCTGGGATACGAGGCCACACCAACATTACTACCAGCTGTCAAAAGCCAGATGGCCATTATACTATATTAAAGCAAACAAACGGATTGGTTACTGGAGATATGAAATACTTCTTAACGCTGGCATTGCTCTGGGCGACACTTCAGGCTATTGTTACTCTTCATGCCAACCATTACAGATGGGGGAAAGACCATATGTGAAGCCTGAACTGCTAGGTCACATCCCTTCTGCACGAGACCACATGCATCCCCAAACATGTTTCATCCTTGTTGGACGTCATCAGTGAGGAGTAGCTCGGGTCTCTAGGCCCAGCAGGCACAGGACCCACGTCTGGGCATACCCGTCTCACTCAGTCTGACTGGAGCAAAACAAAAGGAGTGAAGGATGGAAGGTTTTGAATGCGTTTTAACCTCTGTCATTGCACCAGGCAACCCTCCAGACCATAGTTCTTCAGCTCAACGAACCTTTATAGAAAGGGGAAAGATCATATGCAAATCAGGCTCTGTCCCACCCCTAAAGGGGGCAGTCCAGCCCGAACTGGTAGGTCACAATACTTCCACACGAGACCTCAAGCATCCCCAGGTATGGTTCAGCCTCACTGGGCATCATTAGTGAGGTGTAGCTTAGGTCTCTAGGCACAACAGGCTTAAAGCCAACATCTGGGCGTATCCGTCGCACTGGGGGTGACTAAAACATAACAAATGCCTGGTGGGTTTTGAATACTATATGAAAACCTCCTGGCTGTGTCAGCGGTGACCAGGCCACCGTTGGTTGCATTACCCAATCTTGTACATGCATGCATACAATGGGTCATACTGTGTAATGCGTGTGATGGGCTGCTGTGGCCGAGGCACACAAAAGTAGTGTGGCAGGAGAATACAGTTGTTGGGTGAAACAAAATGGAGAATGAAACAATCAAAAATGGCTGTTCAATGATAGCGGGGATATTCTGGGAGCCAGGGGCTGGATTCAGGAGCAGTGGAGTAACTTTTGCTGAAAATGTTGGGGTGGGCGGGCATGAAATCTAAAGGCCCCTGCCCCATGAGGGGGGAAAATATGGTGTGCACCCTTGTCCCCCCCCCTAAAATTACACCCATGTTCAGGATTAGAAAACACCAGACCATTGCTGGAAGCAGGTTTGCGCAGAGATTTGCAGCCCATTGCGGCTGCATCGTTGACAAAGGCAAGACCGGCGTCCCAGGGCATGTGCTGTGCTTTGACTCAAGCATTGTTACCCACAGAATGTTCTTTTTTTATGTAGTGCAGGAACAATACATATTAAACAGTTTTGTTTTGCATTTTTGCGCCATGATTCAGTAAACCACATGAAATACTTATTTCTTGGCCGTAAAAAAAAATCTGCTTCTAAGCAGTGCTGCCTTAGAACATGACACTGCTTTGAAAAGCATTTCGGGAGCAAATCGCTGCGTGATACTCAGGGAACATTTGCATAGCTCACCTGCTGCTCGGCACCCATATACTGGGCTGGAAGGCCTTGATAAATGCTGGGAAGCTGCTGGCTGGTATTTTAATGATCTTGGAGGTTGCTTTACATCCTCTCTCTCTGTACTTTAGTTTTTTTTTTTAAAGCATTCTATATTTGCATCACCCTTACCATTCTTTTGTCGCGCCTCTTCTCATCTTCACAGTCTCAAATCATACAAGCGGCACAAGGGGTTGCAAGATGGTGTGCAACAACACTTAAAGTGGGCTGTGACTGTGTCACAGCAACCCAGGGCAGAGGATACAGGGATATCAACGAGAGAATGTCAAAAGTTACAAAGAAAAACAAATCAAAACCCAAACTGAGAATTGAACACAACATAAGAGTAAAACGTCTAAAGAATAATTAACAAGATAAAATCGAAAAACCAGCACGCAAACAATATAGAGAACCTGAAGCAAAGTACACAGTAACAATGACGAATAGCAGCAAACACCTGAAAACCCGTACCCAAACAATACAGAGAACCCAAAGCAAAGCACACAGTAACAATGATGAATAGCAACAAACGCCTTAAAACCAGCACCCAAACAATATAGAGAACCCAAAGCAAAGCACACAGTATCAATAACGAATAGCAGCAAAATGCCAGCACCCAAACACTACAGAGAATCCAAAGCAAAGCATACAGTATCAATGAGGAATAGCAGCAAAACACCTGAAAATCAGCACCCAAACAATATAGAGGACCCGAAACAAAGTACACAGTATCAATGACAAATAGCAGCAAACACCTGAAAACCAACACCCAAACAATATAGAGAGCCCAAAACAAAGCACACAGTATCAATGCCGAATAGCAGCAAAACGCCAGCACCCAAACACTACAGAGAGCCGAAGCAAAGCATACAGTATCAATGAGGAATAGCAGCAAAACACCTGAAAACCAGCGCCCAAACAATATAGAGGATCCGAAACAAAGCACACAGTATCAATGACGAATAGCAGCAAAACAGCAGTACCTAAACACTATAGCGAGCCTGAAGTAAAGCACACAGTATCAATGATGAATAGCAGCAAAACAGCAGTACCCAAACACTATAGCAAGCCTGAAGCAAAGCACACAATATCAATGACGAATAGCAGCAAAACAGCAGTACCCAAACACTATAGAGAGCCCAAGCAAAGCACACAGTATCAATGATGAATAGCAGCAAAACACCAGTACCCAAACACTATAGAGAACCAGAAGCAAAGCACTCAGTATCAATGATGAATAGCAGCAACACACCAGTACCCAAACACTATCGAGAACCAGAAGCAAAGCACCCAGTATCAATGATGAATAGCAGCAAAACATCTGAAAAACAGCACCCAAACAATATAGAGAACATGAAGCAAAGCATGCAGTATCAATGACGAATAGCAGCAACACACCTGAAAACTAGCACCCAAACACTATAGAGAACCCGAATCAAAGCATACAGTATCAATGACGAATAGCAGCAAGACACTAGTACCCAAACACTATAAAGAACTAGAAGCAAAACACACAGTATCAATGACGAATAGCAGAAAAATACCAGCACCCAAACACTATAGAGAGCCCGAAGCAAAGCACACAGTATCAATGACGAATAGCAGCAACACACCTGAAAACCAGCACCAGCACCAAAACACTATAGAGAACCTGAAGCAAAGCATACAGTATCAATGACGATAGCAGCAAAACACCTGAAAACCAGCACCCAAACAATATAGAGAACCCGAAGCAAAGCACACAGTATCAATGACGAATAGCAGCAAAACACCAGAAGCCAAGCACTATAGCGAGCCTGAAATAAAGCACACAGTAACAATGACAAATAGCAGAAAAACACAAGCACCCAAACACTATACAGAGCCTGAAGCAAAGCACACAGTATCAATAACGAATAGCAGCAAAACACCAGCACCTAAACACTATAGCGAGCCTGAAGTAAAGCACAGAGTATTAATGAAGAATAGCAGCTAAACACCAGCAGCCAGACACTATAGAGAGCCTGAAGCAAAGCCCACAGTAACAATGACAAAAAGCACGAGCACCTATACAATATAGAGAGCCTGAAGAAAAGCACACACTATTAATGCTGAATACCAGCAAACACCATCACCCAAACACTATAGAGATCCCAAAGCAAAGTACACAGTATCAATGACGAATAGTAGCAAAACACCTGAAAACCCACACCCAAACACTATAGAGAACCCGAAGCAAAGCACACAGGTACAATGACGAATAGCAGCAAAACACCTGAAAACCAGCACCCAAACAATAAAGAGAACCCGAAGCAAAGCACACATTATCAATGACGAATAGCAGCAAAACACCAGCAGCCAAGCACTATAGCGAGCCTGAAATAAAGCACACAGTAACAATGACAAATAGCAGCAAAACACGAACACCCAAACACTATAAAGAGCTTGAAGCAAAGCACACAGTATCAATGAGGAATAGCAGCAAAACACCTGAAAACCAGCACCAAACAATATAGAGAACACAAAGCAAAGCACACAGGGCCTCATCACGAGTTTGGCGGTAACCCTTAAATGCGGCGGTAGCGCTATTACCGCTGCATTTAAGGGTCCACCAAATCACAGGTTTAGCAGATTTCCTCCCAGCTCTTAGCTGGGGGGAAATCTGCCAAAATGTCGTGCTCTTACCGCCGGCAGGAAATCCACCGGCGGTAAGAGCGTGAAAATTCCCCATTGAGCCCAATGGGGAATGGGGAGTTCCCGAATGGGCTCAGTGGGGGATGGGCAATACCCGTTCCGCCCAACCCGTGATCCGGCGCTATTAGTGCCGGGGGGTTTGGCGTTAGGGCTATTAATGCTGGCGCTAATAGCGCCGGCGTTACCGCCCAACTCGTGATGAGGCCCACAGTGTCAATGACCAATAGCAGAAAAACACCAGCACCCAAACACTATAGAAAACTTGAAGCAAAGCACACAGTATCATTGTCGAATAGCAGAAAAGCATCTGAAAAACAGCACCCAAACACTATAGAGAACCCGAAGCAAAGCACGGAGTATCAATGGTGAATAGCAGTAAAATACCCGAAAGCTAGTGTTGAGACTACACTGGCAACCAGAATAAAAAGTAACTTTTATGAAGTGCCAGGATAACACCCAAATTCAAAGAGTGAACTCACAGAGACAGAGCCCAGTGCACAAATAAAAGATATTCGAAATAAGTTATAACACAATGCAACAATTGCCAGAATCGATACATGATAACCAAAAAAATAAGGTTCCTTGTCTCACATCTGTGCATGGTAATGGCAATGGTAGTGTTTATTTATTAAGCACCTATAACACAGGCAAGTGTTTCAAAGCACCCAAGGAGGGTGGGAACAAGGGGAAAAACAAACAGTTGCTCAGAGTCCTTGAAATTCCGAGACGATAATAGTCTGCACAAGCAGAATACGTGAATATAATACAGTTAACAATTGAGATACAGCAAATAGGCCTGATGGCGATTCTGCAATTTTACCAAGTGCACATTAAAGGGTGAAGACAAGGAAGAACAGACAGACCATCTTCAGGCAAAGGTGCATTTGGATCGTGCAAGTGCACTGATGGACACAGGAGGGGGAGTTCCATGTGCACTCAGTCGGTGGAGACTGGGGTAAGTGCAGAGAGACACTCTCTTGGGTTTATTCTCAAGTGCATTGAGGAAGGGTGGGGTGCAGGGCAATGAGGCAAGTGCATAGAGGACAGGCAGGGGTGCCCGGGACCTGCAAGACTCTGAGGTACATAAGATGGCAAGTCGGCAAGTTGTAGGGAAGAGGAGGGAGAGATGAAAAGGGCAGAGAGCTAGGTTAGTAAGGTAGAGGGAGAGAAAAGGATGAGGAGAAGCAGAAGGTCTGTTTCCGGAACTTAAGAAGATCAGGCTCCCTGGCAGGGAGACTGTTCCAGAGGGAGGCTCCTTCTGAGGATAAGTATCTCCCCCCAAAGCTCTGCTTGGAGAAACAGCTCACTCGCAGAAGGTTGGAGGTAGACGAGTGGAGGACTCGTGAGGAACAGCATTTAGGTAGGCAACGTTGCAGGTAGGTAGGTCCAAGGCCCCAGAATGCGTTATGGACAATTCAGAGGGTCTTGAACTTGATCCTTACAGCCATGGGGAGCCAGTGAAGGGATTTCAGCCCCGGAGAGATGTAGTCCCTGCACTTGAGGCCAAAGATAAGTCTTGTGGTTCTGTTGTGGATGAATTGCAGAGGGCGCAGGGCCAAAGCAGGGAGGTGAGGAAGAGGCTGTTGCAATAGTCGAACCAGGTCTCGGGAGACAGTGAACCACTGGGGGAAAGTGAGAAAAGGTAGCGTGCCTCTGAGGAGGTATAACCGATAGATTTTTTTTAGATGTTTGAAATGTGAGAGGAGAAGGAGAGAGTGGAGTAGAAGATGACCCCAAGGTTTTTGGCCTCACAGGTGGGTGCAGGCACAGGGCCAGGGGAGGCAGGCCAGAGTGAAAGTGGGAAAGCAGGGCCAAAGTAAATCTTTAACCTTAGCTCGGAACGACCAGAATGAAGTCTCCGCTCTAATAGTCAAGGGTAGGGCATTCCATGATTTGGCCGCTAGCACAGGGAAGCTGGACCCTCCAGCAGTTTTCAGTTTAAACCGAGGGACGCAAAGCTGGTGTAGGTATGGGGATCTAGTTGGTCGAGAGGAGTTCTGTCTGGTGAATTTGTTGGATAGGTATCGAGGGGCTGTCTGATGAAAGCATTTGTGAGTGATGACAAGTGCTCGTAGTTTGATTCTCTTACAGATAGGTAGCCAGTAGACTTCCTTCCTGGCCGAGGAAATGTGGGCCTTACATGGGAGGTTGAGGGCGCATTTGAGTGTGTTGTTTTGTAGTATCTGAAGTCTATTTAAGTTGTGGTTGGTGGTGCCTAGGAAGAGTGTGTTACAATAGTCTAGTTTGGATAAAATGAGTGCCCTGGCTAGTATAAGGCGGCTGTTGGTAGATAAGAATGTTTTGCAGGCATTGATGAGTTTGTTGGAGTAGGCTGTGGAGGAGATAGTGGCATTGATTTGTTTTTTGAGGGAAAGGGTTGAGTCCAGATACACTCCCAATGTTTTGACTTCTTTAGATACTTTTATAGTGTTACCATCAATGACGAAGGATTGGTATCTGGGGTCAAGTTTATTAAGATGGGCCTGTGACCCAACTATCAGCAGTTCTGTCTTGTCATTGATTAAGCAGAGGCTATGGGTGGCCGTCCATGCTTGAATTTCAAGGTAAATCTAATTTAGTTTAGCAACATCTTCCTCAAACCTTCCCGTGAGCGCAATGAGGACGTGGATGTCATTGGCATAGATAGTATAGGTAACTCCCAGGTTATCAAGGCGGTCGAAGAGGAGCTTGGTGAAGATTTAAAGTGTGGGAAAAATACACTAGCCTTTGGGAACTCGACAATGGATCGGTGCGGGATCAGCTGCAGCGCCACCTGAGGGGGAGAAGACTCTTGTTGTTCTAACCGAAAGGAAGGACCGGATCCAAATGGTGGCAACCTGAGAGAATGCGGCAGCCGAGGAGAGGTGTTTAGTGAGTATTTGGTGGTCGACTACGTCGAAGGCAGCAGACAGGTCTAACAAGAGCAAGATGGCCAGATTGCCCTTGTCTTTGGATTCATACATTTGGATTTTTAGATCCAGGAGGGCTGTTTCAGTCCCATGCCTGGGTCTAAAGCCAGATTGTCGCAGGCCATGGAGGTGGTTGACTTCCAAATGTTTTTGTATTTGGAGGTATGCTACTCTGTCTATTATTTTAAGGAGAAAGGGGACAGTGGTGATGGGCCTATAGTTCGTCGGGGTGTTAGAGCCAAGGTTGGATTTTTTAAGTAGCGGTAGGACCCAGGCCTCTTTGAGGTTGTGTTGGACTACAGAGCTTTCTAACGATGAGTTGATCAGGGTGGTGATAAAGGGGGCTAGGTCTTTGACTCTGTCCTTAATGACTGATGCAGGGCATAAGTCTCCTAGACAGTTGGATGGTTTTAGGCTGGCAATTATATTGGTTACTACATCCTCTGTAACTGGGGAGAAATGGAAGAGGGGGCAGTCGGGGTGGGATGCACTGGATAGCTTGGACCAAGCACGTACCGTAGAGATCAAGGGGTCCATGATCTTGCCATCGTCTTTAAGAGTGGCGAATATCAAATTAGGGAGGGACAGCGTGGTGGCCGCAAATCATTCGGCTTGTATTTGCACGTCGTGTTCTGATGTTTCACCCCAGTATTTAGCAAAGTGTGCCTGCGCCGTATATAAGTACAGCAGAAAATTGCGCCGCAGCCAGACCGCCTGTATCATAGTTTTCACACATTTTAAGCCAGCTAATCCTTACCGCACCCCCTCCCCATACAAACCCCGTGGACAAACTCTGTATCTTAACAAAGAATTTACGACCAGGCCATATCGGAATATTACTAAACAGGTATATTAGTTTCGGCACTACTACCATCTTTAACAGGGCTATTCAGCTATATATGGATAGCGGCAGTTTCTTCCACATGTTCAATTTACATTCCAACTGGATTAAGTATAGTTCGTAATTATTAGTGTTTAGGGTCCGTTTGTCAGTAGCCAAAATTATAGCTAGGTATCGTGCCGATGTAGGGGACCAGTGAAATTGGGAGGTGGCATTGGATTGTGTTGTGGACGTGGTCAGGGGATTATTTCCGATTTAGTTTGGTTTATTTTATACCCTGAGTATTTAGCAAATTCAGTTATTTCTTGTATGACTGGGGTCAAGTTGGTCTCTGGATTACTAATATATAGCATTGTATCGTCTACATAGAGCGAAATGAATTGTGGGGCGCATCTGATGCGGATCCCTCTCCATGAATGTTTGTATCTAAGTCTCGCCGCCATGCCCTCTATTGTGAGTGCGAAAATCAGAGGAGACAGTGGGCAGCCCTGCCTCGTACCTCTATGGAGCCTGAACCCAGCTGACTGGACCCTATTCGTTTGGATCTTGGCCATGGGGTCTCTGTATAACAGCTTTATAAAGCTAATGAATCCCGGGTCAAATCCCATTTTATGCAATATGGTATACATAAAGTTCCATGAGACCGAATTGAACGCTTTTTCAGCGTCTAGTGCCACTGCCACCATTTTAGCTTTGAGGGTCTAATTGGGAGGTTATAGCAAAGAATCTACATAGGTTTAGTGCTGTGGAGTGGGCGGGGATGAAGCTAGACTGGTCGGGGTGTACTAATGTATTCACATAGTGGAGTAGTCGTTGGCTATTGCTTTGGCATATGTTTTAGTGTCTACGTTAATTAAGGAAAGAGGGCGGTATGAGGAAGGTTCATGAGGGGGCTTATGTGGTTTTAGCAAGACTGTGATTATGGCCTCCCTCATGGTTTCAGGTAGTATTTTGATCCCCAAGGATTCTTCTCAGACCTCTAGAAGCCTTGACGAGAGTTCTGTGTGATATGTTTTGTATAGATCAGCTGGGATTCCGTCTGATCCAGGCGCTCTGCCCTCCCTCAGGTCCTTGACAGCCTGATCAATCTCTTCTATCACTATGGGGAGATTGAGGGCTTCCCTCTCGGCCGGTTCCAGTCGGGGCAAGGGGAAGGAGTCTAAGTACTCCTGGAACTCGTCCATCAAGACCTTGTCCGCATTAGAGTACAGCCCAGTGTAGAAATCCAGGAACACATCACTCCCCCCTCGGGCATCTGTGTGGGTTTTACCGGCTTGGTCTGTGATACTACTAATGTGCGTAATCCCTGGCTCAGCTTTGATAAGGTTAGCTAGTGTTTTACTCTCCTTGTTTCCTTCACCATATCGTCTTGCTCTGACTGACTGTGCCATATAAAAGATCTCCCTCTCCGCAAGAGCCCTGAAACCCGAAAGTTGTACCTGCAGGGGGGCTAGTGTATCTGGCCCTGGCGATTGTGCGTGTGCATCCTCCAGCTCCTTCAGTAGATTCTCGGTTTGGGTTAGGTCTTTCCTAATTTTTCGGACAGCGCCATGTACCTGCGATATTAGATGTCCCCTCAGCCACACCTTGAGGGCTTCCCATACCATGGAGACCAACCCCACTGTACCCATGTTACGCTAAAAAAAACTACAATGTCTGCCCGTACTGGTTCTATCACCTCTTCGTCCCTCAGCAATTCTGGTGGCATGCGCCAGATAGGCAGAGATCGGTCCAGGCCCGCCAGCTGTAGATCTAATATGATCAGAGAGTGATCCGATAGGGTACGTGGTAATAGTACACATTCTCCTATCTGGGGGATGAGGTCCGTGGAGCACAGCCAGTAGTTAATACGGGAGCTGGATGCGTGTATGTATGAGTGGAAGGTGTATTCCTGCTGGAGTGGGTGCAACTCTCTCCACGCGTCAGCCAGAGGTATAGTAGCCATGGCTTGATGGAGGGTCAATGCGGATTTGGTAGTGTTTCTGTGGCTTTGGGACAGTCTTTTAAGGGATTCAATATTGTATTGAAGTCACCTCCCCAGATTATCCTCGTCTCACCTATTGGGGAGATCAGTGCCAATATCTGTAGATAAAATTCAGGAAAATCTATATTCAGCCCATATGTGTTTATAAGATCCAGTCCTCCCACCTATTGAACACCACACAATAGCATACCTTCCTTCAGTCTCTACTTTGAAGCTTGCCATTTGGAAACCAATACGTCGATGTATCACCATCAGTACTCCTATGGTCTGTGTGGAGTAGTCAGTTGCTATCTTTTGTTGGCCCCAGTTCCGGGCAAACAATTCAGTGAGCTTGCTAGTGGCGTGCGTTTCCTGTAACAGTAGGATGTCTATCCTGTGCCTGTTTGCGTATGAGAGAATCTTCCTAGCTTTAATGGGGTTCGCTAGACCTCTGATGTTCCAGGTCAGTAGTCTAATTCCTTGGGTCATCTTGGGTGCTTACAACCTTGGTATGTCCCAACGTGTGTAGTGGTATTTTGTGCTCGAGTGGAACTATTCCCGCAATGTGTATTCGTCAGTGTTCTAGCATGAACATATAACTCCCCAACTCCCTCCAACTTACGCACACACTCGTTGTGTGCAGTCAGTCCCATTAATTTCTCCAACCTGCATTGGCAACTAGCCTTCCCCCGTTCCCACCATGCACCCTCACCATCTGCCCAACTGGACAGTGTAACCCCAATTAGAACCTGCAAAGTCTGCAACCATGGGAGGCCCTGTATAGCCACAGACACCATGAAAGATCCGGACCGTCCTGATGAGCAGTTGTGCCATCTTCAAGTGGATCCGGCCTTACCAGGCTTATGGTCTATTATAGAAAGCTGGCCCATTGTTCAAGTGTTAGTTTGCGTCAACAAGTGCGGCGGGAGTGTTGTAGCCGAAGCTTGGCCGGGAACATCATGGTGTATGGTATCGCCTTAGCTTTGAGTGCCCTTTTGACTTGATCGAACGTGTGGCCAGCCGCCTGGATGCCATTAGAGAAGTCTGAATATATATGCACTCTTGCTGAGTCATTTGTCAGCGTTCCCATTTCTCGGAAGAGACAGAGTATCAGGTCAATCCCGGTAGTTAAGTAAACGCGCGATTACCGTTTGTGAAGGGGCCCCTGGTTTGGGTGGCGGGGCGAGGGATCTGTGTGCCCACTCAATAAGGAATTGTTAGGAGAACTGGGCGTCTGGGAACATAGAATGTATAACTTCCTCCAAATACTGTTCCATTGGAATGTTAAGGGGCTTTACTGCCAGACCCACCACCCTAATATTGTTCCTACAAGATCTTTATTCCAAGTCATCGCACTTTACCTTCATACACTTCTTAATATCTTCAATGTCTTTACTGTGCAAAGTAGATGCATCTTCTAGTCTCTGCTTCAGAGACCCTAGTGTTCACTTTTTGAAGGTCCGTCTTGATTGAATCAATGTTGCTGATGATGTCGTCCAGTCTACTGTTCACTGCTGCAAATCCGGCCTGGAGGGCTGTCATATAGGGGTCAGAGCCATCTCCCCCTGATGCAGCTTCATTTGTGGAGCCCTGTCTCTCGTGTGTCCCTCCTTCCTGCGGCGTGTTAGGGCTGGTAAAGACATCCATTGGGCCCTTTCTGTTCGCTTTATTACCCCTTCCCATGACCCAATTTGACAGTGTTTCTCTTATAGTATCGTATGTGTTGTTTATGGCCAAGTAGGGGTGTATTGTTCGTATGTGGTTTGGGCCCACCTGCTTCACACAGGGCAGCTATTATGTTGACTGAGCTGAGAAGTGGGCTAGGAATTCATTCAGTATGGCTGCGTATAGAACGGGGATGGCACCAAGCTTCTCAACCCCTAAATAGGGGGCTCTTCCTTTGCTCTGTTAGTTTGTAAACCAGCCCGGTATCAATGTGTGGTCCCCGCACTTCCCAGGTTACACAATAGACCTGTACTCCACTGTTATCTTCTCCAGCCGTGCACTATCACACTTTCAAAGTATCACAAATTGTGGATGGGGGCTGGCTCCCGGCTTCAACTATATTTTATTGTGCCCCCTGTGCCGTCAGTGGGCTCACCTCCCCTGACCGACTGCTTTCAATGTCTCTTGGGGGACCCGGGGATCCCCTGAGGCAGTGGCTGGGCGAGTGTGAGTGCTTCAAAATATGATGGGATGATGAGAGCGGGTCTCTTTATAGGGGGCCCGCTCGGGTTGTAGAGGCACTCATATGTCTTCCGAGCAGGCTGCTCCACCCGACCGGGTGCGCGGCTCAGCCCACGGTGTCCTCCGGCAGGAGGGCTGTGGCACTCAAGCCCTCCAGTGCAGCCCCAGCTGGCTCTCGTTGTGGGT